>NC_059227.1:27875566-28194852 GCF_020615455.1 Coregonus clupeaformis | reverse complement strand
ATACAGAGCAGACAGTGACTCAGTTTCTTGTTGAATCATTGGGCCCCAAGGATTGCAAGGGCAAACAGGGCATGATTGTACTGATGGTATTTACTGTGCTTTGTGTGTATCTGCTGTACAATTTGAAAGCACCACATATTACACATATCTTGTATACATGAATTACGTTTTTATTTTTGGATAGGATCACCTTTCAGTTTGATCTTACATTTGATACTTTAAATAATTACTTTGGAAAATGGTAGCACCAGGGGCAAACATTTATTGCCTATTATCTGATTGATTCCAATTCAGATTTGTGCTCTAGTCTATACGACTAATTGCTCATCAATACTTTTTGAATGTGCAACGGTTGTCTGTTTTTCTATGTTGCCAAATGAAACCAGGGAGGATAATATATTAGCATACCATTTCCATACAAACCACAGCTATTCAAATCAAATATGATGACGGCATTTAATCCAAAAGAGGAATTTACAGAATTCAGCTTTCATGATGATGATAATACTCTATAGATATATCATGTTTATATGTATGTACATATATGGCACTTGATGACATAAAATCAAGAAAATCCATTTCCTCACAAACAAAAGCAATGGGCGCTTGGGTGTAAATAAAAGAAAGAACAAATCAATTTAAAAGTCCCAAATGTAAGCATTTGCAGCACATCCCCCCAATTGAGTGATCACATAGGTTAAGGTCAATGGTGCAAGCTCAGGCAACCAAAACAATGACAGTGCTGACATAAAAGATGTGAGATGAGTAATATACTGGAAGAATTTATATGCATTTGAGTACATTTGACTCTAAAACTGCAAAATAATGTGTGTGTTTCATTTGCTATAGTGGTATGTGATGTGTAAAACCAGTGGAATGTCGTAAAAACACAATCACAGCACAAATCGGATATATTTTGGCTCATTATTCATACATAGTGCAAGTATTTACTCCATGTTCAACAGCTGAAGTGAACGACAGAGTGAATATCAACACATAAATTATATGCTTTTAAGAAGCACTTTACAAAATATAGGCTAAACCATTATCTATAAACGTTGCATCAGTGCCTTCTCATAAATATATGACAAACAAACGCTTGGTCCGTTTGTTTTTTAGTTGTCAGTAAAAGACAAATAAAATCAATCTACCCCACCTACTTCGCAAACGAAGTAAGTGTGATCAAATATACACCACATTCTTTATTAAATATATTCGAATTCTTTGTACAATTGTTCCATTCAGTGGTGCTGAAATGGACAGCTCCCGCACTTAAGCCGCATGCACACAAAAAGAAAGAAATCACGCTACATATTAGCAACTTCTTCGGTGGTTTATCTACTTCTGTGTCTGATACCGCACAGCAAAGCAATGCACAAGTTGGAAAAATCCAACGCATGCGACAGACTGCACGCTGTCCCACGCACCGCAACCTTGTCCAGCAGATGAGTCGCCGTGGTGCGGATTGCCTCCCATTTAAATGAATGGACCTCCGCGAGAACCCATACAGTTTGACGCAACCGGTGTTCACGAGGCTTGTCTACGGCCTTCTCAATATGCTACACATAGGCAGAGTCACTTGATTGAGTGCGGCCGAAATTGGGCATGCTCATTCTAGGCATGTCTTTGTTACGGATCTCGTAGATGGACTTCCTCCTCGCCTGCACGCCTTTGACAGCGACTTTGATCTTCTTCCATCCAAGATGATTGAGTTCAGCCAAGTTCAGAAGCACACAGACGCCACTGACCGCAAACATGAAGACCAGAAACACAGTCTTCTCCGTGGGTCTTGAAACGTAGCATTCTACATCTTTGATGCAGGGGTATCGATCACACTCATATACCGCAGGGACATTGAATCCGTACAGGAAATATTGACCCACCAGGAACCCTATCTCTAGAGCGTTTCGGAAAACCACTTGGATGATGTAAAATCTTGAGATGCCCTCCTGCCTCCTCATTTTAGACTTTCCACTAGTTCTCATGGCCGAATTTGGGATGTCCTTCACCTCCAAGCAGTCGGGCTCGGCTTCTTTCGTGGAGTTTTCCGTGTTCTGAAGTACTCCATTTACAATAGTGTTTTTGATCTTTTTGCTGTCGTCTCTTTTGATGGAATCTTGGCGCTTGTCCAAGGAGAGGAACACGGTGGAGTATCCCCGCTCCAAGCGCTCCTTTTGCTTGGCAGACTGGTGCACGGAGTAGGTGATGAAACAGAGACTGGGGGTGCACACCAGAATAATCTGAAACACCCAATATCTGATGTGGGAAATGGGGAACGCCTTGTCGTAGCAAGCCTGGTTACAGCCGGGCTGCAGGGTGTTGCACACAAACATGGACTGCTCGTCATCATAGACGGTCTCTCCAATGATCGCAACGATTAGAATCCGGAAGATCACCACCACTGTTAGGAGGATCCTACAAAACAAACAAGCACAAAATCAAAATGTTGCTGTTTAGATGTGCAGAGATGATCGGTTTAATCATAAAACAAACAGATAGACAATTAACGATGGCATAGTAATGCTGGCTCTAGTGCACTAAACGGGCGCTTGGGAGCTGTCCAGTGCTGAAAGCCACTAGTCAGTTCCGAAAGGAAAGCTCTACAGCATTATTCACCTCAAGCGACAGCTCTCTTGTCATAAAATGCGCAAATGTAGTGTTTCCAAAAACAATTTTCGTGAATGTTATGTTTATGCCATGATTCCCTATTGGTTCATATTTTTTGCATAGTCATGAATCTTTGTTTTTGTACCGTTCTTCAGGCTTAATCGCTTATAGTAGCCTACTTGGTCATCAAACACACACTCCTGGTAACACTTTTACAAAGCTATCCTCACGTTCCCTCTTACCTTCCGATCATAGTAGAGTGCTGTTGGACAGCTGCCTCCAAGAGACGCTCTAAGATTGTCCACTCCCCCATTGTCATTCATTTGGAGATGATAGCACACCGTGCACCGTTCTTGTGGAATCTATTGCTTCCCGTGTTTTACTCTCCGGATGCTCCAATATCTGGAGAATGCATTGGTAACGCGCCGCTACTGCGTGCGCTCCTGCCTTCTGCCTTCTGCTCCTCTGCTAAAAGATCACTTGACAACCCAAGCACTTTTGCTCGCGCGAGTCTGAGTACTGATTAGTAGAAAGCCCTCCTATTTTCGATGGCGCGCGCTGGATGGTAGGTCGCGCGGTGCTTGAATGGAGGGCAGTTGAGTGTAATGTTGGTAGGGCGATAATCCTGCTTTAAGTAGACTCCTCTTGCGTCACGCGCAGACAGGTTGGTGGAGAGAGGCCAGAGACACCAGGTTTTTTTTGTTTCATTATTCTCCAAGTATACTGCGGGAATGTAGCAGATTCATCTTTAATAAAAAATAATTGGTTATAAGATCAAATCATGGGGGATGTCTGTCGGCTGTAAGACAACCACATGACAGTGACAGAACGAAAAGTGGCAACAGAGGAAGAGACAGAACGAGAGAGAGAGAAGCGAGATAGAGCGAAAGAGGGGATGGGATGGGAAGAGAGAGTATTGTATTGTTTCAGTCTGTATTCTGTAGACTATTATTGTTGTCATGTTGGAGGGAGGGAAGGTAGATTGAAACATGCCTGCAGGGCTAAGCGATTAATCGGTTTCCGACCCTTGATCCTACACATGATATCCTTTTCCGATGGCTATAGAGTCTGTTTAAAAACAGATGTTTTCAGCTTGTCTGTTTTAGGCAAAACAGCAATCTATTGTCTTACAGTAGCCTAAGCATTTGTTGGTATGAAAACCGCGACAATTCCTTAGATAAACGTGGCTGAGAGAGTACTAGGTTGAGTAATCGCTTTAAAGGGTTGCCTCAGAGGGCCTAAAGATAGCAACAACTTAGTTAGTGGACTGCCGCGAGTAGTTATTGTTTTATGCACCACATTGTATTGTAAGTCCTCCTATACGCTGTGTGTGACTAGACTTAACATGTAGGCCTATGTGACTAATCTTCCAACTAGGAATTAGTTCGCCTGTATTTTCAATGGATAGCCTATGAGTAAACATGTATGTTTCTCCTGAATTATGAAACAACAATAACCAATATGCTCCCTCAGGTTGAGAGCAGATGATAGATGAGATGAAGACGGTGTACAAGATCCTGGATCTTGTTTATTTATAAAGCAAATAAATATCCACATAATATACATTAATTCATGAACCAGTAAAATAACCATATTTGAATTGCACTTGGGTGTAAACAAACTGTACATCATTGACGAAACATAAAACAGGGGCCTGCCTGGATTTGTAACCTCCAGATCGATCGTAAACAACATATCCATAGGCGGAGCGGAGGTAATGTACAGAGTTTTTGCCAATGGGGCGCTTAAAAGCATTTCCTGTGAACGATGGAGGGGCCTGCCTCGTCGTACTCCTGCTTGCTGATCCACATCTGCTGGAAAGTGGACAGGGAAGCCAGGATGGAGCCGCCGATCCAGACGGAGTACTTACGCTCGGGGGCAGCGATGATCTAGAGCAGGGGTGTCAAACTCATTTTAGCTCAGGGGCCACATGGAGGAAAATCTATTCCCAAGTGGGCCGGACCGGTAAAATCATGGTATATATAACTTAAAAACAACAACTTCAGATTGTTTTCTTTGTTTTAATACTATCAACATAAAACATAAAGCTGGAGCCTGAGGACAGTGTGTCCAAAATAGTACAAGCACAACATCACTATTAATCATAAAACACCTCAAGTTTATTTGAAAATTCTAAAGAAAAAGAACACACAAACACACAATGCCTCAGTGATTCACAGAACTGTTTCACAGATCACAGAACTATATCAGGGTGTCATTTCTCAGGCAGAAATGTAGATACAAATAATGAAATCCTGTTCCCCAAACAAGTGCAAGAACCACAGAGTCAAGAATAGGTTAAATATAAAATAAAATAAAATCAATTAAAAACAATAGCACATCAACATAAAAACATATAAACATAAAGCTGGAGCCTGAGGACAGTGTGTCCAAAAGCACAACATCACTATTAATCATAAAACACCTCAAGTTATTTGAAATTCTGAGGACAAACAACACACAAACACACAATGCCTCAGTGATTCACAGAAGTATATGACAGATCACAGAACTATATCAGGGTGTCTCATGCAGCACTTTAAGTGGGGTTGCATAGTTTATTTGACTCCTGATACCTGGCATCTTTTAGCTTTCACCAGCGCATCAATATCAGGCGTCACATCCTGAGTGGCAGCCAACTTCAGGATGTGATTCAAGTGCTTGTGCGTGAGCCTTGAGCGCAGCTTTGTTTTATTTATGCTCATTACAGAGAACTTGCTCACAAAGATATGTGGTTCCAAACATGCACAACAGTTTTGCAGCGAGGGCTGTCAAGTTGGGGTAACCTGGCAAGATATTCTGATAAAATGTGTCCAAGCCAGCAGCGGCAAATTTGCCCTTCAAATCCGAGTCACACTGCAAGTCTATTATTTCAAGTTGGACGCTGACGGGCAGATCAGAGGGATTCACGGTGAATGGCGAACAAAAAACTTTGAAGTCTTTCTCCAGTTCACCAAAAATCTGAAAGCGTTGCTCAAACTCCCTTAACAGTCCTGTTATTGTATCTTTGAACCGCTTCATGTCTGCCACATGTTGGGTCGCGCACACATTTTTCAGACAGGGGAAGTGAGCTGCATCACCACCGGCGAGTTGCGTCTCCCACAATGACAGCTTCAACTTGAAAGAACGTATGCTGTCATAATACTGCGTGGCAACTTTGTTGCGCCCTTGCAGCTGTTTGTTCAAGTTATTCAGGTGCTCTGTAACATCCACCATAAATGGGTCCTGCATCCATTCTGCGGAATTAAATTCTAACACTGGTTTGCCCTTTTCTTCCATGAACTGTTCAATTTCTTCTCGTAAATCAAAGAAACGCCTCAGCACAGCACCTCGGCTTAACCATCTTACCTCAGTGTGGTATGGCAGGCCATAGATGTGGTCTTTCTCTCTGAGAAGGCTGTCAAACTGACGGTGATTCAGGCTTCTGGATCGGATGAAATTAACAGTTTGGATGACCACCTTCATGACGTTATCCATCTTTAATGACTTGCAACACAAAGCCTCCTGGTGCAAAATACAGTGAAAAGTCCAAAAATCACGTCCTCCATTTGCAGATTGCACTTTCTCTCTGAACTTTGTCACAATGCCTGCTTTTTTCCCGATAATTGAGGGCGCACCATCTGTAGCCAGGCTGACAGCGCGGGACCAGTCCACTCCGACCCTGTCCAGCGCGCCGACGAGTGCAGTGAATATATCAGCTGCTGTCGTTGTATCTGTCATCGGCACCAACTCCACGAACTCCTCGGTGACGGTCTATGTGTCATCAACTCCGTGGATGAAAATGGCCAGTTGTGCAACATCTGTAATGTCCGTGCTTTCATCAATTGCAACCGAAAACGCAATAAATGACTTTACTTTTTGCTTCAAATGGCTGTCCAAATCCACTGAAAGATCGGAAATCCTGTCTGTAACTGTGTTTCTTGTCAGGCTGATATTTGCAAAAGCCTGGTGCTTTTCAGGGCACACAATCTCTGCTGCCTTCATCATGCATGTTTTTACAAATTCACCCTCACTAAATGGTTTTGAAGCCACTGCGATTTCATTAGCAATGAGGTAGCTAGCTTTCACTGCAGCGTCACTGATGTCTCGGCTGTGAGTAAACACAGACTGCTGTTTCTTCAGACCCACCAACAGTTCATTCACCTTCTCTCTTCTCCGCTGTCCTTGAAAGTTGTCATATTTGTCGGCATGAAGACTCACATAGTGGCGACGAAGGTTATATTCTTTCAGCACTGCAACATGCTGTGAACACACCAAACATACAGCTTTCCCATTCAATTCCGTGAATAAATAGAAGGATGACAATTTTTCTTGGAACACTCTGCACTCTGCGTCCACTTTTCTCTTTTTTGACGAGAGACATATTGGGGCAATGAGGGTGCCAAAGCACATAATGTTAAAAGTAGAAGCCGTAATAAATATTGCGGGCAAAACAAAGTAGCTCATCCGGACTGGCTGCACTTGCTTGACCTATTTGCTCTGCCCCGGTATAAACAGTTTGCTTGCTTAACACAATTGCTATTGCGCCATCCAGTGGACACAATTGGAACAGCAGTTTCTTTTATTGAAAAATTGCAGCTCATTTTTATACTTTACAAAATCATCTCGCGGGCCGGATTAAACCCGTTTGCGGGCCTGATCCGGCCCGCGGGCCGGACGTTTGATACCCCTGATCTAGAGGAAGGGGAAGAAGGAAACCAATAAGCAAAAGTCCTCTCAATATGTACTGTATTATAATGCATCATACAGTTCATTATTTGTGTTACCGTGATTGGTCATTAGTAACACTGTGAGATTGTGGTCAGGATGGTCTTAGATGTTCAGTTTGTGGTCTTCAGTAAGCAGGTGAGGCTTGAGAATAATATTTACCTTGATCTTCATAGTGCTGGGAGCCAGGGCGGTGATCTCCTTCTGCATACCATCAGCAATACCAGGGTACAAGGTGGTACGCCGGTCAGGACATTGTTGGCATCCTTATGGATGTCAATGTCACATTTCATGATGCTGTTGTAGGTGGTCTCATGGATACCAGCAGACTCCATGCCTGGTGAGATAGAAGAGAAAATATTGTAAGTGAATGCTCTGGATTAGAAGTCACCTATGTAGGCCTAACTGGTGCTGAAAAGGACAAATCTCTCACCTCTTAAATAAAAACATATGTTTGGCAGTAGTTGGTATAATGTCTTATGTAGCTGTTATAAAGGCTATATGAAATCATACAGGGGGCCTTTTCTTGTCTTTTAAAGAAGTCAAAATGTGTTGATGTTATGAGTTACACAACGCTTCTAAAATACCTACCGATGAAAGAAGGCTGGAAGAGGGTCTCGGGGCAGCGGAAACACTCGTTGCCGATGGTGATGACCTGACCGTCAGGCAGCTCGTAGCTCTTCTCCAGAGAGGAGGAAGAGGCAGCAGTGGCCATCTCGTTCTCAAAGTCCAGGGCCACGTAGCACAGCTTCTCCTTCTCCGCTCAGCTGTTACAATAGAAGATAAAAAGTTGTTATAGTTTGGTCAAAATGGTGAATAACAATAAATGGCCATTCAATATCAAACACACCGGACACTCCTATCATATAGGCTCAGGAATTACGGACTCACCAGTGGTAACAAAAGAGTAGCCACGCTCAGTCAGGATCTTCATCAGGTAGTCAGTGAGGTCGCGACCGGCCAGATCCAGGCGCATGATGGCGTGTGGCAGAGCGTAACCCTCATAGATGGGGACGTTGTGGGCCACACCAGCACAATACCTATAATATGAGGCAGAATAATATGTAAACCATATAAATAGAATAGAACAGCTTTATGTGTATCTTAATGGTGTAAACTATGTTTCATAATGAAAGGTTGCATGGGATTCAATATTGCACCTCTTAAATGTAACTGCATCTGCATGGCATGTTATGGAACAGAGTATTTCTCCTCTGCCCGCTTTTCACCTGTAGTACGACCAAAGGCGTAGAGGGACAGCACGGCCTGGATGGCCACGTACATGGCGGGCACGTTGAACGTCTCAAACAGGATCTGGGTCATCTTCTCCCTGTTGGCCTTGGGGTTAAGGGGGGCCTCAGTGAGCAGGGTGGGGTGCTCTTTGGGGGCCACGCGCAGCTCGTTGTAGAAGGTATGGTGCCAGATCTTCTCCATGTCGTCCCAGTTGGTGATGATGCCATGCTCGATGGGGTACTTGAGGGTCAGCATACCTCTCTTGCTCTAGGCCTCGTCTCCTACATAGGAGTCCTTCTGACCCATACCCACCATCACACCCTGTAGAGGAAGAAAGGAAACAAACTTAGTCAAAACCCAATTCCCCAAAGTCAAACAGAGGGCCAGATAATTGTAAGCTACAATAGCATACGACATTCATTAATTAATTAACAATTAAATGGTCTAGTGGTAAGGTAAAATACAATTTTAAGCAGATTATCAAGGGTAATGCATAATGTATGGACAATTAAGTCTGGAAAATGTACAGTTTGAAGGATGCATCCTCATGAGTGTTTCATTGCTTTCATTCTGTGGAGCTTACCTGATGACGGGGGCGACTAACGATGGAGGGGGACACAGCGCGAGGTGCATCATCTCCGGCAAAGCCAGCCTTCACCAGACCGGAGCCATTGTCACACACAAGGGCAGTAGTCTCATTGTCGTCACACATGATGTCAGCTGGGTTTCTGTTTTGACAAAACGTACATTAAGGCTAAGTATAGGCCTACAGATGTATGATCTTAATTTTAGCCAGTTTGCTACAGAAGGAAAATAATCCTGCAACAACAGGAAATGTGAATTATTATGTGGATTGCAATTAATGGACATTTTTGTAGGGGATGATACATTTTTCGCAAGGGAAAATCAAGTCTGACATTTCAAGGTGGAAATTACAAACTTCAAATACAGTACAAGTTTTACATTTTCTGAATTGCAGGAAGGTTATCCTGCAACTGGGTGATCAAATTAAGATCCTACATCTGTACAGGTCAAATAGGCCTACAGTATAGGCCTTCAGTATAAGGGCCATACAAGTCTAACAAACTTGTTTTAAGTCATTATTTATTTAAATTTCTTTTAAAACCCTAGAGTGGGCAGCACAATGACAATTGATTTATTTTTCATCTAATAATAATAATGATCTGTAGATTATCATTCAATTATCATTCAATAGGTCTCCTGAGTGGCGCAGTGGTCTAAGGCGCCGCATCGCAGTGCTAACTGTGCCACTAGAGATCCTGGTTCGAATCCAGGCTCTGTCGCAGCCGGCCGCGACCGGGAGACTCATGGGAGGCGCATAATTGGCCCAGCGTCGTCCAGGGTAGGGGAGGGAATGGCCGGCAGGGATGTAGCTCAGTTGATAGAGCATGGCGTTTGCAACGCCAGGGTTGTGGGTTCGATTCCCACGGGGGGCCAGTATAAAAAAATATATATATATGTATTCACTAACTGTAAGTCGCTCTGGATAAGAGCGTCTGCTAAATGACTAAAATGTAAATATGATGAATAATCAATTTCGCTTTTAGATCTGAATCGGATGGAAAACAGACTAACAAAAATAAAATACAAATATGTGCAACATTTAGGCTACAACAGCTATTTATTTGTTCAATATCCAACAAAAAAAGAAGTGTCTTGAAAATGAAAGCTGTCAAAGTTTAAATTAAAGCCTATTAAATCCAGTTGTCCGGTTGCCAACTAGAGAAGTCCAATTCAACATCTTTCAAGTGGCTCCAACCTTAGTAAATAACTTCTGTCTGTTTCCCGTAGTAGAGTGACAAGTTGTCAGGTACTCACTAAGTAGCCTGTTCCTCTGAATGAGCAGCGGTACTGGAGAGGGCAGACACCAAATTATACTCTACTAGTGCCACTACGCCCCGCGACCCCTTTCTCCTTATTTGGTAGCCCCTGCGCCATTGAGAGCGGAGTGGCCATGAATGGAAGGGCGGGAAGAACAGAGCAGAAGCTCGCGCGCTGACTCCTGAAGGCCCATGTATGGAAGGAGACCCGCGCGGACAGACACAGCCGTGTGACGATATCTGGAGGTATTCCCTCTATTTCTAACGCGTGAAAGTGAGTAGACACAAAGAATAATGTTATTTGATGGCTTAGGTTTCATTAGCAGACGTGTTGTCTCCTCCTATAGGGCTCCCGAGTGGCCCAGCGGTCTAAAGCACTGCATCTCAGTGTCGATTCCAGGGTGTATCTCAGTGATTGGGAGTCCGTTAGGGCGGCGAATAATTGGCCCAGTGTAGTCCGGGGTAGGCCATCATTGCAATGAAGTATTTATTCTTCACTGACTTGCCTAGTTAAATAAACATAATAGAATTGACCATGGATTTAGGTTTAGGCCTATATTCTCAGGGATGGGTTATGTGAGGGTAAAAAAAATATGTGAATCAACCCATCTTATTTTAGCAATGCCCTTTATTATGAATTATGACTTTAATGTTCAGTATATAAGACTCCATCCCTACTAATGTGTGTGTGTGTTTGTGTGTGTCATTGTCTGTGACTAATATGTGTGATAAGGAGAGCATGGTTGAGGGCTTGCGTCATCCATCCAGTTTAGCCTATGAGTTGGTGATTCCTCTTCATGTAGGACATATGTTCACCAGTGGAGGCTGCTGAGGGGAGGACGGCTCATAATAATGGTTGGAATGGAGTATAATGGCTGGAATGGAGTGAATGGAATGGTATCAAACAGATGAAAACCATGTGCTTGATGCCATTCCATTTAGTCCATTCCAGCCATTATTATGAGCCGTTCTCCCCTCAGCAGCCTCCACTGATGTTCACACATGAAATTTCCATAATATGAATAAGTTCAATATTCTTCAATATGAGCCGTTGAATGTCCCAGGGAGACACTAGAGATGGATGAAATGGATTGGCTTTTATCTATATGCATGCAGCCATATATAAAGGAATATGGAATTAGTAAGACCTGAAAGCGGACAATTTATGATCCGCTTGTGACATTCAATTGAAATAGATAGGAAATGATGAATGAGCCACATTTCATAAGTTATAATTGCACTCACTCTCTATCCCTCCAACAGTTGAGGCACATCATTTGTCATCTTTATGTTTCCTTGGGATGAGTCATATACGTACATTTGAATATGTAGCCATGGAGTACTTTAGTGTTGGGTGAGCATTGGGTGATTGAGTGGGCAGGATAGCTTCACTTCTCTTCAAGTGATCACCTGAACTCTGATCAGTTCCCTAGTCATTCAACCCACCTTAACATACACATATACAGCTCTGGGGTGAAGTTCCCCCTAGGTAGGCTTACAAATCTAGGATCAGCTTTCCGTCCCCCATTCCCAACCTTTGCCATTTAGTGGGGAAATGCAAAACTGACCCAAGCTCAGCATCTAGGGGCAACTTCACCCTACCATCACTATCCCATATACAAACACACCCACACCCACACACCAGATATGCAAATTATGCTGACCGAGAGGCTATTCACTTTAAAATGATCAGTGCTGTGACTTCATATGGTGAAAGCAGCTGTCCAAATGGCCAGAATGGGATAGAGCAAGGCCATGGTCACTAGGGATTATAGTCTGGCTGGCACAAGACTCTCCCTTCCTCACACGTTACATTCTAACTCTTACAGTGTTTTTCACTATAGTAAATACATCACTGCAACATCAAGTTATGCATTTGTGCCGTGTATGTTTATCCTGAGTCCCTGGACGTATATGTATTTTATTGTAGGTGTAAATGCATTTTTGGTACTGTGGCGATCGCAGCCAGATTGACCTCTTCCTATCCTCTGACACTGGGGGAAGTCATGTGACTAGATTATGTAACAGACAACCACTTGTGCTTTACCCATAATCCCACCCACATTCTCTGTCTGAGCATCTGTCAACTGGCTCGGATCTTCTGGCCTGGGGCAAATGGTTGGGGGTTGGGAGGAGGGGGGTCGTGGTTAGAAATAACTGGGATGTTTATAACTCTGCTATGCTTAACATGTCAAAAAGTCAGATTTATGATTAGCTTGTTTCACTGTATTTTGGTTGCAAAACAACTAGCCTGTGAAGTGTCCGTTTCTAAAATTGATTTTGAAAGGCAAAACGAAAACGAAAATGTAAATGTAAATGCAAAACCTTTAGCGCACAAGTTGAAAAACTTAAATTACAGTACACTTCAAACTCACAGCTTTCATTGTACTGATGAAAGTATAAGTATGGGCATGCAGAGAGTAATCTACTGTATGTCCCTTGTGGTTCTAGTCATTTCTAATAATTTTATTGGGTGAACTTCTTAAACCTAATCAGCATTAAACTTAATATCTTTTAAAATAAGATATAATTCTGAATGATCCTATTACTCTATGAAGTAAGGCTTTAAAAAAAATCTTTCTTAATCCTTTCCTATGTGCTAACTTTTTTAAATCTTTCATACTGTATGCTTGGTTTTAATCTCTTAATGCTATGTATATTTTTCATATATTTGTAACTTCACTGGTTCCAAGCAACTGTGCATTGTATAATTTCCACACTACAATTTGTTCTAACTCTATACATTGATTACTGGATTCTGGGTTTATTATACATTGAGCATGATTTAACAGTAGAAATCATAGTCTGCAAGTGTAAACTACAGTTTGAAACCAACGTTTTGTGAACAATATTATATAGGCATAGTAGTCATGTTAGAATACACTTGAAAAAGTAGTTCCGGAGAAATTCTTCATATCCTGCTCTGCTTTGCATGCTGTGGGGGGATCTGCATACATGAATGTATTAACCTTTGGTATTAACTTAGGCACATCCATATTCATAAAGCCTTACTTATGCACAAGTGTAGGTGTTCCTTTGTTGCCCAAAAACTCATATATTAGCTAAGCCTGAGTAAGAGTTTGTTTGTTTTGACCTCCCCACCCATATCTCTTATACTGTATACACATCTTGTATACGTTATGTGCTGCTGCTATGGCAGATGGTAACTAGATTTGTTTAGTGTTGGAATGGTGAACTGACCAACTCTGTATATTTATGTTTGTCTAGATATACTGTAAATACAGTTCATCATAATACTCAACAAACATGACCTATATGCAGCATGAATATTCTCTACTAACGGTATGTTGCTGCTTCTTATCATTCCCTCCTGTCTGCAGTCTTGTCCATTATCCCCCTCCTTTCTTTGACCCTTCAACACCTCCATGGGCCTTTCACTGTATCCAGCTTCATTTGGACATTTATTTAGACTCACCAATCATAAACATTCCGCAGATACTGTATTTCAGGCATAAACAACCAAAACACAGCTAGCGTTACTGTTAATACAATCTGAAGTGTGTTTTTATTTCGGTAGATACAGTTACAGAACTGTAACTGTCTATAGAAAAGTTTGTGGTCATATGCACATCCTTAAAAACGTCAGTGCTTCGCTAATAAATAATACTTTTAACTGTACCATCAGTAAACTGAGCTGGCGTTGAGGAAACGTTAGACCGTCACTGTCTGTGTTCAGTTACCCAACGTTTCAATGTTGCTTTTGGCAATCTTACCATGCAGTCTTACTATCCATGTTCTGCCTATCTTTGGATGAAATATGAACAACATGGGTCATATCTCACTAGCCTGGTCCCAGATCTGTTTGTGCTGTATAGCCAACTCCTTTGGTCGTTGTTATGCCGAACAGAATCAACAGATCTGGGATCAGGCTACTATATAATCTTATCACCTCCCCTATAGAATGTTCTGGCTTTAGCTTAGCTGCTTAATCAGCACTGCATGAGTTTCTGAATGCCTGCTGCTGAAATATAGCCTGCTTATCCTTTGCTGATTGAAAATAAGTTAGAAACACAATAGTTTTTCTACTTGTGACCTGCCATTGAGAGTGTAGCTTTTTGGTCGATACAAGAAGCTTAGAGTGCACTTCTAAGCAGATTTTGTTACATTCAGCTACCTGCATTAGATACAGTTTGATCCAACGGTTTTCCTCAAGAGTTCTTTGCATCCTGCAGTATTCTAAATCCATACAGAAATTCTGAGGATTTCATCAAACTGTTCTGACTGTTAATGTGGGCTTGTTGGTTTGTTAAGTTCAGAGAGGTCCCACAACAGCCAAAGATGCGTAAAATAGGCACATAGATATGAATAATTGATATGCTCTTTTCGCCTGCACCAAAATGCAATATTTATGGGGCATTTTAGCCTGAGTTTAGTTATTGTTCAGGGCGAAAGCATTTAGTCCCTTAACAGGATATGCAAAGTAACCAACCGTGTTTGTTTCCTTTTTTAGTGAGATATTTTAGAGTGTATGGAGAGAATTGAAGTCATGCATTGCATAATTCTGTCTATCTTCAAAGCCCTAAATTTGGACTCAAGAGACACAACAAGGGTATTCTGCGGTGTATGAAAACATTTGCTTTTAAAGCAACCAAAGAACCTTTTGAATTGTGAAATTATTTCCAAACTATAAAATTGTGTACCTATTCCAAATATGTGTAAAGGCCTAGTTGGATCCTCTTATTCCTATGTGTTCTCAGTATAAAGTCCTCTCTGGCCCCGAGCCAGGCATGTCAGGGAGCGGTATATAATTTCATGACGGTGCCAGATCTTATATCTACGTTGGCGGGGCGGAGGGGTCATACCAGAGAAGAGCGTCTGCATCACAGGCGGCCGGTGACACCTTAATTGGGGAGGACGGGCTCATAGTAATGGCTGGAACGAAATCAATGCAATGGTATCGAACACATCAAACTCACGGTTTCCATGTGTTTGATACCATTTCACTCACACTCCATTCCAGCTATTATAATTAGCCGTTCTCCTCTCAGCAGCATCCTGTGGTCTGCATACATAGGTTTGGTTTGCTCCTAGCAGAACACGGCAAGGTGAAGCAAACATCTGTGCTCACATCCTCCCTTCGCTTGATTTTTTTTTTTTTAAGCGCCAATATTACTGTTGTTTGTCTTTCTTGAGCCAACGTAGCAACAACATAGCCAGTAACACTTCCTCAAAATATTCAGAATTCATCTGAGATAAATCAAGAAATCTGTAATTCATTTAGAGGTTTTGCCGAGGAGGTCTTAGTCACGTAATTGTACATCTAGCTAAGATCTATGGTGCAGTTCTTCTCAAGTGAAAAAATGTGCATGAAAACTAGAAGGGCACTGCAGACAGTAGGGTCTAGCTGCTGCGCTCTCTCGTCTCTCTCGTTGAACGACAGCAAACATTACTGTTGATCAATCACCGACGAAGGGGCGTAGACTTCGTCTACTGAACTTCGACTTGCCTCAAGAAAACATTTTGTGTGCGCAAACAGCCGAAAAAACCCCTGCCGAACACCAAAACGAACAAAAACGTAGCCATTTCATCATAATATTTGCACAAATTGTTTCAATTGGGAAGCATGCGACAAGATAGAGGAGATGCCATGTCACCACCCCATGTCATCTCTCTCTCTCTCTCTCTCTCTCTCTCTCTCTCTCTCTCTCTCTCTCTCTCTCTCTCTCTCTCTCTCTCTCTCTCTCTCTCTCCTTATCTTTCGTTTACTGAGACACACCCCTTAAGCCTTACAGACACATAATGGGTGCATTTCCTCATAATTGAGGTAATATGAGAAATATATCTAAAAAAGAGCGCCACCTACTGGTGGTGGACTCCGATAGAGATGCCGGTTTAGATATAGGTGTAACTGTCCCAGCGTCCCGGTATGAGGATGGAAATGACCAGTAAGAGACAGGTGTACAGAACACACGTTTATTGCCACACTCAAGACAGGCACACACACACAGCAAACAGGGAGAGGACTGACGGTAGTGAATAGTGATAGTGGTTTATGGTCAAAGACGCACTAAACACCAGTCAAGGAGTCCAGAAGAATGATTGCCCATGTGGAAAGGTTCAAATGTGACTTGATGTGGAGGACAGGAGTTTACAGAGGTTGTCTCAACCTGCCCTCCTCCTGGAAACAACTGAAGATTTGAAAGGCAGAGCTGGGTTCTACTGCTCCCAGGCTTATAATTGGCTGACTAGGTCACATGACACAGGTCAGGAGAGAGTTGCCCCTAGCAATGGAGTTTCCAAGGGCCAGAGGTGTGAAACTGGGGGATGGTAGCCTCTGCTGGGCTGTAGAGTTTCTCTCTAAAGTTTTTGCATCTGTGTCCCAGGGCCAGAGAGAGGGTTTGAGAGAGGGTTTTTATCAGCCGCCCCCAAAATGTATGAAGTACATTTTTACCTAAAACCCTCTGGTGAGGACGCGGCTGTGTGTCCTCTGTAGCCGCACCGTGAAGTCCAGTGGTGGTTGTAGGGCGCCAAAGGAGGCGGAAGTCCTGCCACCTCATGGCGCCACTTGTTCAGTGGCCATCCCACCGAGGCGGGCCAGGAGTCCTCGGCCGGAACAGGGAGAGAGCGCTGGTTAGGTGGTGGCTTTCACATGGGGCCTGCATGTTCATCCAAGTCTGGAGGCAGGCCCAGATCTGGTCCGGGCGGTGGATCCAGGGCTGGCACTGAATCTGGCAATGGTATTGGGCCCAGAACAGGAGTGGGAGGTGGACCCAGGACTGGAGCTGAGTCGGCAAGTTGGTCCAGGACAGGGCAGGACATTTGACCCAGGGCTGGGTCTGGTGATGGGCCCAGGTCAGTGCTTGACTGTTCCTCCAGGACTGCAGTGGACATCGGGACCAGAACTGCAGTGAGATAGTGAGGGCTTAGGGGCCACCTGGGACTCTGACTGTAGAGTAGCCTGGGCGTCAGATCCAGGCCAAGCAGGTCTGCGAGAGCAGAGGGTAGTGTGGAGCAGCACTGGAGTTGAGTCTGGTGATGGCTGGTCCAGGAGAGACACTAGCAGGAGTGTCTGCTCGAGTGTCTTTTGAGGTGTTGGCTCGGGCACCGGTGGCTGCGGATCTGGTCCTGCAGGTTGATTAGGTTAGAGCACTGGCGATCGCAGGGCAGGCTGCAGCACTGGCAACAGCTCGACTGACTCAGGTGCTACTTGCGTTGGCACCGGCTGGGTTGCGGAGTGGAGCTCTGCAGGCTGCTGGAACAACTTGGGCCTCAGTAGCCATCGTGGAGCAGGCTCAAGCACTAGCAGTCGCTGGTCTGGCTGCACCTCTGTTGTCAGTTTGGACGTGATGGCTGGGTGCAGCTCTGGCAACAGCTCGACTGGCTCGAGGGCTGGCGATGGGAGCTGTTGAGGCCTGGTTGGTTCCGGTACTGGCCTTGGCATGGGAAGGGATGCCCGTCGTGGCATCATTGCTGGGGGCAGCACTGGCTCCAACTTAGGATGCTGCTGGGCTGATGGGTGCGCTGGGGGCTGCATGGTTGGCTGCTCAGGGTGCTGCATTGTTGGCTGGACTAGCTGGAGTCCTGATGGCCATCTGGTGTACCGAGGAGCTGGGGAGGGCACTGGCTGAGGAATCTCTTGGGGCACTGGTGACCACTGGACATGTTGGAGTCCGGGTGGTGGTTGAACCGGCAACCGTGGCACCCAAGCCGTTTGAGGCTGCTGCACTGCCTGGTACACAGTATACGGTTGGTCAATCCTGTGGTACTCAGGGACTTGAGGTGCAGGCGTTGGGTTGCTGCGGAGGTTGTGGAAATGGTGAGTGCTGGACTGGAGGGGGACTCGGGACCGCTGCTGCAGGGCCTCTATGCCAGCGTACTGCCGTGAGGTAGAGGTGAGGGTTTTTAACAACAACTTCTAGTCTTCACTGGCCCACAGGCTACTTTAAAGAAGACCTGAATTATTTGTACAACTGTGATTGCGTTTTTGTTTGTGGACCTTTGCATGCGTATGTTCAAACCAAAGTGTGTGGTCCTTTATAGGCCTACGTGGGGGTTCTTGATTGTGTTTGTGTGGAAATAAACAGACACTAGCACAGACACTAGCAATGACCACCTGTCTTCCTATTGTTTGCTTCCTTCAGTGTCCTGCTGCTCTCAACTGTAGCTGAAGATCAGAGTGGTGGTGGTGGTGGTGTCTGTCTCTCTCTGTCTTTGTGTGTGGGTGGTGTGGGGGATGTTTTGGTGGGGGTACTCCTCTGGGGCAGCTGCTGTAGGGTCTACTAGACTAGAGTGACAGGGACAGGAGGACCTGGGGGGTTATGGACTCCTCTACCGGCAGCCGCCAGACCCTGTGCAGGCAGCCAGGTGGTAGGAGTGATTCACAAGAAGAGGGGCTCTGACACCGGACATGCCTAGTTTGGTAAGTAATCTGCCAAAGACCGCAAAGTGGAGGGTAATTCCCAACTTGGACAGGTGGAGTACTTCTGACAGACAGAGGGTGGATGGTGTTGGGAAGGGAGGTGTGTAGGGAAGTGATTGCAGTGATTATTTCACCTAGCTCTTACGCAACGCGTATAATTTCTGGCTAGGCATTGCAGGTCTCTTTAAAGATGCACTCCAGTCTCATTTTTACCTCATCTCCTGATTTACTTAGCAAAAGGCACATCTCAATAGGTGGTCTAGGTATGACATGAAATGGCACAAGTTGGGGGGTGGGCCTTTCCTCTTTTGTCCTCTACTGTTCTACTGTGTAAAGAAAATTGCTGGAGTGCATCTTTAAACACACACCGAACCTGAGATCAAATCATTTTGAGAGAAGACACGTCATCGCATTATTTAAGAAACATTCATACAGGGAGATACGTTTTGCAATTGTTCTTGATTATTGTATTCATGTTGACATGAGTCAGAATTTTTTTAACACGAACATAGGTCTTACATTTCTGTATTTTTTTTTTTCTACAATTATACCGCAAATGGGACATATGGACAACATCATCATAGAAAGATCAACATTTCCAATGAGATACGTATGATAATTTGCTTTCAGAGTACATGTTTAAAATCAGATTTGTTGAAGTAGGCTTTTTGGCTTTAATGGATGGCATGTATAGTACGCTTATAAATTAGTCATTAACGTCATGAGAGCCCAACTGACAAGGCACCCTGACCTATATGAGGGCTCAGCATGGTAATGAGCAACATGGCTAGCAAGCAGGAAGCCCTCCAAACATAACCCACTTTGGTGATGTTGGGGATAAGTTATGACTTCGCCACAGTCCATCACTCACACAGTGTCACACTGAAACAATTCCTAGCCTTTCCCAACTAGGCAGCTGCAGTGACCTTGAAACAAAAGACCCCCAAGACCAAGCCCATGGGCCCCCAGGCCCCGGTCCTTCCAAAATACCCCTTCGAAATGCCTCTCATTCTCATCCAGGTCCTGGGGATCAAGTCTCCCTCATCAGCACACACTTCATCTGCTATTAATACCTCCTTACAAATAAACAAAAGAGGCCCCACGCTGGAGCTCTGCTGTGGGGCTCCCAGGCAGGCCTGAGAAGGAGAGAGGTCCAGCCGCAGGCCCTGATGATAGAATGTCTGGGTGTGAAACTTTATCCATTGTTTGGCTTAAGGTTCATGGACTGGCATGATGACAAGGTTAGTCGGGATGGGTCAGACGCTGATTGGGTGAAGTGGGAAAAAATGTCTTACAGTCTATAGAATGCTTGGGTGTCCATTGACACAACTACAAGGAGTCTTCGTTAGAGACACATCGAGTAGGTAGAGGATATGTTTCACACAGACAATTATGTTCCTCACAACATACATCGGGTAGCTGAGTCACTGAAACACGTGCACACATTTCAATGACATACAGTATCTGACTAAGATCATAAAATGGTGTCAGAAGTGCTTCAACCTCATCAAATACACCGAACAAAAATATAAACGCAACATGTGTTGGTCTCATGTTTCATGAGCTGAACTAAAAGACCCCAACATTTTTCTATATACACAAAAAGCTTATTTCTCTCAAATTATGTGCACAAATTGGTTTACATCCCTGTTAGTGAGCATTTCTCCTTTGCCAAGATAATCCATTCACCTGACAGGTGTGGCATATCAAGAAGCAGATTAAACAGCATGATCATTACAGAGATGCACCTTGTGCTGAGGACAATGAAAGGCCACTCTAAAATGTGCAGTTTTGTCACACAACACAATGCAACACGTCTCAAGTTTTGAGGGAGCGTGCAATTGGTATGCTGACTGTAGGAATGTCCACCAGAGCTGTTGCCAGAAAATTGAATGTTCATTTCTCTACAATAAGCCGCCTCCAACGTCATTTTTGAGAATTTGGCAGTACGTCCAACCGGCCTCATAACCGCAGACCACGTATAACCACACCAGCCCAGTACCTCCACATCCGGCTTCTTTACTTGCTGGATCATCTGAGACCAGCCATCAGACAACTGATGAAACTGTGGGTTTGCACAAACTAAGAATTTCTGCTCAAAAAGAAACTATCTCAGGGAAGCTCATCTGCGTGCTCGTTGTCCTTACCAGGGTTTTGACCTGACTGCAGTTCGGCGTCATAACCGACTTCAGTGGGCAAATGCTCACCTTCGATGGCATGCTGGAGAAGTGTGCTCTTCACGGATGAATCCCGGCGTCGTGTGGGCGAGTGGATTGCTGATGTAAATGTATGAACAGAGTACCCCATGGTGGCGGTGGGGTTATGGTATGGTCAGGCATAAGCTATGGACAACATTTTATCAATGGCAATTTGAATGCACAGAGATACCGTGACGAGATCCTGAGGCCCATTGTCGTGCCATTAATCCATTGCCATCACCTCATGTTTCAGCATTATAATGCATGGCCCCATGTCGCAAGGATCTGTACACAATTCCTGGAAGCTGAACATTTCCCAGTTCTTCCATGGCCTGCATACTCACTAGACATGTCACCCATTGAGCATGTTTCGGATGCTCTGTATCGATGTGTACGACAGCCATTGAAGAAGTGTGGGACAACATTCCACAGGCCACAATCAACAGCTTGATCAACTCTATGGGATAGCGATGTGTCGCGCTGCATGAGGCAAATGATGGTCACACCAGATACTGACTGGTTTTCTGATCCACGCTCCTACTTTTTTTTTAAGGTATCTGTGACCAACAGATGCATATCTGTATTCCCAGTCATGTAAAATCCATAGATTAGTGCCTCATACATTTATTTCAATTGACTGATTTCCTTATATGAACTGCAACTCAGTAAAATCTTTGAAATTGTTGCATGTTGCATTTATATTTTTGTTCAGTGTATAAAACAGGAGAGATTATTTCACAGAAAATAATAATGTTCCTTGAGTTTTGTCAGACGAAAAGTAGCTAACAGCTAACTGCTCTCAAATGTCTCGTCATTGAACAGAGTGCATGCAGAGCGAGCAGCGAGCAGGATCGTGTGACAGACAGAGAGGAACAGCTAATGGATTTACTAACGGAGGAAGTTGTTTCTGATTTCGGGTTTTGGGCAGGGCCTTCAATTTGGCAGAAGCAATCGGGCCTAGGTAGGGTAGCGCCTGAACGTCGCAGGCATGGGTTGGGCTCTGGCTTAAAATTCTAGCCAGTTCACCTGTGATACAAGTCAGTATTCAACGTCCATCCATGTCTGAGGAGGTCGGGAGATGACATGGAAACCAGCCACTAGGGGCAACAGAGAACGCTGTTACCTTCACATAAGCATCTGCCTCTGATTCACACGAGCCAGACGTATAACCATAACGAAAATGTTTGTGACATTATTTGACCTTTTCTGCTGCATTTGAGACACGGTTGGATCCCACCCTGGGGCACTACTTGTTGACTAATTAAAACTCTAAACAATCACAATACAGTAACTATTGGTCACTTTATTATGTATTATTATTGTAATATGTATTAATTATAGAATTGTGTCAGTTATTAATGAGAATATTAATGATCAATCTTCAGTTTTTTAAAACCTTTGTAGGGCTAGATCTCCAATCATAAAATAAAATGGGCATACATAAAATAAACAAGTAATTACAATTTATTTACATATTCACAAACGAATGTAAGTGTGTGTGTGTGTTTTTGTGTGTTAGAGCGAGAGAGAAGTGTTTAACATTTTCCTTGTCAGCCACTCATCTCTGCTTTTCTGCTTCATGAAAAGCTGAGGTCTGGAACTCCCTCCAGGTCATCTCTCTCTCTATTCTTTGGCCTGAATTTAATTCTGATGCTCTATCGATCGCTACATACATTCATTGTGGAGAACAAACATCAGTTTAGCCGAAGCGATGTGGATGGGTAGCTAGGGAATAGCTTCATACATAAAAAATACTTTTGCAGGACAATAATAAACATATTTGCCTGCCACTCCTGGGAACCCTGTACATACTGTATGTGAAGGCTGTTGGGGCCCTGTTTCAGCTCCAGGTGACAAAACCTGCACACACTCCCAGTGAGTTGTAGGTCTGCCGACTTCCTTTTGGTCAGAAATATCCAATAAATCATACTTTCCTTTAAATGTAAATGTACTTTATTGCACACAATCTTCATCAAATAAACAAGTTATTATTATTTATTTACATTGGGTTTGTGTGTGTTTGTTTGTGTGTGTGTTTGTGTGTGTGTATATGTGTGTGTGTGCGTGTGCGTGCGTGAGAAAGAGAGAGCATATTTTTAAACTCAGGAAAAAAGCACACAGAATTTCCTCAAACTGTACACATTAAGCAATCCTGTATAACAATATTATCAATCACACTTTGATTTCATAGATATTTAGAGTAATATTTATAATGGATAAGTAGGTCTAGATATCTCCAATCCTAAAATAAAATGGAGCATGCATAAAATAAACAAGTAATTATAATTTATTTACATTGGGGATAATGTGTGTGTGTGGCAGAGAGAGAGAGAGAGAGAGAGAGAGAGAGAGAGAGAGAGAGAGAGAGAGAGAGAGAGAGAGAGAGAGAGAGAGAGAGAGAGAGAGAGAGAGAGAGAGAGAGAGAGAGAGAGAGCGTGAGAGCGTGAGAGAGTGTGTGTGCCTATTTTTCCTTGTCAGCCACTCATCTCTGCTTTGTCAGTCTTTGTCACGATCGTTATAAACAGCGGACCAAGGCGCAGCGTGATATGCGTACATCTTTTATTTTGTACACAACACTAACAAAACAACAAACCAAACGATACGTGAAGTCCTAGGTTAACACACCAAAACAAACCTTACGGAACAAGATCCCACAATAAACAGTGCCAAACAAGCTGCCTAAGTATGGTCCCCAATCAGAGACAACGAGAATCAGCTGCCTCTGATTGGGAACCACCCTGGCCAACATAGAAAACACGAACTAGAACAAAACATAGAAGATCACACATAGAAAATCCACACCCTGGCTCAACATATAAGAGTCCCCAGAGCCAGGGCGTGACAGTACCCCCCCAAAGGCGCGGACTGCGACCGCGCCAACCAAACACAAGAGGGTAGGGGCCGGGTGGGCATTCCGCCTCGGAGGCGGATCCGGCTCGGGCGTGACCACCACTCTCTCCCTACCCCCCCGTAGCGCCCCTGGTCTGGTCTGGCCCCGCTGGCTGGAGCTGGACTGGACATCGGTGGAGCGGATTGCTTTGGCTCCGGTGTGGAGCAGCTGACCGGTGCCGGACCAGGCACCGGTGGAACAGGCAACGGACCGTGCCGGACTGACGACGCTTAGTGCGGGGAGCAGGAACGGGCCGGACCGGGCTGACGACGCGCACCACTGGCTTGGTGCGGGGAGCAGGAACGGGCCGGACCGGGCTGACGACGCCGCACCACTGGCTTGGTGCGGGGAGCAGGAACGGGCCGGACCGGTTGTCGACGCGCACCACTGGCTTGGTGCGGGGAGCAGGAACAGGCCGGACCGGGCTGGCGACGCCGCACCACTGCCTTGGTGCGGGAGCAGGAACAGGCCGGACCGGGCTGGCGACGCGCACCACTGGCTTGGTGCGGGGAGCAGGAACGGGCCTGACCGTACTGGGAACACACCCCACTGGCCTTGTGCGGGGAATCAGGAACGGGCCGGACCGGACTGGTGACACACACCACTTTCTTGGTGCGAGGAGCGGGACTGGGTTTCCTCACAAACCTCCGCTCCCTCTGCTGCCTACTCAGTTCCTCTCGCCGTGCCTCCACACTCTCCTTCTCCCTCATGACCAGTGACCCCCGTAACCTAGCGGCCTCCTCTGCTAACCGGCTGAACCGCTCTATCGCGGCCTCCTGCTGCCTCGTCGTCCACGGCGTGAGCCCCCCCTAACATTTTTTGGGGCTTGTCTCTCCCCCGTGCTCATGGCCTCCATCCCTCTTGCCAGACTCTCACTCATCTCCTCCCAGGTCCATCCTCTCTCCTCGTCACGCTGCTTGATCCAGTCGAGGTGGGATCTTCTGTCACGATCGTTATAAACAGCGGACCAAGGCGCAGCGTGATATGCGTACATCTTTTATTTTGTACACAACACTAACAAAACAACAAACCAAACGATACGTGAAGTCCTAGGTTAACACACCAAAACAAACCTTACGGAACAAGATCCCACAATAAACAGTGCCATACAAGCTGCCTAAGTATGGTCCCCAATCAGAGACAACGAGAATCAGCTGCCTCTGATTGGGAACCACCCTGGCCAACATAGAAAACACGAACTAGAACAAAACATAGAAAATCACACATAGAAAATCCACACCCTGGCTCAACATATAAGAGTCCCCAGAGCCAGGGCGTGACAGTACCCCCCCCAAAGGCGCGGACTGCGACCGCGCCAACCAAACACAAGAGGGTAGGGGCCGGGTGGGCATTCCGCCTCGGGAGGCGGATCCGGCTCCGGGCGTGACCACCACTCTCTCCCTACCCCCCCGTAGCGCCCCTGGTCTGGTCTGGCCCCGCTGGCTGGAGCTGGACTGGACATCGGTGGAGCGGATTGCTTTGGCTCCGGTGTGGAGCAGCTGACCGGTGCCGGACCAGGCACCGGTGGAACAGGCACGGACCGTGCCGGACTGGACGACGCTTAGTGCGGGGAGCAGGAACGGGCCGGACCGGGCTGACGACGCCGCACCACTGGCTTGGCGCGGGGAGCAGGAACGGGCCGGACCGGGCTGACGACGCCGCACCACTGGCTTGGTGCGGGGAGCAGGAACGGGCCGGACCGGGCTGTCGACGCGCACCACTGGCTTGGTGCGGGGAGCAGGAACAGGCCGGACCGGGCTGGCGACGCGCACCACTGCCTTGGTGCGGGAGCAGGAACAGGCCGGACCGGGCTGGCGACGCCGCACCACTGGCTTGGTGCGGGGAGCAGGAACGGGCCTGACCGTACTGGGAACACACCCCACTGGCCTTGTGCGGGAATCAGGAACGGGCCGGACCGGACTGGTGACACACACCACTTTCTTGGTGCGAGGAGCGGGACTGGGTTTCCTCATAAACCTCCGCTCCCTCTGCTGCCTACTCAGTTCCTCTCGCCGTGCCTCCACACTCTCCTTCTCCCTCATGACCAGTGACCCCCGTAACCTAGCGGCCTCCTCTGCTAACCGGCTGAACCGCTCTATCGCGGCCTCCTGCTGCCTCGTCGTCCACGGCGTGAGCCCCCCTAACATTTTTTGGGGCTTGTCTCTCCCCGTGCTCATGGCCTCCATCCCTCTTGCCAGACTCTCACTCATCTCCTCCCAGGTCCATCCTCTCTCCTCGTCACGCTGCTTGATCCAGTCGAGGTGGGATCTTCTGTCACGATCGTTATAAACAGCGGACCAAGGCGCAGCGTGATATGCGTACATCTTTTATTTTGTACACAACACTAACAAAACAACAAACCAAACGATACGTGAAGTCCTAGGTTAACACACCAAAACAAACCTTACGGAACAAGATCCCACAATAAACAGTGCCAAACAAGCTGCCTAAGTATGGTCCCCAATCAGAGACAACGAGAATCAGCTGCCTCTGATTGGGAACCACCCTGGCCAACATAGAAAACACGAACTAGAACAAAACATAGAAGATCACACATAGAAAATCCACACCCTGGCTCAACATATAAGAGTCCCCAGAGCCAGGGCGTGACAGTAGCCCCCCCCCCAAGGCGCGAACTGTGACCGCGCCAACCAAACACAAGAGGGTAGGGGCCGGGTGGGCATTCCGCCTCGGAGGCGGATCCGGCTCCGGGCGTGACCACCACTCTCTCCCTACCCCCCCGTAGCGCCCCTGGTCTGGTCTGGCCCCGCTGGCTGGAGCTGGACTGGACATCGGTGGAGCGGATTGCTTTGGCTCCGGTGTGGAGCAGCTGACCGGTGCCGGACCAGGCACCGGTGGAACAGGCACGGACCGTGCCGGACTGACGACGCTTAGTGCGGGGAGCAGGAACGGGCCGGACCGGGCTGACGACGCGCACCACTGGCTTGGTGCGGGGAGCAGGAACGGGCCGGACCGGGCTGACGACGCGCACCACTGGCTTGGTGCGGGGAGCAGGAACGGGCCGGACCGGGCTGTCGACGCGCACCACTGGCTTGGTGCGGGGAGCAGGAACAGGCCGGACCGGGCTGGCGACGCGCACCACTGCCTTGGTGCGGGGAGCAGGAACAGGCCGGACCGGGCTGGCGACGCGCACCACTGGCTTGGTGCGGGGAGCAGGAACGGGCCTGACCGTACTGGGAACACACCCCACTGGCCTTGTGCGGGAATCAGGAACGGGCCGGACCGGACTGGTGACACACACCACTTTCTTGGTGCGAGGAGCGGGACTGGGTTTCCTCATAAACCTCCGCTCCCTCTGCTGCCTACTCAGTTCCTCTCGCCGTGCCTCCACACTCTCCTTCTCCCTCATGACCAGTGACCCCCGTAACCTAGCGGCCTCCTCTGCTAACCGGCTGAACCGCTCTATCGCGGCCTCCTGCTGCCTCGTCGTCCACGGCGTGAGCCCCCCCTAACATTTTTTGGGGCTTGTCTCTCCCCCGTGCTCATGGCCTCCATCCCTCTTGCCAGACTCTCACTCATCTCCTCCCAGGTCCATCCTCTCTCCTCGTCACGCTGCTTGATCCAGTCGAGGTGGGATCTTCTGTCACGATCGTTATAAACAGCGGACCAAGGCGCAGCGTGATATGCGTACATCTTTTATTTTGTACACAACACTAACAAAACAACAAACCAAACGATACGTGAAGTCCTAGGTTAACACACCAAAACAAACCTTACGGAACAAGATCCCACAATAAACAGTGCCATACAAGCTGCCTAAGTATGGTCCCCAATCAGAGACAACGAGAATCAGCTGCCTCTGATTGGGAACCACCCTGGCCAACATAGAAAACACGAACTAGAACAAAACATAGAAAATCACACATAGAAAATCCACAACCTGGCTCAACATATAAGAGTCCCCAGAGCCAGGGCGTGACAGTCTTGACAGGCCCGGTGCATGTACTTGTGGGTAAGGCTGTCAGGGGTAGTGGTGGAGGGCATGGTAGAGCTGAAAGAGAGATGTACAAAATCACAGTAAGTATACAGCTCAACAACATTTTTGTGTAAGCACGTCTGTTGGTGTGTTGGAGTGCGTGAGTGTATGTTTATGTAACATTAATCTGAATTACCTCTATCCATCTGGGAATCCTTGAAGGTTTCTCCCTTTCCTTTCCCGTCACTGGCAGAGTAGCGGGAACTGCTGATGTTTTGGCGGTGTCGGAGGTGTAACTGCGGTCAGCAGCTGCTCTTGATCATTGTCATGAAGCCACATCCGTCCGACTCCCGTTAGAAGTTCGGAACAAAAAAGAGTAGGCTATATAGAAATAATGACGTTCAAATTCAAAATCATTAAACTAAATAATGAGGATTTCTATCAGCCTAATCGAGGTGTAGATTAGGCTACATCTCACATTCGCAGTGTTCAAACTTGTAAACAAGGCTGCATGGGATTTCTCTTAATGCGACTCTGTGCAGCCAATGGCAATGTCCGCTTTAGGTATAACCTAATGCCAGGAGCCGCTGCTCTAACACAGTTCCACCTCCGACACCGCCAAAACAACCGCTATGCAGATGTCGGCTAAAGCGGACCTGATTAAATAGAGCCTCAAGGGAGGGAGAGTTATGCATGTGTGTATACATGCATGTGATAATTACCTGTATCACCTGTCGCGGTCAGTGTAGCAGGTGCGGGGGCAGACGACAGCAGCTGTGAGGGCTGTGGTTCAGTTGATAGGGGTGTCAGATCTAAGGGAAATATCATACAACTAAACAAAGTGAGTGATTGAGTGTTTGTGTATACGTGTGTGATAATTACCTGGACCACATCACACTGCTTCAGTTCCACAAGTCTCCGGAAGTTCCAGCATGCCACTCCAGGCCTGGAACAGCTCGGTGGAAGATATGCACAATATTATTTTAATGACAAAGCCTTGACTACTCACTAACCTAAATTAAGTATGTGTGTCTGTGTGTGTGTGTGAGCGTGTGTATCGGGCAACCACACAGCAGACTTAATTTTTCCAGTTGCTCATTGTACTTGCCCTTGCAATCTGTGGTGTGTGTGTGTGTCTATGTGTTATTGTGACTCAGAAGTGTGTCAACCTGACCACATCCTTGTAGTAGGACATTCAGTGATTAGCTTGGGAAACAATTAATATCAACAGTGTTCAGTAAAAATGATATAATAAACATTCAGATCTGGATTGACAAGTAGGGTAATCATGTGACGTTAAAAAACCTCTAGGGATTAGTCTACACTCAAGTTGAATAAAGGATGCAGGACCTGAGCCCTAGCACCATGCCTCATGACTACCTGGCCTGACAACTCCTGGCTATCCCTGTCCCCAGTCCACCTGGTCGTGCTGCTGATCCAGTCTCTGCGGTTTCTGCCTGCGGCTATGGAACCCTGACCTGCTCAGGGCTCACCGGACATGCTACCTTTTCCCGGACCTGCTGTTTGACCCTCTCTCTCTCTCTCTCTCTACCGGACCTGCTGTATCAACCTCTTAAGTGCTCGGCTATGAAAAGCCAACTGACATTTACTCCTGAGGTGCTGAACTATTGCACGCTCTATAACCACTGTGATTATTATTTGACCCTGCTGGTCATCTATGAATGTTTAAACATCTTGAAGAACAATCTGGCCTAAATGGCTGTACTCTTTTATAATCTCCGCCAGCACAGCCAGAAGAGGACTGGCCACCCCTCGGAGCCTGGCTCCTCTCTAGGTTTCTTCCTAGGTTCCTGCCTTTCTAGGGAGTTTTTCCTAGCCACTGTGCTTCTACATCTGCATTGCTTGCTCTTTGGGGTTTTAGGCTGGGTATCTGTATTATAAAAGACATTTGATTGATTGATTGCCTGTATATGCTTCTATTCATGTCAGTAACTCTAAATCTAAATATGACCTTGAGTTATCTTCAATTTCCTCAATAGGAAGTTGTACCTTAAGCCAACACTTTTTCCTGGTCTTTCCTGCTGGGGACAGGGGGCTTCAGGTTTGGGAATAGAGGACCTAGAGAATTGGAATATGAACAATAATTAGAGCCCACATTTATGAATGAAATTCAATTTGGGTTAGCTGTGTATCTCATCTGATTGAGAATTGCTGATGATCTACAACACATATTTAAAAGCAAGTTACAATGCAATGTTTTGCTAGCACAGACTGGAATATGTTCTGGGATTCATCCGATGGCATTGAGGAGTATATCACATCAGTCACCGGCTTCATCAATAAGTGCATCGACAACAACATCCCCACAGTGACCGTACGTACATATCCCAACATAAAGCCATGGATTAGAGGCAACATCTGCACTGAGCTAAAGGCTAGAGCTGCCGCTTTCAAGGAGCGGGACACTAATCCGAACGCTTATAAGAAATCCCGCTATGCCCTCGACAAACCATCACGCTGAGCCAGACGTGTATAGCGGTTGCAAGTTCGAATCCAGCGATAGAAAGTTGTTTTTGATATTATTGTTTTAAACATATCCCAAACCTTAACCCTTACCTTAACCATTTGGAGTTAATGCCTAACCTTAAGAATTTTGAGTTAATGCCTAAACTTAACTGAGCTAAACGGCCCAGTGTAGCTCAGTTGGTAGAGCATGGCGTTTGCAACGCCAGGGTTGTGGGTTCGATTCCCACAGGGGGCCAGTATGAAAAAATGTATGCACTCACTAACTGTAAGTCGCTCTGGATAAGAGTGTCTGCTAAAAGACTAAAATGTAAAAAATGTTAAACATGGATTAATGTCTAATTCTGACGTGAGAGCTGGTAGCAAAATTAATGCCCATGCAGAGCTTTACTCTGTAGGCTCAGACGAAGTGCACTGCTCAGTAGGTCTGAAACGACATTGGAGTATAAACAGTGCAGATGATGTCAAAACCCCTGTGAGTGGCTGAATCTTAAAGGTTTATCCCTTCTTTGTTAACCCGCGAAGAAGCGATGTGAAGCTTTGTGCTCACAGCCCACTCTGTAATCTCAATCCATTAAATATGCAGACAGAAGGACCATGCCTAACTGACAATTATGCTGAGAGGAACTTTTAAATAGTCTGTGCTGTGTGTGTTTGTGTGTGTGTGTGTGTCTCTCTGTATGCATGCATTTGTGTCAGAGAGGCACTTTTAAGAACTAGTGTGAATCAGTCATTTTAAAGAGGGTTAGAGTCACTAAGTGTGTGTATGCAGTGTCAGGTAAAACTGTAGGAGTGTAAGAGGCACTTTGCACTAAGCTACAGCATGACTGCACTGCACAGCAGAGCATGAGCAAATGGCTCAGCTTCAAAATGTTAGTGATCAATATAGTGATACCCGAGCCTTGCCCGTACCCTAGTTATTGATTAAAAAACAGGCCCTACCCGGCCCTAAACCGATATATAAAGTCGGGGCCTGTCGGGCTCGGGTTGGGTGGCAGAGCTCTACCACAGAGCCACTTGCCAGACTATCGCCGATGCTGTCAGAGTGATACATTTTCCCAGCTCATAATAAATACATAAGTCCCATTTTCCCATCCGTCTGAAGTTATTTTAGAACCGGCTTGCAGCCTCATGCAGCGCTGCTAGACTAATGGCTGACGGGAACAAGATGGGAGAACCTGAGAGTTGGTTGGTCGGTACTCCTCCCTCCCTCCTCTGTCAGAAATGAACTGGCGACTGTGTAAATATGAAGGACTTCAAAGGCTTGTAGGGCACTGAGGTGTCAGACATACAGCCAAATGGAGGGATGCATGAGAACCCAGCAGTGTTGCAGTTCTTGACACACTCAAACCGGTGCGACTGGCACCTACTACCATACCCTGTTCAACGTTACTTCAATATTTTGTCTTGCCCATTCACCCTCTGAATGGCACACATACACAATCCATGTCTCAATTGTCTCAAGGCTTAAAAATCCTCCTTTAACCTGTCTCCTCCCCTTCATCTACACTGATTGAAGTGGATTTAACATTTATTGACATCAATAAGGGATCATAGCGTTCACCTGGATTCACCTGGTCAGTCTGTCATGGAAAGAACAGGTGTTCTTAATGTTTTGTACAGTCAGTGTGGATCTATCCTTACCGCTCTCCACTTAATAGACCCATTCTCTCCATAAAGATCCACCATGAACTTTCTCGACCTTCAGTCTCTTGACCGTCCATCTACTCATGATCATTAGCAAAATGAAATGTTTTTAATTGCTTGTAGGTTCTTTATGTAATGAATAGCGCTATAAAAGTGATATAAATTATTATTATTATTATCTATCCAATCTTAACAGGTCTCTCCATAGGGATGATGGTCTCGGTCTACTATAAGGCTATCTAATCCAAGAGGGGCTACTACTGCTAGGATTAGATCCCATGTCTCCATACACCAGGGACATGTCAGAGATTATTACACAGCGCTGTAATCACAACATGACCTATAAAATGAGGTTCTGAGGACTCTGATAATATTCTTAGCAGTAGGAAGTTGCATATAATGTACAACTGTGTGTTTCAGAAACAAAAACAATTGTGTGAGGGTAAATCCATGGTTCAGCATAGCATCCTCTGTGTTTTTTGCTATTGGTCAATTGCACCTACATATTGAGATATTTTTACGTGGACATCTGACCTGATCCATTACTATAATTGGAATTGTATTTTCGGGTGTTTCAGATTTTAATTTAGATGCCCATAATGACCTAAATGAACCCCTCCCAATCCCTTCCCACATCCCCATAGCATGATGCAAACAATTAACAACATCCCTTCGAATTTTTAAACATTCAAAAACTCACCCACAAGCAATATGGATTTATCTACACCAATGAACTGCTCTAACAGGCTTGGACAAAACTGCTATTATTCATTTGCATATACAGTAGATCTGCATACAATATAATACTGTATATACTTCACATAATATAACATGTGAAATTCTTTAAAAAATGTCTTGAATCTTGAATGGTTTTAAGAGAAAAATAATCCCTTTAACCAATACTCTGCAAATCCCTAACAGGTCAATAAGCTTTTTATCTTGTCACATCATGGACACCCAGTTTAAGGTAACCTTTACATCAGGATTAAAAACAATTTGAAAGCTTCCAATGAGTACACATTTATAAATAAGATGTTTTATCTAAATGTCAAACAGAAAATGACATTCTAACTAATAATCCTACATGTGATCATAAAGCATCAATAATTCACATAAAATGTAATGCACCATGTTAAAACTAGTTACTTTCACACTGACATGTCTCAACATTACATTTATATCAGAAGTCAGATGCTTCTCCTCGTCAAAGTGCATCTCAACGAACCTAAACAGAGACATGATGCCATCTTGTGTGAAGAAGTGGTACTGCGAAACCATAAAGAAATGACCTGCCAAGTAAGTGTTATCAGATGGCGTTGATCCTATCATCTGAAAATAAACAATGCCTACCTCAGTGCCAAATGTAACATTTTCCAGCTATAACCAAATAGAAACATAATGATATGGCCAGCCAGAGTATTGCATTAAATACACATTTTTTATTAGTGTATACTTCATGTGTGTGAAACAGAAGAACCGACTGCTGTTGTACTTACATATTAATAATTTATGTACAAATACAGTGCCCTGAGAAAGTATTCACACCCCTTGACTTTTTCCACATGTATTTGTGTTACAGGCTGAATCACTGACCTACACACAATACCCCATAATGTCAAAGTGGAATTATGTTTTTAGAAATGTTTACAAATTAATTAAAAATGAAAAGCTGAAATGTCTTGAGTCAATAAGTATTCCACCCCTTTGCTATGGCAAGCCTAAATAAGTTCAGGAGTACACATTTTCTTAACAACACACATAAGTTGCATGGACTCACTCGGTGTACAATAAGTGTTTAACATGATTTTTTTATGACAACCTCATCTCTGTACCCCACGCATACAATTATCTGTAAGGTCCCTGAGTCGAGCAGTGAATTTCAAACACAGATTCAACCACAAAGACCAGGGAGGTTTTCCAATGCCTTGCAAAGAACCTATTGGTAGATGGGTAAAAATAAAAAATAAAGCAGACATTGAATATCCCTTTGAGCATGGTGATGTTATTAATTACACTTTGGATGGTGTATCAATACACTCAGTCACAAAGATACAGGATCCTTCCTAACTCAGTTGCCAGAGAGGAAGGAAACCACTGAGGGATTTCACCATGAAGCCAACGGTAACTTTAAAACAGTTAAGAGTTTAATGGCTGTGATGGGAGACAACTGAGGATGGATCAACAACATTGTAGTTACTCCACAATACTAACCTAAATGAAAGAGTGAAAAGAAGGAAGCCTGTACAGAAAAAAAGAAAGAAAAAAAACATGCAACCTGTTAGCAATAAGGCACTCAAGCAATACTGCAAAAAAAATGTAGCAAAGAAATGTAATTTTGGTCTTGAATACAAAGCGTTATGTTTGGGACAAATCCAAAACAACATCACTGTGTACCACTCTTTATATGTTCAAGCATGGTGTTGGCTGCATCATGTTATGGGTATGCTTGTCATCGGCAAGAACTAGGGAGATTTTTTGGGATAAAAAGATATGGAATAGAGCTAAGCACAGGCAAAATCCTAGAGGAAAACCTGGTTTATATTTAATCCATTTTGAATTCAGGCTGTAGCAACAAAATGTGGAATAAGTCAAGGGGTATGAATACTTTCTGAAGGCACTGCAATTACCAGTATGCAATATCTCACTATAAATAGGCAAATTGTTAGCATCAATTAATACACCACACATAATTACATTAGTACACTCAGTAAACCATATAACGCCATCTACAGTGAGGGAAAAAAGTATTTGATCCCCTGCTGATTTTGTACGTTTGCCCACTGACAAAGACATGATCAGTCTATGATTTTAATGGTAGGTTTATTTGAACAGTGAGAGACAGAATAACAACAAAAAAATCCAGAAAAACGCATGTCAAAAATGTTATAAATTGATTTGCATTTTAATGAGGGAAATACGTATTTGACCCCTCTGCAAAACATGACTTAGTACTTGGTGGCAAAACCCTTGTTGGCAATAAGAGGTCAGACGTTTCTTGTAGTTGGCCACCAGGTTTGCACACATCTCAGGAGGGATTTTGTCCCCCTCCTCTTTGCAGATCTTCTCCAAGTCATTAAGGTTTCGAGGCTGACGTTTGGCAACTCAAACCTTCAGCTCCCTCCACAGATTTTCTATGGGATTAAGGTCTGGAGACTGGATAGGCCACTCCAGGACCTTAATGCGCTTCTTCTTGAGCCACTCCTTTGTTGCCTTGGCTGTGTGTTTTGGGTCATTGTCATGCTGGAATACCCATCCACGACCCATTTTCAATGCCCTGGCTGAGGGAAGGAGGTTCTCACCCAAGATTTGACGGTACATGGCCCCGTCCATCGTCCCTTTGATGCGGTGAAGTTGTCCTGTCCCCTTAGCAGAAAAACACCCCCAAAGCATAATGTTTCCACCTCCATGTTTGACTGTGGGGATGGTGTTCTTGAGGTCATAGGCAGCATTCCTCCTCCTCCAAACACGGCGAGTGGAGTTGATGCCAAAGAGCTCGATTTTGGTCTCATCTGACCACAACACTTTCACCCAGTTCTCCTCTGAATCATTCAGATGTTCATTGGCAAACTTCAGACGGGCCTGTATATGTGCTTTCTTGAGCAGGGGGACCTTGCGGGCGCTGCAGGATTTCAGTTCTTCACGGCGTAGTGTGTTACCAATTGTTATCTTGGTGACTATGGTCCCAGCTGCCATGAGATCATTGACAAGTGTAGTTCTGGACTGATTCCTCACCGTTCTCATGATCATTGCAACTCCACGAGGTGAGATCTTGCATGGAGCCCCAGGCCGAGGGAGATTGACAGTTAATAATCGCGCCAACTGTTCTCACCTTCTCACCAAGCTGCTTGGCGATGGTCTTGTAGCCCATTCCAGCCCTATGTAGGTCTACAATCTTGTCCCTGACATCCTTGGAGAGCTCTTTGGTCTTGGCCATGGTGGAGAGTTTGGAATCTGATTGATTGATTGCTTCTGTGGACAGGTGTCTTTTATACAGGTAACAAGCTGAGATTAGGAGCACTCCCTTTAAGAGTGTGCTCCTAATCTCAGCTCGTTACCTGTATAAAAGACACCTGGGAGCCTGAAATCTTTCTGATTGAGAGGGGGTCAAATACTTATTTCCCTCATTAAAATGCAAATCAATTTATAACATTTTTGACATGCGTTTTTCTGGATGTTTTTGTTGTTATTCTGTCTCTCACTGTTCAAATAAACCTACCATTAAATGTATAGACTGATCATTTCTTTGTCAGTGGGCAAATGTACAAAATCAGCAGGGGATCAAATACTTTTTCCCCTCACTGTACAAAGAGACACTTCAAGAAAATAAGACAGAATAGAAAGGCACAAAAAGAAACATACAAAATATTGACTTTTTCATAAGGATGAACATATTCTGCAATCCAAAAAGCTAATGTTGGAGAGTAGAGGAGCATAGCAAGGTAAGTTGTGTAAGTAACATCTGAGTGTGTGGAGATCTCTGATTAGTCCTTATACAGTAGATGACAGTCCCAACTCTTTTAGCTGTGGATTTGCAGGTGTGTCTTCAAATGGCCTGGCTGGGTGAAAGCCTTTCCACACACTGTACACTGAAATGACCTTTGGCCTGTGTGTATAACATAGTGTATTTTCAATTGAGGGAGCCTCAAAGCTTTTGAAACAGATAGCGCACTGATACGAGCTCGCCTGTCTCTCTTTCTCTAAATGTCTCTGAGAACACCTGTGATGATTCAGTTTCCTCTTGGTGGTAAAACACTGACTACAGCCTGCGCAGACAGGTTCTGACTTATATGTAACATTAAACTCTGACCTAAGGCCAACCTCTAACCCGTCCTCCTCTTTAGCACCATATTGTGAATTAGGTCTATCCTCCAGGTAAGGAACATGTTGGTTTGCAATAGGATATGCCTGTTTGTTTTTGGTGGTTTCTTGGTGATATGGATAAGGGCTTAGTTAGGAAGCTGGGGGTGGTTTTGCTGCCCATAATATTCATCCGAGGGAAACTTTTCCACAAGTTTCTCCTCAGCAGTATTCCAGTTATTCCCGGACTTCATGGTTTTCATGTCTTCTGACTGTTCAGGGGTTGGGTTTGGTTCATGCTTTCTGTTGATTTCTGTTGATTGGTTTGTGCTTTCTGTTAAACAGAAGTGAGTGTATGATTCACCACCATGACCATTTTGTCTGCAATTACAATTTTGTTCGTAATTTCCAAAACTTTGACTTGGGCCTGGTTCATCTTGATGAAGACCTGCTGCAAAAATGTGTCCCTTCGAAACAGCCCCATCCTCTAGGGGAATATTTACATTTTACATTTTAGTCATTTAGCAGACGCTCTTATCCAGAGCGACTTACAGTTAGTGAGTGCATACATTTTCATACTGGCCCCCTGTGGGAAACGAACCCACAACCCTGGCGTTGCAAGCGCCATGCTCTACCAAGTGAGCTACAGGGGACCACATTGTCCAGTTGAGCCACGTTGATGATCCTCTGTTGTTCATCCCCATGCAGTGTGGCCTTATTATAGTGGACCTTCGTGTGAGACTGTAGATGGCAGAGTTGTCTGAAGGACTTACTACAGACGGTACATCTGAAAGGCTTGATGCCCATGTGGACTAATTGATGTCGAGAGAGCTTAGAAGGATAGTCAAACTTCTTCAGACAGGCCATGCACAGGTACCCCCCTGATTTCCTAGGTGCAACAGAAGGCAGTGTTTGGCTGTCGACATTGTTTGTTGGGGGGCAGTTGGACTGAGCTAGAGGGACAGCAGAGAGATCACTGCCACTCGATAAAAGTATTTTCACACCTATTACAGAAGACAAAGTCCTTTTCATTTGAACTTGGGGTCCTTTTCGGTCTTGATAAAGACTCGGTCTGCCTGTCTTCATTATGAATAATAGAGGGTTTAGCCTCTTTCCCTTGTTCATGAACAGACTGGTGCACCTTCAGATGAGCTTTTTGTCTAAAAGTGGGGCACTGATAGGACCTTTGTCCTGTATGAATCAGGGAATGCCGCTGTAGCTTGGATGGAGCATCAAAGCGCTTTGATCAAACCGGGCAACAATAACGCCCTCTGCCATGGATTGTGGGTTTATTTTATAAGATGCAACTCCTTTGTTTAGTAATGCCTATTAGTGAATGGTGTGTCAGTGTGCTGTCAAATACATCACTGGTATTCTTGTAGTCTGTCTTATGTCCTTGTCTGAAAGAAACTGGCTCTACTGAAGACTTCCTGTCTGTGACACAGTCCAATCCAGGTAGCAGCTTCCCACTGGGGTTCCATGCAGGTTGTTGAGCACCATAGTTGGAGAGACTGTCAGTGGAGCAATGACTGAAGGTAGGTCTGACTGGTAAAACATACTGGCTTAGGAAACAAGCAACTTCATTCAGGTCTCTACTGGCTTCCTGAGGTTGAGAAACTTGGTCTAAATGTTCACTTTGATTTCTCTTCACCTCAGAAACAGGCTTGTTCTTTCATATAATATCCCCTGGTTGGTCAGGGGTATCTTCTATGCTTTATGAAACATTGTCGCTTTTTACGTAGTGGGCCTTCATGTGAGTCTGTAGATGGCAGAGCTGTCTGAAGGACTTACTACAGACGGTGCATCCGAAAGGCTTAATGTCCATGTGGACCAATAGATGTCGGGAGAGTATGGAGGGATAGTCAAACTTCTTCAGGCATACAGTGGGGGAAAAAAGTATTTAGTCAGCCACCAATTGTGCAAGTTCTCCCACTTAAAAAGATGAGAGAGGCCTGTAATTTTCATCATAGGTACACGGCAACTATGACAGACAAAATTATACATTTTTTTCCAGAAAATCACATTGTAGGATTTTAATGAATTTATTTGCAAATTATGGTGGAAAATAAGTATTTGGTCAGTAACAAAAGTTTCTCAATACTTTGTTATATACCCTTTGTTGGCAATGACACAGGTCAAACATTTTCTGTAAGTCTTCACAAGGTTTTCACACACTGTTGCTGGTATTTTGGCCCATTCCTCCATGCAGATCTCCTCTAGAGCAGTGATGTTTTGGGGCTGTCGCTGGGCAACACGGACTTTCAACTCCCCTCCAAAGATTTTCTATGGGGTTGAGATCTGGAGACTGGCTAGGCCACTCCAGGACCTTGAAATGCTTCTTACGAAGCCACTCCTTCGTTGCCAGGGCGGTGTGTTTGGGATCATTGTCATGCTGAAAGACCCAGCCACGTTTCATCTTCAATGCCCTTGCTGATGGAAGGAGGTTTTCACTCAAAATCTCACGATACATGGCCCCATTCATTCTTTCCTTTACACGGATCAGTCGTCCTGGTCCCTTTGCAGAAAAACAGCCCCAAAGCATGATGTTTCCACCCCATGCTTCACAGTAGGTATGGTGTTCTTTGGATGCAACTCAGCATTCTTTGTCCTCCAAACACGACGAGTTGAGTTTTTACCAAAAAGTTCTATTTTGGTTTCATCTGACCATATGACATTCTCCCAATCCTCTTCTGGATCATCCAAATGCACTCTAGCAAACTTCAGACGGGCCTGGACATGTACTGGCTTAAACAGGGGGACACGTCTGGCACTGCAGGATTTGAGTCCCTGGAGGCGTAGTGTGTTACTGATGGTAGGCTTTGTTACTTTGGTCCCAGCTCTCTGCAGGTCATTCACTAGGTCCCCCCCGTGTGGTTCTGGGATTTTTGCTCACCGTTCTTGTGATCATTTTGACCCCACGGGGTGAGATTTTGCGTGGAGCCCCAGATCGAGGGAGATTATCAGTGGTCTTGTATGTCTTCCATTTCCTAATAATTGCTCCCACAGTTGATTTCTTCAAACCAAGCTACTTACCTATTGCAGATTCAGTCTTCCCAGCCTGGTGCAGGTCTACAATTTTGTTTCTGGTGTCCTTTGACAGCTCTTTGGTCTTGGCCATAGTGGAGTTTGGAGTGTGACTGTTTGAGGTTGTGGACAGGTGTCTTTTATACTGATAACAAGTTCAAACAGGTGCCATTAATACAGGTAACAAATGGAGGACAGAGAAGCCTCTTAAAGAAGAAGTTACAGGTCTGTGAGAGCCAGAAATCTTGCTTGTTTGTAGGTGACCAAATACTTATTTTCCACCATAATTTGCAAATAAATTCATAAACAATCCTAGTGTGATTTTCTGGAAAAAAAATGCTCAATTTGTCTGTCATAGTTTACGTGTACCTATGATGAAAATTACAGGCCTCTCTCATCTTTTTAAGTGGGAGAACTTGCACAATTGGTGGCTGACTAAATACTTTTTCCCCCACTGTATCATGCACTGATTTTCCCTTACCTTACTTGTGCTTGTATGTGTGTGGTCAGTGCGATTAGACACAGGCGACTTGTTGTTTCTGTTGACTGAGGAGCGAGTGAGGTCAGTGTGCTCCTGCGATGCATGTTTTGCACTGTCATGCAATTTTTCGGATAAGTTGTATAAACCTTCAACAACATCTAGTTGTCTCTTACCATTCAGCTCTGTGTTGTACGTTATAGAACTTTCAGAGTTTTGGAAATCTACTTGGGAAGGACAATTAGTTTGAGGCGGAGGGTAGGCCTTACTTATATTATTTAACTTACCAGGGTGCACAGCAGTCTCTGAAACTTTATGAGTTTGCTGGTGGACTATCAAATGTATTTTCTGTTTAAATCACCTTCCACACGTTACATGGATAGTTCCTTGGCCAGGTTTTTGACCTCTGGGTTTGGGAAATAGATTTTAGACTTTGTTGTGGTAGTGAGGAGTTCCTCGACTTGGTGACCCCAGAGTGAATGCTGTAGTGTACCTTTAAATGGGCCAGCTGCCTAAAAGCATGCCGGAATAGGTAGCACTGAAATGGTTTCTGGCCTGTGTGAATCAGGCAGTGCCTCTTTAATTTGGACGGTGCGCTGAAGCGCTTAAAGCACTCAGGGCATTTATGAGAGTTTGAATTCTCAATTAGTTTTGCATGTTTGTCCACTGTTTCATCTCTGGTGGATTTATCCTCATCCAGTGTCTGTTTCTCAGGTTCACTCCAGTCATCGTGGTTCCTCATTGGCTCTTCTTTTGTGTGGTGCTTCTCAAACTTCTCGACCTCGGAGTGTAGGGGATTGAGTTCAGCGGTACAGCGAGATCTTTCCTCAACTCTGTCGACAGGTGCAGTTGGACTGATGCCCATCTCCAATGTGCCCTCTGCACCGACTGTGTCCAAGGAGCCTATCTGCAAACATGCATTTGAGTTATCTATCTTTATAGGAGGGGCATTTTCATATCCACTTGGATGCAAGCTAGACTTTACATTGATATTCTTCCGTTCAATATGTTTTGGGTAAAGATGTGTATTAATATGGAGTTTCAGGTGTGCTAGTTGCCTAAATGCCTTTTTACAGAGGTGACACACAAATGGTCTTTGTCCTGTGTGTGAAAGGATGTGCCTCTGTAGTTTGGATGGAGAAGAAAAGCATTTCAAGCATGTGACACACTGATAATTCTTGCTTTGTGGCGTCTTCGCCATAATGCCAAAGGCCTCCTGTGGTCCATGATGCCTGGCTAGCATTGTGTCCACTAACAATATAGTATTATTTCCACTCTTAGGATGCCATCATTCTAGTTCTTCTGTGGCACATCCCAGCTGTCAATATGGGAGGACAACACCTGTAGTAAACAATTAATTTAGTCATTTACAAATATTGTAAAATATTATAGTGAATCTAAACTAAATTGCCAACACCGGCTACCTTTATATGCTATAAATAATATCTAACATAATACAATTTTAAACTTTAACTAACCATGGGAGAAGAGATTCCCTAAAAAAACACCACGTCGATACAGCTACGACCGGAAGTGACTTTTCCATAGTAGGATAGGAGAATTCATGTAGCAGGTTATGAGAATTAGGTTAAGGTTAGGAAAATGTTCTCCTAACCTGTTATGAAAAGTCACTTCCGGTGGTAGCTGTATCGAAGTGGCGCGTTTTTAGGGAGTATAGCTCCGGAAGTTACTTTTCGTAGCAGGTTAGGAGAACATTTGTAACTAACCCAAGCCTTTTCCTAACCTTAACCTAAGTATCCTAACCTGCCACGTTAATTATCCTAACCTGCTACGAAAAAGTAATTTCCGGTCATAGCTGTACTCCCTCTAGTCAGAACCTGTTTTTAGGGAATCCCAAACATGGGAGGCTGGTTGCTTTTGAAACAGCAAACGTTCGCTAAACTAGCTATCTACTAAAAAATGTATGAAGCACAATTCATTGATTCGACTCATTTCTGCCAACTTACCATATGGCAACCTTTATAAATTGCTAAATCACGTCTCACAAACTAATAATTAAGTAACAAATACCGTTATTATGTTTTACAAAACAAAGAATTAGCTTGCTATATGAGCTAACACCTCCCCCAATACAAGCCTTTAAAAACCGTCCATGATAAGTGCACGGGCGGAAACGTCTTCGCCATTATTTGTTCCTGGTCGTTTTAGCCACTGCAGAATGCAAGGTGAATTTCTTTGAACATTTAAATGTGATCAGATTCTCTGATTAATCCGATCGTATGCAATAATTGTGGTAGGCTATGGGCCATTACAAATGACAAAAGTAACACAATATTTTATTCGATGTAATTAAAAACTATTTTATATAATATAATCACATATAACCCAATCCAATATAATCCAATAGAAAAAAAAGAAAAGCAAACTAACAATGAGGCTTTAAACACTCTCGACCACATCTCTCATAAAGGACAGATTTAACTCAGAAAGACAGATAGTGGCTGTCCCCAAGTCCTGGTTTTTCTGTTGAGGCAGCACAATAAAATATTCAGTAGCCTAATCTGATTTACTCCTGAAAGTTCACAGTGACAATGAAGTATAATATATAACAAGCATGCCTTGGGTCAGAGCTGCCAACTCTCACACATTGAGACACACGCATTGACCCTCTTCTCACGCTCTCACGGCACACCTCTTATTTTTCATGCATTGAAAAGTACTGCTTTTATTTTTCTAATTAGTCCATTGTATAGTCAGCGAGTTAACTTTTAAAACTGTGCTCCAAATCGTTTTGAAATCGGAGCATCTGCGCCTGCAATTTCACTTCACGAGCAGAATCTCTATCATTGTCCTGTCTTGCCACAGCCAGGGTTGCCAGCTCAATCAAGCAAAAATGAACATTGACCACTCAAAACCCGCCCAAAAGGCCTACTAATTAGGCACAAAAAAGATATCACAGGTAAGAGTTGCCATATTTATACAATAAACCCCTTTTCCGTAACGTTATCAAGCCAATTAAGAAGGAATATCGTAGTAACTTGTAATGAAGTCAGACGCAAAATTCGGTTTTCATTCTTGCTAGCTATAACATAAAGGAATTTCAATATGTTGCAAGAGAAAAGATAATTCGCCCTTATTAAACTCGCCAGATCATTTTCCATCAATAGATGTTGATTTAACTCATTTGACTGCTATGATTCAGCAATAAGGCACAAGGGTGTATGGTATATGGCCAATATACCACGGCTAAGGGCTGTTCTTAATCTTGACACAATGCAGAGTGCCTGGATACAGCCATTAGCCGTGGTATATTGGCCATATACCACAAACCCCCGGGGTGCCTTATTGCAAATTATAAACTGGTTACCAACATATACTGAAAAAATATATAAACGCAACATGTAAAGTGTTGGTCCCGTGTACGGGCAAGGCTCGGGTATCACTAAATTGATCACTAACATTTTGAAGCTGACCCATTTGCTCGTGCTCTGCTGTGCAGTACAGTCATACAGTATCTGACTAAGATCATAAAATGGTGTCAGAAGTGCTTCAACCTCGTCAAATACACTGAACAAAAATATAAACGCAACATGTAAAGTGTTGGTCCCATGTTTCATGAGCTGAAAGATCCCAGAAAGATTCCAGAAATTGTCCATATGCAGAAAAATATTATTTATCTCAGATTTTGTGCACAAATTTGTTTACATTCCTGTTAGTGAGCATTTATCCTTTTACAAGATAATCCATCCACTTGACAGGTGTGGCATATCAAGAAGCTGATTAAACAGCATGATCATTACACAGGTGCACCTTGTGCAGGGGACAATGAAAGGCCACTCTAAAATGTGCAGTTTTGTCACACAACACAATGCCACAGATGTCTCAAGTTTTGAGGGAGCATGCAATTTCTCTACCATAAGCCGCCTCCAACGTCGTTTTAGAGAATTTGGCAGTGCGTCCAATCGGCCTCACAATCGCAGACCACGTGTAACCACGCCAGCCCAGGACCTCCAGACCGGGCTTCTTCACTTGCAGGATCGTCTGAGACCAGACAGCTCATGAAATTGAGGAGTATTTCTGTTTGTAATAAAGCCCTTTTGTGGGGAAAAACTCATTCTGATTGGCTGGGCCTGGCTCCCCAGTGGGTGTGCCTGGCTCCCAAGTGGGTGGGCCTATGCCCTCCCAGGCCCACCCATGGCTGTGCCCTTGCCCAGTCATGTGAAATCCATAGATCAATTTATTTAAATTGACTGATTTCCTTATTTGAACTGTAACTCAGTAAAATCGTTGAAATTGTTGCATGTTGTGGTTATATCTTTTTTCAGTATAATTACAACAGTAAAAAGTTTATTTTTGTCATACCCGCGGTATATGGTCTGATATACCACTGCTTTCAGCCAATTGGCATTCAGGGTTTAAACCAGGGTTATAATTGTAAATAAATCCCCTTTGCGCATGTGCATAACTATAGAAAAATCGACGAGAGTTTGAGTGATGAAAGTTGGACAGAGGATCTCGAAATCTCTGAGCAAGAAACACTTGGATGAGCTTAAAAAAACGAATGTTATTATTAATATGTATATTAACTGAATATGCCTGTCAACAACATCCAGTGTTTATTTAAAAATATGTTTTACCTGTAGCCAAATCTGACCGTCAATCTAATGCGTTCTAACAACTGATCGGCAATTGTGATAGAGCTTTGATAACTTCCAATTTAATTAACTAAACATGTCCATTAATAATTGCATAATAACACAAGGCTACGATAACAATAAACTAAAGTTGTAGGCTATTTATTAAATTGGTTTGCCAGCTCCAGGTAGGCTACATAAGTGGCACATTGATTTGCAATGACTCCAGTTATAGGCTACTGTAGGCTATCAAATGGTAGCCTAAAGTAGCCAACAATGGCATAGAAATGAATAGTGTACTTGATGGCCAACAGAGGCAAATGTATCATTCTCCACATTTATTGAGAACTTTTCCCCATAAAAAGAACCACGCGAGGGAGTTCCAGAACTTCCATTTTAAATTTCCACTCCGGCAACCCCCGAGACCCAAGAACTGAGCAAGCATAAAACACTTCGCTTGATACCGCTTTCTTTAAGCAAAGTCAACATAATAATGCAGTTTAAACCATCTCAGAGCGAATTTATGTAATGCGCTCTTGTGCGCCCGAAGTCTTTTTCCAGTGCTTTGTCTCCATTATTTCTTGATGTGCATCAGTTCTAGCGTGTTAATAGGTTTTATGGAAAAAAGGTTGGAAATAGGAGTCTCCATAAAGACAATCTAAATAGCCTACCTACAATTGCTAAAAAGTTGCCATGACGTGCCCCAGTGCTGCATAGCTGTAGTGCTCTCTCAACACACCCCCCTCCGGCCCTCCCACTCACTCACTCAGTAGGTAACAGCTGGCCTCACTGCCTGACAGAAATTAAAAATAGCCCCAAACCTCGCAACCAATACATTTTCACCCGCGATATTGTTTTAAAAGTAGCCACATTTTTGTGAAAATCACGTGCATGACAACCCTACGCTGTGAACTGGTCTAGTTATGTGAGGAATCAAGGGGATTGGATGCATGCTTTAAAGAAACGCCCCTCAAGATTAGAGTGGGGCTGAATGGAGAGAGAGAATGTTCTCCATTGAGTTTTTTAAACTGTAAAAAGAGCAACATGGTAGCGATGTTAACAAAATTAGGTTGTTGTTACTCCAGTCCATGAATCTATTGCAAAATGCAGCCTTTTGACAGCATTTACTAAAGTCGATTTAATCCACAATTGCATTATTCCCCTCGTTTGGTGATTGGCATTTAGGCTGTCACAACAAAAAGGCAGCAGACAGTAGGGTGACGCGATTTGTAACTATGAAAATCATTTTGTCAAACAGATTGTGAACCCAAAAGTGTCTGATTGACTGTTTGTATACTTTAAATGTCATTACCCCAAAAATCTCAAAGTAACAAAGATGTCGAATTTCGAGTGTTCATTTAATGTTCAAAGCATCCTAAATACACCTGACCTGTTGTTTTTAAACATTTATTTTTTACCCTGGTCACAGGCCTAAGCCATGTCAAAATACATAGAATTACAGGAAATGAGCTTTAAAACAGTACAATTTTCCTGGGGGAGGACACCCAGTCCCCCATCTAGGGGTTGTGCCTGGGGGCAATAAAATTCACATAGCAAATCTCACTCCAAGCTTTCTTCAAAAGGTGGCAGCCCTGACAAAATTAGGATGCTGTTACTCCCGTCCCTATTGCAAAAGGCAGCCTTTTGACAGCATGAACTAAAGTTGATTTAATCCACCTTTGCATTAGTCCTCTTGTTTGGTGATTGGCATTTAGGCTGTGACAACGAAAAGGCAGCAGACAGACAGACCTACAGTATGTTTTAGCAGGGAAGTTTAGTAGGGTGACTTGATTTGTAACTATGAAAATCATTTAGTCAAACAGATTGTGAACCCAAAAGTGTACGATTTATTCTAGAGGGGGGACAATCAATAGAAAATATTTTGGGTAGAGTGTAGGGGCAGATTTAGGTAATCTTGTCTTCAGGAGATATTATTAGCTACAGTGCATTCTGAAATAATTCAGACCCCTTGACTTATTCCACATTTTGTTACATTACAGCCTTATTCTAAAATTGACTTAAAAATAAATAAATCTCAATCAATATCCCACTATGACAAAGCGAAAACAGAATTTTGACATTTTTGCTAATTTTATAATAAAAAATAAAAAACAGAAATACCTTATTTACATATGTTTTCAGACCCTTTGCTATGAGCCTCGAAATTGAGCTCAGGTGCATCCTGTTTCCATTGATCATCCTTGAGATGTTTCTACAACTTGTCCACCTGTGGTAAATTCAATTGATTGGACATGATTTGGAAAGGCACACACCTGTCTATATTAGGTCCCAATGTTGAAAGTGCATGTCAGAGGAGAAACCAAGCCATGAGGTCGAAGGAATTGTCAGTAGAGCTCCAAGACAGGATTGTATCGAGGCACAAATATGGGGAAGGGTACTCAAATATTTCTGCAGCATTCTTAAATGGAAGAAGTTTGGACACACCAAGACTCTTCCTAGAGCTGGCCGCCCGGCCAAACTGAGCAGTCGGGGAAGAAGTGCCTTGGTCAGAGCTCCAGAATTTCTCTGTGGAGATGGGAGAACCTTCCAGAAGGACAACCATCTCTGCAGCACTCCACCAATCAAGCCTTTATGGTACAGTGGCCAGACGGAAGCCACTCCTCGGTAAAAGGCACATGACAGCCCACTTGGAGTTTGCCAAAAGGCACCTAAAGGACTCTCAGACCATAAGAAAGAAGATTTTCTGGTCTGATGAAACTAAGATTGAACTCTTTGGCCTGAATACCAATTGTCACGTCTGAAGGAAACCTGGCACAATCCCTGCGTTGAAGCATGGTGGTGGCAGCATCATGCTGTGGGGATGTTTTTCAGTGGCAGGGACTGATAGACTAGTTAGGATCGAGGAAAAGATGAACGGAGCAAAGTACAGCGAGATCCTTGATGAAAACCTGCTCCAGAGCGCTCAGGACCTCAGACTGGGGTGAAGGTTCACCTTTCAACAGGACAACAACCCTAAGCACACAGCCAAGACAACGCAGGAGTCTCTGAATGTCCATGAGTGGCCCAGCCAAAGCCTGGACTTGAACCCGATCTAACCTCTCTGGATAGACCTGAAAATAGCTGTGCAGCGACGCTCCCCATCCAACCTGACAGAGCTTGAGAGGATCTGCAGAGAAGAATACAGGCGTGCCAAGCTTGTAGCTGTCAGGGCGTGTTGTAGGTGTAGTGTAGGAATCAAACGCAGGACGCAGACTGAATGTTCCAAATGCTGTAATACTGGCCCAACACAGGCAACAGGACAACTAAGCCCGACAGCAAAAACACGCACGAAGGCGAAAGGTAGATGCGCACTAACAGGTGCGACAAAAATGAAACGGTGCACACACAAGTGCAACTAAGCTCCAGCACAGTGGAGAAATACGCTCAACCGAGCAAAACACAACACTGACGGAAACAATCATACACAACACTAGACAAACACAACGAGAAACTTATAGGACACTAATTACGTAAAACAGAAACAGGTGTGGAAACAAACAGACAAAAGCAAATGAACATGAAACATCTATCGGTGGCAGCTAGAATTCCGGAGACGACGAACGCTGAAGCCTGCCCGAACAAGGGAGAGAGGCAGCCTCGGCCGAAACCGTGACAGTACCCCCCCCTTGACGCGCGGCTCCAGACGTGCGCCGACTCCGGCCTCGGGGACGACCAGGGGGACGCGGCGCAGGGCGCGTCGGATGCCTCCGATGGAACTCCGTCAGGAGCGACGGGTCCAACACGTCTCTCCTCGGCACCCAGCACCGCTCCTCCGGACCGTACCCCTCCCACTCCACTAGATACTGGAGACCCCCATCCGACGTCTCGAATCCAAGATGGATCTCACGGAGTACGCCGGTGCCCCTCGATGTCCAACGGGGCGGAGGAGTCTCCAAGATCTCATCTTCTTGGAGTGGGCCCGCTACCACCGGCCTGAGAAGGGACACATGGAACGAGGGGTTAATACACTTATACTCCACAGGTAGCTGTAATCTATAACATACCTCGTTCAACCTTCTCAGGACTTTAAATGGCCCTACAAACCGCCGACCCAGTTTCCGACAGGGCAGGCGGAGGGGCAGGTTTCTGGTAGAGAGCCAGACTCGATCACCAGGTGCGTACACCGGTGCCTCACTGCGGTGGAGATCAGCGCTCGCCTTCTGACGTCGGAGGGCCCGCTGCAGGTGGACGTGTGCAGCGTTCCAAGTCTCCTCCGAGCGCCGCGCCCACTCATCCACCGCAGGAGCCTCGATCTGGCTCTGCTGCCAGGGTGCCAGAACCGGCTGGTAACCTAACACACATTGAAATGGAGTTAGGTTAGTGGAGGAATGGCGTAGGGAATTCTGGGCCATCTCGGCCCAGGGAACGTACCTTGACCACTCCTCCGGCCGGTCCCGGCAGTATGTTCTGAGAAACCTACCCACATCCTGGTTTACGCGCTCCACCTGCCCATTGCTCTCCGGGTGGTAACCCGAGGTGAGGCTCACCGAGACCCCCAACCGCTCCATAAACGCTCTCCAGACTCTGGAGGTGAATTGGGGACCCCGATCAGCCACAATGTCCTCGGGTACCCCGTAGTGCCGGAACACATGGGTAAACAGTGCCTCGGCAGTTTGCAGGGCCGTAGGAAGACCCGGCATGGGGAGCAAACGACAGGCCTTAGAGAACCGGTCCACAACGACCAGGATGGTAGTATTCCCTTGGGAGAGGGGAAGGTCTGTTATAAAGTCCACTGAGAGGTGGGACCATGGCCGTTGTGGAACGGGCAGGGGTAGCAACTTACCCCTAGGTAGATGTCTAGGCGCCTTACACTGGGCGCACACCGAGCAGGAGGAAACATAAACCCTCACATCCCTTGCCAACGTGGGCCACCAGTACTTGGCACTAAGACAGTGCACTGTCCGGCCGATACCCGGATGTCCAGAGGAGGGTGACGTGTGAGCCCAATAGATCAATCGATCCCGAACCTCGAGCGGAACGTACTTCCGACCCTCCGGGCACTGTGGTGGACTAGGGTCGGTGCGTAACGCCCGCTCGAGTTCAGCATCGACCTCCCATACTACCGGTGCCACCAGACACGACTCAGGCAGTATGGGAGTGGGCTCCACGGACCTCTCCTCCGCGTCATACCGCCGAGACAGCGCATCTGCCTTGCCATTCTGTGACCCAGGGATGTACGTGATCTTAAAAGTAAACCTGGTCAAGAACATACTCCATCTTGCCTGGCGAGGGTTCAGCCTCCTCGCCGCCCGGATGTACTCCAGGTTACGGTGGTCCGTCAAAATGAGGAAAGGGTGTTGAGCCCCCTCAAGCCAGTGCCTCCACACCTTTAGAGCCTGTACCACGGCTAACAGCTCCCTGTCCCCTACGTCATAGTTCCGCTCCGCCGGACTGAGCTTCTTAGAATAAAAAGCACAGGGGCGGAGTTTAGGTGGCGCGCCAGATCGTTGTGAAAGCACGGCTCCTAAACCGGCCTCCGACGCGTCCACCTCTACTTGGAACGGCAAAGAGGGATCCGGATGCGCCAGCACCGGGGCCGAGGTAAACAGGTCCTTCAGCCTCCCAAACGCCCTGTCCGCCTCGGCCGACCACTGCAGACGCACCGGACCCCCCTTCAACAGAGACGTGATGGGAGCTGCCACCTGTCCAAAAACCCCGGATAAACCTCCTGTAGTAATTTGCAAACCCCAAAAACTGCTGCACCTCCTTCACAGTGGTTGGTGTTTGCCAATTACGCACGGCCGACACCCGGTCTACCTCCATCTTCACCCCTGACGCAGACAACTGATAACCCAAAAAGGAGACCGACTCCTGGAAAAACAGACACTTCTCTGCCTTCACATACAGGTCGTTCTCCACCAGCCTCCGCAACACCCTGCGCACCAGGGCCACATGCTCGACACGGGTAGGTGAGTACACGAGAATGTCATCAATGTACACCACCACCCCCTGCCCCTGCATGTCCCTGAAGATCTCATCCACAAATGATTGGAAAACTGATGGAGCGTTCATCAACCCGTATGGCATGACCAGATACTCGTAATGGCCCGAGGTGGTACTAAAGGCTGTTTTCCATTCATCACCCTCCCTGATGCGCACCAAGTTGTACGCGCTCCTGAGATCTAGTTTCGTGAAGAAACGCGCCCCATGCAACGACTCAGTCATGGTCGCAATCAGCGGGAGTGGATAACTATACTTCACCGTAATCTGATTGAGACCACGGTAATCGATGCATGGGCGCAAACCACCATCCTTTTTCTTCACGAAAAAGAAACTCGAGGACGCGGGGGAAGTGGACGGCCGTATGTATCCTTGTCTCAGCGATTCGTCTATGTAAATCTCCATAGCCTTCTTCTCCTCCTGAGACAGAGGATACACATGGCTCCGTGGGAGCGCAGCTCCTGCCTGGAGGTTTATCGCACAATCCCCCTGCCTATGGGGTGGCAACTGCGTCGCCCTCGCCTTACTAAACGCAATAGCCAAATCCCCATACTCAGGTGGAACGTGCAATGCGGGCACCTGGTTTGGACTCTCCACCGAGGTAGCCCCTACGGAAACGCCCAAACATCTACCCACACACTGAGCAGACCACTCCATCAGAGCCCTCTCCTGCCACGAAATCACTGGGTTATGGGTACTCAACCAGGGCATGCCCAGCACCACCGGATACGCAGGAGAGTCAATCAGGAACAGCTGAATCATCTCCTGATGATCCCCCCTGCGCACACATCCTAAGTGGCGCCGTGACCTCCTGATTAAGCCCGTACTCCAACGGACGACTATCTAGGGCGTGAACGGGAAAAGGAACATCAACAGGAATGAGGGGAATCCCTAACGCTAAACAAAACTTTTTATCAATAAAATTCCCAGCCGCGCCTGAATCTACCAGCGCCTTATGCTGGGAATGAGGTGCTACCTGTGGAAAACGTACAGGCATACAAAAATGGGCAACAGAGAGCTCTGGGTGAGTGGGGCGCCTACTCACCTGGAGGGAATCCCCAGTGCGGGACCTGTCGTCATCTCCCCTAGGAGGCCATCCCCAGCACCTAGCCGCGGTGTGTCCTCCCCGACCACAGTTGGTGCAGTGGATGGACCCCCTAGCCTGCCGACTCCTCCCTCTCTCTAGCGCCAGCGCCCCCGAGCTCCATAGGACAAGGCTCGGAGGCGCTGGAGGGTGGAATGGACGGACCCTCCGCAGGACGTCCGCGGGTAGCCAGCAGGGTATCCAGCCTGATGGACATATCAACCAGCTGGTCGAAAGTGAGGCTGGTGTCCCTACAAGCCAGCTCCCCGACGGACGTCCTCTCGTAGGCTGCATCGGTATAGATCGATGAGGGCCCGATCATTCCACCCTGCATCTGCCGCTAGAGTACGGAATTCGAGCGCGAATTCCTGGGCACTTCTCCTCCCCTGCCGGAGGAAGACCAGACGCCCCCCGCCGCTTCCCCTCCGGGGGATGGTCAAACACCGCCCTGAAGCGGCGGGAGAACTCGGTGTACGTAATCGTCGTGGCGTCGATCTTCCTCCACTCCGCGTTGGCCCACTCCAACGCTTTTCCGGCCAGGCAGGAGATCAGGGCGGACACGCTCTCATGCCCTGAAGGTGCCGGGTGCACTGTGGCCAGGTATAGCTCTACCTGGAGCAGGAATCCCTGACACCCAGCCGCGGTCCCGTCGTAGGCCCTCGGGAGAGATAGTCGGACTCCTCGAGGTTCCGGCGCTGGACTGGGCGGGCTGGCCGATGGTGCTGGCAGGGCGGGCGGCGGTGGAGGCGAACCCCAGCCTCGGAGTGTGGTAATCACCTCCTGCAGGGCGGTCCCCATCTGCAGGAGCTGCTCTTGCTGGTCCCGAACCTGGGCTTCCAGTCTCGTCTGGGCTGCTTCGGCTCCTGCTGATTCCATTGCAGGTGTATGATTCTGTCAGGGCGTGTTGTAGGTGTAGTGTAGGAATCAAACGCAGGACGCAGACTGAATGTTCCAAATGCTGTAATACTGGCCCAACACAGGCAACAGGACAACTAAGCCCGACAGCAAAAACACGCACGAAGGCGAAGGTAGATGCGCACTAACAGGTGCGACAAAATGAAACGGTGCACACACAAGTGCAACTAAGCTCCAGCACAGTGGAGAAATACGCTCAACCGAGCAAAACACAACACTGACGGAAACAATCATACACAACACTAGACAAACACAACGAGAAACTTATAGGACACTAATTACGTAAAACAGAAACAGGTGTGGAAACAAACAGACAAAAGCAAACGAACATGAAACATCTATCGGTGGCAGCTAGAATTCCGGAGACGACGAACGCCGAAGCCTGCCCGAACAAGGGAGAGAGGCAGCCTCGGCCGAAACCGTGACAGTAGCGTCATACAGTCGACTCAATGCTGTATTCGCTGCCAAACGTGCTTCAACAAAGTACTGAGTAAACGGTCTGAATACTTATGTAAATGTGATATTTCCGTTTTTTATTTTGAATTGAAAAAATATATACATGTTTTTCCTTTGTCATTGTGGGGTATTGTGTGTAGATTGATGAGGGGAGTAAAACAATTATAATCAATTTTAGAAAAAGGCTGTAAAGTAACGAAATGTGGAAAAAGAAGGGGTCTGAATGCACTGTATTTACTTTATTTAGTCTGATCAGTGGAACAATTCTCATTCTCAACAATTGGCTAAAATATAGGGTAATTACTGTGCTTGTCAGCAAGAACACTACTGTTATTCCCCAAACTTATTTTATTATTCCACTTCATCCCAATTTCATATGTGTAATCACATATTTGAAATCTGATATGCTTACTTGTGTCTTTGAAAATTAATTATATGAGGCTATGTATTTTTGCAGCCATTCATGGACAGTTTTGAATAAGTCATACAAATAAGCATTGGATATTAAATGCTCCAGGAATCATATATAATGTTTTAATTTTTTTTATTGTGTACATGCAAAGGTTGGGTGATTTTGAGAAATGCATTGTTATAACAACAACATTTTCAAACACCCAGCACAGAAACATAGATCAGGGGTGGCCGACCCTCCTGGAGAGCAAGCAGGATTTTCTTCCAGACCTATTTTATAGAGATAGTTCACCCAAATTACAAAATATAAAATGTTTGTGTCCTTACCTTGAAAGCAGTCTATGGACAATCAGACTACAATCTATGATTTGGTTACCCACTGCCATTGGCCATTAATATTAACATTTCCTGTGCAGAGCCTTGGTGTAATGGTAACACTCCCGTGCACATGACGCATGCAACTTTCCACCTGAGAACAGGGATCAACCCCTGCTTCCAACCTTCCCACTGTTTCTAGCATTTACCAGTCTCCCTATCTCATTTCATTACTGTCTGAATAAAGTCTGATATAAACTGATATAATGGCACCGGATGGGATGGCTGCCATTTTACGGGCTCCTAACTAACTGTGCTATTTTGTAAGTTTTTTCGCATTGTTTGTAACTTATTTTGTACATAATGTTGCTGCTACCGTCTCTTATGACCGAAAAGTGCTTCTGGACATCAGAACAGCGATTACTCACCTCGAACTGGACGAAGATATTTTCTTTAATGAGTCCGACGCAAAGGATATACCGCTTCCCAGAGACCAGGCCCGAATCCCTGTCATTCAAGTGAAGAAAATACGGAAATACAGGGGGTGGAGGTCGGAGTGCCTTGTGAGAATTCGTCGGCGAGTGGGTAAACCACCTCTACCATCCGTTCTATTGGCCACTGTGCAATCACTGGAAAATAAACTGGATGATCTATGATCGAGACTATCCTACCAACGGGACATTAAAAACTGTAATATCTTATGTTTCACCGAGTCATGGTTGAACGCCGACACAGATAATATAGAGCTGGCTGGGTTTTCTGTGCATCGGCAGGACACAGCATCTATGTCTGGTAAGACGAGGGGCGGGGGTGTGTGTCTATTTGTCAATAACAGCTGGTGCGCGATGTCTAATATTGAAGAAGTCTCGAGGTATGGCTCACCTGAGGTAGAGTATATCATGATAAGCTGTAGACCACACTATCTACCAAGAGAGTTTTCATCTATATTATTCGTAGCCATCTATTTACCACCACAAACCGATGCTGGCACTAAGACAGCACTCAACGAGCTGTATAAAGCCATAATCAAACAAGAAAATGCTCATCCAGAAGTGGCACTCCTAGTGGCCGGGGACTTTAATGCAGGCACATTTAAATCAAATTGACCTAATAACCAGAGGAAAAAAACTCTAGAGCACATTTACTCTACACACAGAGACTCATACAAAGCTCTCCCTCATCCTCCATTTGGCAAATCTGACCATAATTATATCCACCTGATTCCTGCTTACAAGCAAAAACTAAAGAAGGAAGTACCAGTGACTCGCTCAATATGGAAGTGTCAGATATGACGCGGATGCTACGCTACAGGACTGTTTTGCTAGCACAGACTGGAATGTGTTCCGGGATTCATCCAATGGCATTGAGGAGTATACCACCTCAGTCACCAGCTTCATCAATAAGTGCATCGACGACATCATCCCCAAAGTGACCGTGCGAACATATCCCAACCAGAAGCTATGGATTACAGGCAACAGCCGCACCGAGCTATAGGCTAGAGCTTCCGCTTTCAAGGAGCGGGACACTAATCCGGACACTTATAAGAAATCCTGCTATGCCCTCAGACGAACCATCAAACAGGCAAAGCGTCAATACAGGACTAAGATTTAATCCTACTACACCGGCTCTGACGCAGGGCTTGCAAACTATTATGGACTACAAAGGGAAACCCAGCCGCGAGCTGCCCAGTGATGCGAGCCTACCAGACGAGCTAAATGCCTTTTATGCTCGCTTCGAGGCAATCAACACTGAAGCATGCATGAGCGCACCAGCTGTTCCGGACGACTGTGTGATCACACTCTCCGTAGCCGATGTGAGCAAGACCTTTAAACAGGTCAACATTCACAAGGCCGCGGGGCCAGATGGATTACCAGGACGTGTACTCAGAGCATGAGCTGACCAACTGGCAAGTGTCTTCACTGACATTTTCAACCTCTCCCCGACCGAGTCTGTAATACCTACATGTTTCAAGCAGACCACCATAGTCCCTGTGCCCAAGAAAGCGAAGGTAACCTGCCAAAATGTCTACCGCTCCGTAGCACTCACGTCGGTAGCCATGAAGTGCTTTGAAAGGCTGGTCATGGCTCACATCAACACCATCATCCCGGAAACCCTAGACCCACTCCAATTCGCATACCGCCCCAATAGATCCACAGATGATGCATCTCCTATTAACATCGACGGGGCTGCAGTGGAGCGGGTCGAGAGTTCCCATCACCAACAAACTATCATGGTCCAAACACACCAAGACAGTCGTGAAGAGGGCACGACAACACCCTTTCCCCCTCAGGAGACTGAAAAGATTTGGCACGGGTCCCCAGATCCTCAAAACGTTATACAGCGGCACCATCGAGAGCATCCTGACCGATTGCATCACTGCCTGGTATGGCAACTGCTCGGCATCGGACCATAAGCCGCTACAGAGGGTAGTGCATACGGCCCAGTACATCACTGGGGCCAAGCTTCCTGCCATCCATGACCTATATACTAGGCGGTGTCAGAGGAAGGCCCAAAAAATTGTCAAAGACTCCAGTCACCCAAGTCTTAGACTATTCTCTCTGCTACCGCATGGCAAACGGTAAGTCTAGGTCCAAAAGGCTCCTTAACAGCTTCTACCCCCAAGCCATAAGACAGATGAAATGGCCACCCGGACTATTTACATTGAACCTCCCCCCCCTGCTGCTACTCGCTGTTTATTATCTATGTATAGTCACTTTACCCCTAACTACATGTACAAAGTTGTCAAATTTTGAGTGTTCATTTAATGTTCAAAGCATCCTGAATACACCTAATTTTCCACCCTGGTCATAGGCCTAAGGGGTCAAAGGACTGCAAATCATGGTGGAACACTTGCAATGAGCTGGAAGTCAAATCAGTCATAATGATTGCATCGAGAGAGAAAGCAAAGAAGGTGTGGGGAGTCAAAAGCTCTTCAGAGTCCTCAGGGCGTTTAACAGTAGAGGGGTGGTGAGATGACATGTGTTTTAATAGATTTTATTTGTGCCATTTTGTATTTAGAATAGCCTCAAACCAATGGCTAATGAGGGATCCAATTACCTCTCTAATTGGCATTCTGGGGAAATTAAACATCAAGTCAACTTATCCTTTTATGAGGGTTACGAGATAGCTTTACATTTCACTCATGCTTTCAGCCTCACATACAGTATCTTGAGTATATTCAAACAGTAGGATATTTGACAATAGGCCTATCCAACTAAAACATTTTTTTGAGATGAACAACATTTTGAGGCCAAATGCCTACGTCCCTTAAATCATTATTATATATTTTTTTACAAATTGAAAGTGAGATTTTAGTTGACAGTGAAAAATGTTTTGATCTCCCTGCTCCTCTCCCACTGCAGCCTGCCCGTGGGACATGACAAGCCCTGGACCCATCGCTCTTCCCGTTAAGGCCGCATCTCTGTAGAATGATGCAAATGATGACAAATTCTTTCATCCCTCATCATGCATGTGCAGCTAATCGGCGTAACACACAGGGATGGACAGATCTTGGCACTTGGCTGAGGGGCAAGCTGCCTGATTGAATCACTCAGGAGTGGCTCCCTCGGACACATCCGTATCATGCTGCTGTCAGGCTGCTGAACCATCTCCTCAAGCAGGGCTCGGTTGACTCTGATGCAAAACCCCACGCTCCTCTGGTACATTGTGATGAAAACACATTATTCCCATTTGTCACAGAATAAGCTTGTCGATTACATTCATGTTTCATTCTTGTCTGTGACTGACAGTCAATGCCATGTCAGGGATTGTGCACTTTTTGTTTCTGTGACTTGAACACAGTCCAGTTTGCAGTGAGGCCACATATAATAACCAATGTGTGCTTTGTTGTAGATGATAATTGACATGGCATGCTGATGTGAGCTTATTATATATTGTGTGTGTGTGTGTGTGTGGGGGGGGTGGGGGGGGGGGATTGTTCTACAACATTTAATGTCACATTTTAGCTCACTGAAGTAAACACACATTTTAGAAGTTCTTCTTGCCTAAAAGAATAACCAGGGATGTAGAACATATTAGGTGTTTATTGCGGGTTAATTAACGGTCTGTACTCTCCGGGATCCTTGGGACGTCCCTACCCCATTGAAGTTGACATTTAAAATAGTTAAGGTAAGGGTTAAGGTTAGGGTTAGGTAAGGGTTATGATTATGGTTAAGGTTAGGGTTAGGGTAGGGGTTAAGTTTAGGGTTTAGGGTAGCGACTGGTAATTAACTCATAGATGAGGGCACATTATCATCACTAGGTGGCAGTAGTAAGTCACAGTGCTGTGGCAGTGCTACACCGATAAATTACAAAGGTCTGGCCTCATTCAGAATACTGGAGAGAGGCAATACAATTTTGCACAAAAAGTAACCATCACTTTAGATGCTATTACTCTTACTAATCGTACAATTTTGTAATTGAAAATACAATCACAAAGGTCATGATTCAAAATTAATCAAAATTACAATTCAACCAAGACAGTAGACAGCTTCAGAACTTCTGAACAACTACAAAAGCCAATGCAAGCTGTAGGGACACTTGTTTTAGGCACTTCCAAGCCTAGATATATCAACTTGCGCTTGTCCCTACAATTAATTTGTATCCACGACCGGTCTCATTTCTCCCGACATGGGCTTGGCCCGTGATGGATGTGACATTAACGGGAGACGAAGCCAGGGAGATGCGACGCCCCAGTCCAATAGTGGCATTTGTCACTGGCCTCCTCCCTGGCCATGCAGATTGGGCCAGCGACAGCGTTGGGGCCACTGACTAAGATTAATGACAACGGTGGCCCCGTCTTTGTTTCTCTGTGTGGCTGTCCTGTGCCAAACACAGTCCCCAAACATGACCCGTCTCACATTAACCCTCACAAATCTGTTCACAATATGCACAATGATGAGTAAATATTGGACACTGAGGCATCACATGGCTTGTATTGTGGTTTAGTTCAATGCTGAGTGATAAAAATACCAAATATAGGGTATAATTCCATGATATTTAATGGAAGGAAAAAAAGATTGTGGAGTAAGCTATGCTATATTGCTGCTCTAAAGGCTACCTAGATGTTGATTATGTGAGGTATGCAATGAATAAAGCAACAAAAAAAAACACTACTATCAGTTGAGGTTTTGCTATACTCCCCCACAACAAATGTATTATTTTATTTTGCTCACAAACCTTTATTAAACCACGGTCACTGCACCAAGGCTAACTGTGATCTGTATACCAAGCTGTGTTCATCTCTCTCTCTCTCTCTCTCTCTCTCTCTCTCTCTCGCTCTCTCTGTGTGTGTGTGTGTGTGTGTGTGGAAAGCTTCGAATTTTAAGATCACCCTGTTTCTATCCCAGCAGTTTGCAATGAAGAAATGAAATAACCTTAAGCTCAATGCACCGCTGCACAGAAAATGGTTTCTCTCTGACAGATGAGGTGGCTGTGGCTGGGGCAGGCTCAGATGGATGTGGGGGGAGATTTGGCTGCTTGTATCAGGCTGCTGGGATGCAGCGCATTCCCCCGGTCATCCATCATTCGGCTGACACGTCCTCTTATATCTGCACCACACATACAGATGTAATCCTCTGTTTGATCATGGATCGCCCTATTGTTATACAATGCACGCTCAGTGGAAGGAAGAGAGTATGTGTGTGTATGTGTTTGAAAGTTTCCCCATTCCAGTGTGTGTTTATGTGTGTGTGTGTGTGTGCGTGCGTGCATGCAACCTCTCACCATTACAATAGAAGGGGATGTTAGAAAAGTTTTGCGTAATCACGGTAGCATATTCTATTCTTATTTACAATAAAAGTGACTCCAAAATGACACAATCAATTATTTACCATTCATTTCTATTGGGCACAAAATAATCTGATACACAACCAAAACAAACATCAAATGCATCCAGCAAGTGAGTCACAAGCTTGATGTAGTCATTGCGTGCTAGGAATACGGGACCAAATACAAAACTTTGGACTACTTTAATACACAAATAAGTGTCCCAATACGTTTGGTCCCCTAAAATGGGGGGACTATGTACAAAAAGTGCTGGAATTTCTAAACGGTTCACCCAATATGAATGAAAATACCCTCAAATTAAAACTTACAGTCTACACTTTAACCTCATAGTCATTGTATCATTTCAAATCCTAAGTGCTGGAGTACAGAACCAAAACAACAACAAATGTATCACTGTCCCAATACCTTTGGAGCTCACTGTATCCCAGCGACACTCATTATCCCAAGTTACAACAATACTGACTGGTTTAGTGTCAGAGCACAGAGCTCATTACCATCTATGCATATTGGCAAGTCTCTCATGCATTGAGCCAGTACATCCCAGATGTTGTGGAGTCATCTGTCCTCCATGCCTCCCCATGCCCCCATGCTGTTCCCCCCTGCGGTGAGGGGAAATCAACCTCCGCGCTGCTGTCACTCCCCTGCCATGTCCAGCCTGCTCTTGACCCTCCTAAGGGGGCTATAGGTCTGGCCAGGGCCTGCTGGAGCATGACAGGGGAAGTTGTCCAGAGGATGGGGGTCTCTTTGGGGGCTCGGATAGAATGTTTGACCCCACTGTAATAGGTGGATAGATCGATAACCCTAAACCAACCTCCAGATTTGAATTGAACTCCCATGCGGTTGATTTGGCAGTGGCTGACTGTCTCCAAGATGACAGTGTCTCCAGTGTGTTTGGATGAGGGTAAACAGTGGAGCCTGCCTGCCGTAGTGGTAGTGGCCCAGGGGAAGGTGCCTAATGTGGCCGGGGTGGTGATGCAGAGAGCTGCCTCTGGATCCCTGGGGGATATGAATGTTGATTAAACATGTGCTCAGCCTTGGATATTGAGTAATTGGACGTGGAGCAAATGTCAAGTGTTTGTTAATTTTGGCGTTATGCAGCTCCGGGTTTATGGGCTGTGATCAGGGAGCAGAGGGCTAAGGGGCTGATGAGGCACGACCTCACGTCGGGGTGTTGAGGAGGATACAGACACACCCCAGATCTTAGAGCAAGTCAAGGGGTCTGGCGTAGTAGTTACAGATATACACTCACTGGCCAGTTTATTACTTACACCCATCTTGTATCGGGTTGGACCTCCCTTTGCCTCCAGAACAGCCTGAATTCTTCAGGGCATTCTATAAGGTGTCGGAAACTTTCCACAGGGATGTTGGTCCATGGTGACGCGATGGCATCACAAAGTTGCTGCAGATTGGACGGCGGTACATTCATGCTGCGAACAGCCCGTTCCATCTCATCCTAATGATGCTCCATTGGGTTGAGGTCTGGGGACTGAGTAGGCCACTCAAGTAAACTGAACTTGCTTTCATGTTCCAGGCAATGTTTTTCCACTTCTCAATTGTCCAGTGTTGGTGATCATGTGCCCACTGGAGCAGCTTCTTCTTGTTTTTAGCTGATAGGAGTGGAACCCGGTGTGGTCATCTGCTGCAATAGCCCATCCGTGACCAGGATTGACGAGTTCTGCGTTCCGAGATGCCGTTCTGCACACCACTGTTGGACTGTGCAGTTATTTGTCTGTTTGTGGCCCGCCTGTTAGCTTGCACGATTCTTGCCATTCTCCTTCGACCTCTCTCATCAACAAGCTTTTTTCACCCACAGTACTGCCGCTGACTGGATGTTTTTTTGTTTGTTGCAGCATTCTCAGTAAACCTTAGACACTGTCGTGCGTGAAAAGCCCAGGAGGGCGGTCGTTTCTGAGATACTGGATCTGGCGTGCCTGGCACCGACAATCATATCACGCTCAAAGTCGCTTAGGCCACTCGTTTTGCCCATTCTAACGTTCAGTCGAACAGTAACTGAATGCCTCGATGCCTGTCTGCCTGCTTTATATAGCAAGCCACGGCCATGTGACTCACTGTCTGTAGGAGCTAACCATTTTCATGAACGGGGTGGTGTACCTAATAAACTGTGTGTGTGTATGTACCCAATTGTCAACCTGAACTGTGCTAGTTCGGATTTTGTTTTCACATTATTTTTACAGCATGGTTCCAGCAACTACGGTGGTTGCATACCTAGATCGACGCGGTACAGCTTGGCTCGGCTCAGCTCAGCTCAGCAGTGTGAAAAGGGTATTACAGTATATATAATAAAAGGAGAATGTATAGTCACAGATAAGGTCCTCCATTCGAATTCTACTGCCAACACCACAGCCCCTGCCCCTGCTCTTCTCTCTGTACCTTGAGATTATGGAACTGCATGGTTCTCCAGGTTTCTATCTCCATCTTGTCTCTGTGCAGTGTGCTCTAAATGTGAACCGTGGTCTTCCTTTATTCTCCCCAGTCCAATCTAATGAGCATCATCTCAGTCCCTGGATGCAGCAGGCTGTGGCTCCCCTCTCTCTCTCTCTCTCTCTCTCTCTCTCTCTATCTCTCTCTCTCTCTCTCTCTCGCTCTCTCTCTCTCTCTATCTCTCTCTTTTGTGCTGTCTGGACAGGTGTCTAACTGAATGATGAATGTCCCTGTTTCTCCCCATATAATTGGCTACTGGCTGTTTGGCCCGAGCCTGGCTCGATGTCTGCCGGGGCGGCCACCTCCATCTGTCAATCACCAACCTGCTGCAGCCTGGCTGGACCTCTGATAGCTATGCTAATAACCAGCCCAACAGCCGATTGGTTGGAACCTGCGCCGGACCAAGCAACCAAGCTAATCCATTACAGCTCTGACAGTAATAATCTCCCCCCAAACACAGGGTCCTGTGTGCTTAACGTTATTTGACCGTTCCTGTCACGTCAGCGCTGTTGGGCGAACCGGGGCAGATGATGGATGACCCGGACCAGAGCCCCCTCTCATTCATCACCTGCTGTCTGACGTTATATTTGGGTCTCATCCCGTTTCGGTTATTTGATGTTTCGTTGTGATTTTTAGATTATGTTTAATTAAGACGTGTCCACCCACTATAAAATGTACTAGGAGCATTGTGTGTTTGTTTGTGAGTACACGTGTGTGCGTGTGCATGCATATGTAAGTACATATCAGTGGAGGCTGGTGGGAGGAGCTATAGCAGGACAGGCTCATTGTAATGGCTGGAATGGAATGAATGGAACAGTATCAAACATATGGAAACCAAATGTTTGTCTCCGTTCCAATTATTCCATTCCAGCCATTACAATGAGCCCGTCCTCCTACAGCTCCTCCCACCAGCCTCCACTGGTACGTATGTACGTGTGCTTGCATATTGCACCTGCATTTCATCTTACCTCACATGTAAAACAGTATCATATAACAACAGGACATTGGTGTGATAAGTTATCAATGGTTAGGATTGAGCGTCCTCGCCATCCTGACAAGCAATAACAGCGTGCGGATCGGCGGACATGTTTATTTTAGAGAGTAATTGCACTAGGCTCACTGTGATAGATGTGATCAGAATCAAACGGCCTCGCCTGACAAGGGCAAATATACAGCTCCTGCACTCTGGAGCACACCGATTAACTACAATGGTTTCTTTTCTTTTCTCACTCAGCAGCTGTGGACTCTCACACTGGTCCTTGGATAGAATTCCACTCCTCCGCCTACCTGTATGAGGGAAATTGTTATATTATTTTAGAACATAAAGAATCTTTGTTGAACGGCTCTGAAAATCCAAAATAATAAGAAGAACAAGAACAAAAAAGAACAAGAACAAGAAGACTTTCCATGATCTGAAAATGAAATGGATAATACGATGAATATTCAGTAGTCCCAAGTCAAATGTTTTTAATAGTAACATTCAACATGAAAAGGGCATTGAGAAATTAAGTTTAAACTAAACCGAATTAGAAACATGTCTTTGGAACAAATGCCTGTTTTGTTATGGGGCCCTGTCTGTGAAAACGCCAAAACGATTGTTCTGCATTTCTGTGTTGTCGGCTTCTGTGAAGATTTATGTGATGTGAGTGGTCTGGGCACGTTTCTTCTCTGTGATGACCCTGTCAGATCCCATCGCAGGCGGAGGGCAGAGGCATTTGTCACATGGACACGGCCGTGAGAGATTCTCAACGCGGGATTTCATCCTATCCATGATGGGGCCTAATGTTTTTTGAGCATGGCGTTCACCCCTGACCCCTCTCAGATAGACTATGTTTGGGAGGTGAGTAACCCAGGGGAGAGCTCAAACAAACAGCAGCACAGAACTACTCACCCAGGATTGCAGAAACTGCGGAGACCTGTAATTCAAGCTTGAGCGAAAATGGAAGAATGTGCAATATAATTTACTATGTTAAATGTAGAGATCAAACAGCCCCACTCACCAGCATGAGCTTGAGCCAAAATGGAAGAATATACTGTGTAATTTACAACACATATACACAGATTCCTAGTGTCAATATCACCTCAGACTGAAATGGCTGTGGCGATGAACTCCTCTTTGGATTAAGAGGGATAAGTTCCTGTTTATAAATACACTGTGGCTCAGTCCTCCTCTGGAGCCTTGTCCTCTGTCTCAACCCCGACCGTTCCCCCGTAGAGGCCCCACTTTACCTCTGTCTGCCCGCGCCATCCGTCAGGCCGACCCAGACTTTGTTGTCGTAATGGAGAACCAGATGAGCTCAGCGAAGTCGCTTGGCGCTCACACTCACTCCTCTCTCTCATAGGCATTTGACCTCTGTGTGTGTGTGTGTGTGTGTGGTGGGGGGTCCTGCAGGGGGTCCTGGCTCAGTTCAAGAGTGTGCGGTTGTGTTTTTGTGGGAGTGTTTAGTCTTTGCTTCTAACTAGGTCTGCTAAACTATTAAAATAATTAATAGAGCTAAAGGCATTAGTTAATCGTGATTAATCCCCCAAAAATTAAGTTGCTAAAATGTGGCCCTAAAAAAAGATTTGTCAATTTAAAACGCAGTGCATTGAGTTACAGGCATACTATGCTTTGATTGTAAGGGACGACAACACAGAATGATCTACAACAGAATGTTTTAATAGTGTTTTCACCATAAACTACTATTAATGCTCCCAATGTTAAGTAGGCCTACTTATCAATGTTCTTGAAGTTACACACCTGCGCACAGCACACACACACTCTCTCTCTTTCTCTTTCTCTCTCCCTCACACAGCACACACACACTCTCTCTTTCTCTCTCCCTCACACAGCACACACACACTCTCTCTCTTTCTCTCTCCCTCACACAGCACACACACTCTCTCTCTTTCGCTCTCCCTCACACACACTCTCTCTCTTTCTCTCTCCCTCACACAGCACACACACACTCTCTCTCTTTCGCTCTCTCTCGCACAGCACACACACACACTCTCTCTCTTTCGCTCTCTCTCACACACACACACACTCTCTCTCTTTCTCTCTCTCACACACACGCTCTCTCTCTTTCTCTCTCCCTCACACACACGCGCACGCGCACACGCACACACACACACACACACACACACACACACACACACACACACACACACACACACACAGCTTTAAATAATGTTAAAGCTTCAGGCATTCTAAATGACTGTGACTATAGGAAAAATGAACTGGCTCTATGGACACAAATAACAAAGAGCTTTTAAACTTGTCCAACAATGTTATGAAAACACTGTAACCATCTGTACTGTTCAGATTATCTTACACACATACTGTAGGTCTACACACCAGTGGACGCTCCTCAGAGGAGGAAGGGGAGGACCATCCTCCTCAGTGAATTTAATAAAAATAAAAATAGTGAAACAATAAAAAAGTCCACAAAAGCACTGAAGTCCACAAGCAAAGGGAAAAGGTGAGAGGAGGAGAGAACGTAGATGCGAGAAGGAATTATACAACGAGCAAATGATCATGCTGTTTGTATGTGGCTGCTATGAAAGTGAACTGTGTTTGCAGTGATCAGGGGTGTATTCGTTCTGCCGATTCTGTTGAAAAACGTTTCTTAAATGGAAGCAAACGGAACGAAACGGCGATAAACATACTTGAATTTGTCCAATAGAAACTCTCATTTGCAACTGTTGGACTAATGATTACATCCTAGATCAGCTAGATGCAGGCAACAGTGTGCAAGGCTGTATTGAATCTGTCACTGTCTGTCACTTTCATTACTCCATTTTTTTTCTCTCGATCTGAGCACCTACGTTGTAAACTTTCATTCGTATGCAATGTTGTAGCAACCTCATGATGGGTATCAGCAATGGAAAGGTGCAAGCATTGACTGTAGCTGTGTTCCGTGTTGTGTTCTGCAATTAAAAGACTCCGTGGGGAAACACGTGTGCTTAAAAGGTTCCGTAAGGTGAAAAAATGGAGACATGATTAACAATATCAAAAAAATTTACTCTGATAAACATGTCATGCGTTAACGTGTTATTAATGCGTTAACTTTGACAGCCCTACTTCTAGTGCATGTGCTGGGAACATCCGGACATTTTATCGTCAAGTATTTTATAATCTGATCAGATACATAACTTTTGTAACACTTGATCGGCAAGGAGATGATAGCTAGAACATGAATGAAATAAATTATTTTCAACTCATGTGAACAGGTCAGTAAAACCCTATAGTGAACTAACATCTGAACGTCTAAATGTGCTTTTTAAAACAACAGTCTTTCCCTATAGTATTCATTTGTCTTTCCGCCATCGTGCCTTAGACAATGTGCCTAAACAAATCTCACTTCTGTAGCTCTCTGCCTCTCAGTGATTGCCTGATGACTTGACCACGTGTGACAGTTGTAGCCAAACAGAGGGGCCAGCTAATCAAAGTCATGTGCGCTTTCTGAGGTCCTGTTTTGACCTCTGACCTTTAATTTCTCATTAATTTGTGCTGACATACAATATCTCATTTGTCAATGCTTTCCCCTATTCAGTCTGTTCCACATGTGCGATTAATTAGGTTATATGTTGGTTAATCATTTAAACCTATTTCCAACCTTTATTGAGACTCAGTTATTAGGCTACTAATGTATTTTATTTTCTGTTACATGAACACATTATTTAAGTGTTGTTACTACTCAAGATAAACATGAGTTAATAAAGTGCAGAGTAGGAATTTACTTTTATTAACAACAGAGATGTCAAACGTTTATGAGCTTGTGACTTAAATAACATACAATGAATGACGTGAAAGCACCAGAAGTAATTTATGACTGAAAACGACAGTAAACATTTATGGATAGATGTTGTAGTTTTACAGGCTTATCATGAGCCACTGAGGACAATAAAATAGGTGGTAAATGTGTCTGAATGAAGAAGGGCTCATATGTGCCAGCTATAGTGTGAGAGGATGTCACATACACTGGACAACAGTGGAAACAAAGTTGTCAGGTGAATAACCTGGGACGACATCTGTCACTTTGATTCTCAATGCAGCATCCAGTGTTGCTAGTTCACAGTCCAGCGTGCCTATCTGAATTCTCCTCTCCTCACCCTAATCCTAGTGAAAACTCTCATGTCCAGAGATCCCAGACACAGAAGGACAGGGCTTGAGGGAGAGGTTGGACAGGATTAGAGACATTTTTGAATATAATCTTAAAATGGAAGGAAGGGTGTCTGATGCCTTGGCTTAACATGCTGATGTCAAGAGACATATAAAATACATATAAACATAAACACATATGATGCCAGAGATATTACACTGTTGTTAGGTAGCAAATCAATGTGTCCTCATCAGAATATTTTACATTAATAATATACCAATATTACTGTATGCACGTTTTTTTCTTGTCCTTTTTCTGGATCCAGTGGAAAAGTAAACAGCATATACTGAATAGCAAAGTTAACATGATATTCATGTAACCATGGTGAGCAATAGTCAGGAAATTCTTGTGTGCCTTCATCCCAAACAAAACGGCAGTTGAAAGACTACAGTAGTGTTACAAATTCCAAAACCCACCTATAAGCTGCCTTTCTTCCTGAAGGGGAAGAGTTTCATTCAAGACATGAGGTCACCATTTGATACAGAATGATGTCATAGTATCTCCCTACTTAGCGCCATGAGGCATGTCAAGGTTGATACCAGAGAGATGTTTAGAAGACCTGACACATCAAACATCACTATCCGCCCTCCTATAAGAATCCCATCCAAACCGCACTATTTATGCCTTGCTGGCCCCTCTCTCAACTTTGACCCCTGACCTCTGGCATGTATTGCTGTAAATAAAATTGACGAGAGGACTCCTGCCGCCAAGCTGCCCCACCTGATTTTCCTTATCCCAAAAAATCGCAAATTTAAACACCAATCGCTCCCAGACAGGGAATTGAACCAGGGGATAAACATCTATCCATGTTGCTGGGAGTCTCAAAGAAACTTTTTGCCGATTCCGAGAGGGGAGATATACACATATGAGATTGTGTTTGACAAGGCCGCTTCAGGGGTTTTGTCATGGCATGTCTGTAGATATTACTCAGATTAGCTTACCTGGGATCAGATGGTGGATGAAATGATCAAGGGGGTGCGGAGTAATTCTACGCTTGTATTAAGAAGAGGCCTATTACTGCAGCCCAGTAGTCCATGAAATGATTAGGGGTGAATGTTGTCATTACTGTTCAAATCAATACATCAATCAATTAATCATCAATAAATACTCTCATGTATTGAAATATCTTACCATTAAAATATACCTATTTTTAGGATATATTCATGTGCCACTCTGGGTAGATGACAGTGTTACCAACTTAAAAACAAAACCTTCAACTTTTTGGTAACAAAGCAAAAATATATATATAGCCCCTAACCCTAACGTAACCTATAAGCACTGTTTTCTATAGCCTACATGTCACCGCAGTTAACTTGTTGACCCCCTGTGGATAAAACCACATTTCCCACCAGAGGCTAGATTCTCACAGCATCTTCCAGGCTATATGATTACCAGTATAGGGCCTGAGCCTGGAGACCTCCCTAGCCTGATCTGGGTGACGTCAACCTGTATCTGGGACATGGGTGCCTGGCCTGCTGCCTTGACAGGATGAAGACATGATTGAGAAGATGAGCTGGGTGAGTAGGCTACGATTTTGTGACCAGAGGGGGAAATAAAACCACCCGCATCACCCTCTGACGATCCCTCCATTCCTTGATTGAGGAGAAAGAGAGAGAAAGAGAGAGAGAGAGAGCGGTGAGGGGAAGGAGCGAGTGTGTGTGTGTGTGTGTGTGTGTGTGTGTGTGTGTGTGTGTGTGTGTGTGTGTGTGTGTGTGTGTGTGTGTGTGTGTGTGTGTGTGTGTGTGTGTGTGTGTGTGTGTGTGTGTGTGTGTGTGTGTGTGTTGGGCAAAAAGGGTGATAGAGGGAAAGAGAAAACCTCAGATTAGAAAATATATTTGGTGTTATGGAATAAATGTTTTAAGGAGGGAAAGTTAGAGCAATTTCAGAGGGCACATGCAGACTCTATAGCCGAATATATTTATCTGACCATAAGATCATGGCTATAGTGTGCAGTTGGTTGCGTTGCATTGCAACGTGTTGGCAGAACATAATTGAACAGAGCATGCACCCAGTTTGCAATGTTCATTGTTGATCTGCACATGCAAACTTGTTGGAGAAAACACAATGCATGCACCGACATAAACATGCATTCATTTTATGAGTGACTGTTTTCCTAACTAACCATGCATCTTCTCGTTTATGTTAGTTCATGTAGGCCTATCTATATGGTATAAGTTAACTGGACTAATTCATTCATTACTCACTTATTACGGTTGTAGAGTATTGGCAGTATTCCGCGCGCCAGTGAATGGATATGTTCTGAAAATAAGAGTTCTCTCCCACGTGATGTTACTTTCTGCGGGAGGGATGACCCATATTTCATGTGAATAGGCGCTTGTTTCCGGCAGCCTTCAAAACGCATTTATCTTAACTACAGTCGGCAAAGGCTGCATGCGTTTTAGTATGCTCTTTGTTTTTGTGTATTAAGTTGCCTAGATCTGGAAAATGCAATGGGTATCTAGACCTATGCAGATAATTTATCACAACGATTTGAGCTTGTACGCAGACTGTAAATTATATTTCTATATTTTTCTGTTGTGGCTTTGAAATCATCATCATCTCCAATTTAAATAATGAGTGTCTTGGAAAATTCTACCGTCCAAACCTTTTGTTTGTTTGCAGAAGCAGATTTCGTTTATTTTAATTTAAATAACACGAGGATAACGGAAGCAATGCATGAACCTTTCTTGTAAAATGTATAATTTTCTTACACCAATATCAAATTAATTTACAGCTATCAAATTATGAATTACATAGGCTAACGAATAAAGACATTACAGTATCATGGAGTCTGATTGGCCATTGGTCTGAAATGCATCATACCAGCTGCATTTATATATTTTGAAAGTTAGATATCTTGAAAACTTGATTGCTGACATATATATATATATATTGGCCTATATCAACAATGGACTAATGAAACAAATACCAAAATATAGTTTTCCGGTGGGATTTTCCGTTAACATGTTAATTGACATGGCCTATAAATTAAAAACAATAAATATTATCCATAAGGTTAGAATTAGGCTTACAAGCTGCTCTTTTGGCTAGTCTATCAGTTTTGATATTTGACACTCAAATCCTTTCCACTAACCGATCCATGCCGTGCACAAATCACGATGCAGGTTCAAGCATGTGACATCAACATTATTTCGAGAAAACAATTTCCCTACGTTGTATTTAATTAGTGAACAATTCGTGAGGAAAATATTTTCACAGTAGTGAAGATTTAGCGTCGCTAAAACAATATATTTGTTCATATTCGTATTGAGTTATCAGAGGTAGAGGATGGAAAAAGTGTGATTTTAACACGTAAAAAGCTCTTAAATGAAAGCTTAAATTGAATCTCACAAAACCAATGGTATCTTTTGATGAGTTATGTAAAATGTTCACTGACGGTGGAATAATAGGTGTAATTGCTATTTGGTGTGAGATAAAAATAGGACACGTCAATAATAGTAACTATTTCAAAAGGCATAACATTGATTAGGCCTATAATAAGTATCAAAATAACAAAAATAATTAGATGCGGCTTAAATAACATACCAATAATAATAATAATAATAACAATAATAATATGTCTAGTAATAATATAATAATAATAATATATAAAACGTATAGCCTAATGTTTATAAGTCATAGCCTATCAATAGACAATTTTTCCAACTTAAAATGCTTTGATGAATAAAAATGAATAGGCCTAACTCGTATGCCTAACTCATAATTGCACATTTACCATTGGCCCATGAGTCTCTCATCTCGCACTAATGTAATTCTTCTCATCAATACAGCACACAATATCGTTCATGGCTGACATTGATAAATGATCCTCCAAGTTGCCCACAGCATTTTTTCTCTCAGTCCAACTCACACCCTGCAATACAGACAGCAAACTAGACAAACGAATACATCCTTGAAAAATACAGCAATATCAAAAAGTCTCATAATAAAACCATATACCAACGAATTTATCTCTATCGACGTTTTTTTTAGGCTAGGTTACAAGACCCATCTTCAAATATATTTTTTCCTTTTTGTCGGGGGAGTGATATCATACGAAATGATTTGAAAATATGACATTTTTCTCGAGGCTTCCACTTCTTTTTATTGCATAATCCTACTGCTCTTTTTAAAATGTGTCTTGATAAAAACAAAAGAGTGTGGTTTTGGTATTCAGCGTATCTCCCTGTATTTCGAATACCGGTAGTCCTAGGTCATCCATCATTCCTGTCAGCCTCAATCGAATAAGAAAACAGCGACAGCAATTTCGTCCCATATCGACCAAAACTGTAACGTGACCTCGTGTGAAAACGAATTGTTGTGTGTTATTACGAAAACCTTTTTAATTTACAAAGTTATGCGGTATATCATAAATGTTTACCATAGATACAGATAGCAAATGTGCAAATAACGACCAAACAGCAAACCAAAAAATGCATCAACTTCTTAATGTTATCCAAATTAATTATGTCACAATATCGTATTATATTTTGTACAAAATATTGTTAACTCAAGCTATAGCACTTCTTTTTCTTCCCAAAAGGTTATTTATTTCTGAGATGAAAGGGAATATGTGCTGAAAAAAGAGGTCAAGTTTTAAAATGAGTTTTTATTTGTATTTTTAGTGTTGAAACCTTTCCCTTCTTCCTGTGTGCTATAAAACTATTTGAAAATGATCTAAATTGAAGTCAGTCCAGGATCTACCTTACCAGTATGGAGTCAGTCTTATAAAAAGAGGGCTTGGTTTTTTGTTGGGAGCTGGATGGAGCTGCAGACTCCGAGTCAACCCCTCTCTCTTCCACAGCACATAAAGGTGGGATCAGTGATAAACTCTCACTCTATAAACTAGTGATCACAAAGCACAAACATGGACAGAACACTCAAATGAAAAAGCACAAGTCTATACACCACAACAGTTATTAAAAGTCTTAGTCTTCATCATCCTTTTAGATATTCCACAGTGGTTGTTTTCACATGGTGTGTTCATAGGATGAAGTGTGTGTGTGTGTGTGAGAATATGTGTTAGTGTGTGTGTGTGTGTGTGTGTGTGTGTGTGTGTGTGTGCAGGCTGTGTGTATGTACAATTGTGACAATATATCTCAGGCAAAGACTTAAAAGTTCTTGTCCCGATGGTCCACCATTGTAGAAAAATAAATAAATAATTTAAAAAAGAAAACTAAAATGTGTCAAAATGTTGTTGAGGTCATTTTAGCTTCTGTTGTTCATTCAGAAGTCTTTTTTTGTTTTGGAAGATTGTTGTAGTCTGTAAATGTTGATGTTTATTCCTAGATCCTGGTCTTCCTCCAGGCATGGGGTTAGTTAGTAAAGGTCAATGTGGGCGGGGTCCTCCAGGCATGGGGTTAGTTAGTAAAGGTCAATGTGGGCGGGGTCCTCCAGGCATGGGGTTAGTTAGTAAAGGTCAATGTGGGCGCGGTCTGTACAGGTGTGGGTTGTCCCAGGGTAGGTGTGGTCCTCTGTGCTCCAGTGGGGTGGTGAGGTGGGTGTGGTCTGATGATGGGTACAGGTGTGACTGGGGCAGAGTCACGCTCTCATTGGACCACTCGGCAGGATGGAATTTTCCCTGAGCAAACCATGGAGGCCTGTCACACAAAGAAGAAGCCTGGGTCAGTCTCTGACAGTCTCCAAATATGGAACCTACATCTTATAAGTTAAAGACAAAGCCACACATGACAGAGACATATATAGGCCTTACAGCATATTCATACATTGGGACAGTGCTGGTTCAGTGGTGTAATTCTTAAGGGATCCCTAGATAACTGTTATGGCTCTGACTCCATCATGCATGGGATAACCACATATTACTGCAAAACAACCCCACATGGAGCCTTGGGTAAATTTACTGCCATCACAATCAGCATATGGTCTCGCCACAGATTAAATTAGGGGAGGAGAACAGCCTCCTGTATTACGCCATTACAGTAACCGGTCAATGATCATTCAATGAGAAATGATTGGATGAAATAGTCTCAAATTTATATCGCCAGCATTTATTCAGCTTGAGTACATAAGATGTCTATGTGGGCTGTATTTAAAATGTAGGCGATGCGCCGTCGCTGCAATCACCATCATGCTCTTTGGACTTCATTAGCTAAATCTGGGGATTATCGGGAAGGGAAAGGGGCTGTGTTGGCAGAATTGGCACCCAGTGAAAAGTGAGGCAAACGCGGAGCTCCCTATTTACATATAAAGAGCTCAATTAATCAAGGTAAGTGTCATTATAGCGTGGCTCATTGAGCAGTGGAGTGTGGGTGTTAAATAAAATACGGTGAGCTCCAGTGCCTCCGGCAGGCGATACGTCTTGATTTGTGAACTGTCAGCAGGGCTAGAGAGCTGATAGGGCTGGAGGGGGACAGAGGGAGTCGAGAACCCCACACTCTTAATCAGATTGGGCCCAGAGAAGGAGATGAGAGGAGGATGGAGAGGGGAGAAAAATGGAGAAAGAGAGAGAGATGGAGTGATGGAGAAGGATCGAGGAACGATTGAGGAAGGGGGTGAGAAGGAGAGGAGAGGAGGGAGAGAGCAAGAAAAAAATGAAAATAGATGGGGTGACGGAGAGGGATAGGGGAACTATTGAAGCGAGGGGTGAGGAGGAGAGGAGAGGAGGGAGAGAGGGAGAAAGATTGAGAAAGAGAGAGGGAGTGATGGAGAGGAATAGAGAAACGACAGAGGGGGGCTTGTGGGTGACAAATGTAGCAGGGGAGAGAGATTAAGGCAGTGCTTACTTCACCATCTTCTTCAGGCTAACCTCAGTTGGAGAGGGTTTACATGTAGTGCCACTGTCCATCCATGCCCATATTCATTCCCATGCCACCCATTGGTCCTGCAGAATGAGCGACAGCGAGCGGAACCAATTACATGATGAAATATATACTGGTTCATATAAAACTCTGCAATATTTGACCCATCAATAGACAAACAGAACCAAAACTGATTCTAGGCTACATTGGTAGAAAGGTACAAATAACATGGTGAGAATAAAGGTTGCTTACCGCCAGGTCGAATTCCCATGTGCTGCTGTCCATCGAGTACAAAGCCTCCCATTGGTTGACCGTCAGGGCTGTATGCTGTCCCCTGGCCCACTGTGGATGTAAAATAAACCAGAAATGGGTCAGTATAGAGATATAATACTAGATTATAATTATATTTCTATGGGTCAGTATGTTTAGAGGCCATAAAACAGAAGAGATACACCATAACAATAAAAGCGGCATTCAAAAAATCCTTATCTACATTTAAAAAATCATATAGTATAGTACAATTAAATATATGACAGCGCAACATTATCGTATCATCGTATTATTATCAATGAACCAATTGAAGTTATGGCTTACCTGTTCTGTTAGACTGGTCAATCATAGGCTGTACTATTCTCCTCCTGGCGTTGATGAACCTGGAGCGAAAGGGAAGAGAGAATGGAGAGAAAATTCAAATCACTGTCCTGGCAAACATGGAATATACAGTACATAAAGCTTCTTTCTTTAAGATCTCCTTTGCATTTATCTCCCTGGTCTACTTAAGATAATCCTACACAATCAAAGCATTCAGCAATCAAACAGAATGTGACAATTTCCTACGCCAGTTTTACTAGCATTCCAATCCTTCATGTCCTCAGGGATTAGGTTTATAATCTGTTTAATTTTTATTGACATGATCTAGGGTATTAGGAGAAAGCCACATACAGTATCTTACCAAGTCTATTGATTTGGGTTTAGCCCCTTTAGCCTTGGGATGTGATAAGACTAAACGTTTTGCCAATTTTGGGCGGAGACGTACCACTACCCAACAGAACGGACAGCTAGGTAAGCTAAGCATTCGCCTGCTTTGATAAGTGTATTGAAGTAGATCCATGAGAAAAACCCTTAGACTTCTTAACTCCTCGGGATTAGAGGTGCACGTCTATGTAATTAGGTCTATTGAGAACCTGATACACTTAAAGAAGACCCTACCATGGATTCTGGGACGATGGAGGATTAATCGCGAGAAGCCAATGTCATCTCAATTAATCCAAACCTGACCCTGTGTAAGCCCCAAGTAAAATTATGCCTTTTAGATGACACACTAGAACTGTATCCTTGAAGACAAATCCCAAATCCCCCTGTGATCGTTTGATTGGACCCCACCCACCTTCTCAAAATATGCTAAGCCATCTACATTTACATTTTAGTCATTTAGCAGACACTCTTATCCAGAGCGACATACATGAGCAATTAGTGTTAAGTGCCTTGCTTAAGGGCACATCGACAGATTTTTCACCTAGTCGGCTCGGGGATTAGAACCAGCAACCTTTCGGTTACTGGCACAACGCTCTTATACACTAAACTACCTGCCGCCCACAAAGGGGCAAGGTTGCTGGGCCTTAAATATACTTTAATCCATCATGTTATACATTTAAAATTAGGCTGGCGGATTGTGTGGGGAGGAGGGACACACACACACACACCACCCCTTTAAAGTTTCAGAGTGTCCCCCAGACAGTGAAGATAGATAGAGCACCATTTTAGTTCCATTTCCAAAGAGCTGAGCTTAGAATGTCTCTGCTTCTCCTAAAACATGGCTGTAGTGTAAATGTTAATAGGAGCATATGCACCAGTGCTGGGAGGAGGCAAGAAGGAAAGGAAGAAAGGCGGCGAGAAGGAAGCGCAGGGGTTAGGGTTAGTGTGGGGACTTGAGGGTTAGCTACTCACCAGTTGTTGACTTGCAGGATGGTGAGGCCTGTGTCCTGTGCTAGCTGCTTCTTCTGTTCCTCTGAAGGATAGGGGTGCTGTGGTAAACAGAGGACAGAAAGATACGTTTGCGCTTCAGTAGAAAAAAGAACACCCAGCTTGCATTCATTTAGAATGATCACTTCTAGAATGAAACACCCTGCACATAAGACCAGGGTCTTTACCTTTAAAGGGAAGTCACTCAGGAAATGTAATCACGCTCTGTGACCAACTCCCATCCACAGTGATCCTTGGCACATATACACACACACTAGTCTATCTCTCTAGTTAGCAATAGCAGAAGTGAACAACCAAGACTGACCACTGCTTGGCCCCCGCCCCAAACACTTTGGGCTCAAAGCGTGTGGCATTGTTTGACATTATTTGACATTATTTGACAAATGATCAGACACGATACAAAGGGACACAATTGCCGCCTTTGTTAGGGCCTGAATAGGGCCTGAAAAGGGCCCGGCCCCTGTCCCCCTGTCCCTGCCTCTCCGCTGGCGGTGTGACAGAGGGAGGAGGGTGGCAGATGGCAGACAGAGGTGACCCATGTACAGGGTGCAGGGTCGGGGGCGCGTCCCCATTTTGGCGTTGTCAGGGCCGCAACCACCTCCTGTGGTCACCGGGTGAAGGATGAGCTTCCAAGCACTTCATTTTTAAACAGGCCATTCAGGCACATACACACACACATACACACACTCAGTCACACAAGCGTGCACACACATGCAAGCATTTATGCACACACACATGCACACCCACACAGCGCACACAAACAGAAACCGAAATGGTGGTGACAAAGGCCACTGTTGCCACAAGTGATCGTCATGGTCACCTCCCAGCTTGGTGGCTGACAGTCTAGTGACGGATGGCTCAGTGCTCCTCCCTCAACCCAGCAGAACCCCTCTGTCTTCCAAAAAAAAAACACTTTGCTAATGTCCCACAGACTGTTGTCACATTGGGGCCTCTCTCCAATGTACAACCGACTTTACTCAGATCACTCTGGGGCAACCGGTCATTGAGCTGTGGACTTAATCCTTTTATCTCCTAGTGGAGGAAAGGGTCTCATGGTTGAACAAGAGGACCCTTTTACAGCTGCATTTCTTAAAGCAATGTATGTTTGTTGTAACTAACATTGTCTAGAACAGAGCTTCACAAAGATCTGTCTCAATCAGCATGCAGATGGAGGTCTTCAAACAGCATGGCTGTCATGGAAACCAACAGCTACTGTATGACCATGCTAATGGGCCAATAAGGAATCCTAGAATTAAATGTAAACCTTCCACAGCTGCTTTCTCTATAGCTTTGTAGAGGAGGATCTTGTTCCTCCTCAGAATAGGGGCCACAAAAGCTAGAGGCTAAGACTATCCCGAGAAGCCCCCCTCTGTCCCTTCTCCGATGCCAGCCTCAACGGTAAAGCCTCCGCAGCCCGATGAATGCTTGATCGCCTGGGTGTTGCAATAGGACCATTCAGAAGACATTGAGGGGCCCTTACACAGTGTTCACGAGGCACATCCTGCCACGACAAACACTTGTGCTTAACCAATTAGTCTGAAAAGGGGGAACAGAGAGGGGATAATTCAATTAGCCCTTCTTTGCCTCTTCTTTTTAAACTGGGGAATCTAAAGGTGGGTTTTTAGAGGAAGGCATTGCTGCCTGTACAGCATCTGTGTGGCCGCTTTTCACCCAGCAAACAAATAAGGGGCTATGAAAACATCTAAGATTGGGAAGAGGAGAAAAGTAGGAAAAACGGAGGAGTAAGAGGCAGTGACGGTGTCTTTTGGGCCCGTAGATAATAGGTGAAACTCTCCTCATTGAGGATTGGTTGGAAGTCGTTGGAATGTGAGATAGTCCTTTCATTCTGGGGAAAGTAGCCTATTCCGTTTTTCTAAAACGTAGTTCAGACGCTGAGTAAAGTGGCATCATTCCTAACAAGTGTTGTATGATGGAGAGGCCACAGTTAGACAACATACGCTACTTGTCTTTTATACAGCTCTCTGTGCCTTTGTCTCAATGACTGTTCTTAATAAGAAAACATCTGAGAGAAAACTGCTCGGCGAAGGACTACAAAGCCACAGGCCGATGCCCTTGTGTAGTTTCGCATTGAGTGTTGGATGCAAGACATCAGTTCTCAACCGTTATTACTATTGCCCCTAGGGGTACTTGGCCTACTCCCAGGGGATACTTGACAAGATCCATAAGATGTGTGCAAAACATAGGCTTCGTGACTAAATTGATAATAGTGATGATCGGTTGCACCTTGCACTTGATGGTGTACTTTGGGCAGAGCAAGATGTGATTGGGGTACAATAACCAAAAAAGGTTGAGAACCACTGCATTAAAGGAGAATGTCTGGAGCTGGTGCTAGGTTCGGCCTGCTGTCTTACCGTAAGGTGCTGGAAGAGCCACGCTCGCATGATATTGGTGGCCACTTTGGGGAAGATGCCCCTCTTCTTCTGCCTCTTCTTGTCCTGGTCGTCCTCGTCTCCTGTGCCCGGTGACGCGAGGCTGTTGTCGAGGCCGTCTCCTGCGATAAGAGAAAAAGTAGAGAAGAGAGGTGGAGGGATACGTTAGGAGAGAGAAGGCTTTAATTTCGACACATCACCGCCCTTCGCCACAAACACACACTAAAAGGGCAGCAGAGGTCTAGGGCACAGCAACAGCATTAGAACACAATATTCCACAACTTTCACATTTGCATCTCCTCATCCACACTGCTACAGTGTCTGGATAATGAAGAGAGGTTCATACAGTATACTGTAGTGAAAAAAAAGCCAAGCTATTAATTCAATCTGAGCTGCACGTTTGACATGAGGTAATGACTGCGGGAGCCGGGCTGTACACTTGACATGAATAACGACTGTTAGAGCCGTTGCCGGACACAATGCGCAGCCAGCAGCGTATTTATTTATATACTCCGCCGTTTGATATAGACTAATGATTTGGTTATAAAAAATGACAAAAATGAACAATAACAAAAACAACAGTTGTAACCTCATGGTTAAGCTATGAGAGGACAATGACATATCAAACATTTGGCTAGGGATGTGTGGGTGGATGGATGGGGGGTGTTGGGGGGCTGGGGGCTGCGGTCATTTCCCCTCAAGCCCCCCCATGTGTTCAGTGACCCCCCACCCCACCCCCTCCACACCCCCTTCCAGTCTGTCTGTGTTGGATTGTCTGACTCACACTGCGACACACACACACACACACACACACACACCACCGCTCTCTCGCTTCCTGGCATTATTACCATGGCATCCTTGTTTGATTTCAGCGGGAACCTTCACACGGATCAAGTCTTGCTCCCCATCACAGCACTCTCTGGGCACTCTATCCATGTCTCTCCTTCTCCCTCTCCGCCATTAATTGTGCATCAGCAGAGATGATTTACTTTTAACAGTGGTAGTTATTTTTCTTGCCTTCGGGGCAGAGATGCCTTGAAAGCCTGCCTGGAGGGCATGTGAATAATGCATCTGAGAGACTCCTCCCCTGGGGCGGGACAGGAACCCTACTTTTCTTAAGATTCGCCCTGGCATGTCTTTTTGTTTTTGGGGATGCATCAATCAAAGGGGATTCTATATATGCGCCCATATTCATGCATAAATATTTCAGCTAATGAATATTGACATTAAAAAGGATGAGTTGGACTGAGTGGGGTGGGACAAGGGGTGAGGGGAGGGAGGGGAGGGGGGTGGGAGTTCTGACGGATGGTGTAGTCTATGGACTGGACAGGGCATAGGTTGCTTGGCCACTGTCTCTCTCCTATGTGATCCTTCACTTTGTTCTCTATACCCCACCTTCTCTATCTGTAGATGTTATAACAAATTGTTATAAAAGTTTTATTCTCTAAGCTTTCAGTCTTATGACTGAAGGAAATGATGAGGTTTGTTGTGGGTGCAGAGTACTTGGTTGAAGAGATCTGTCATTTCGGACTGGACAGTTAATATCCTGTCTCACAGGCTGGGAGAGACACCACTCAAGACATGCCTTGAGAGGTGAAATAATCAATACAAACTATACCAATCAATGATTAAACGTTTGGGCTTAGCGGGTGATCAAAATGACCAAAATCAATATTGGTCATTTTAAATAATGATGTTCCTGAAGCAAATTACAAAAAGAAAGCAAGCAAGAAAGAAAGACAGGACAGACAGAACTCACTAGCACAGCCTAATTATATCTAAGGAACGTCCCCCCCTGCCCCCCTCCCTCTGTTTTTTCCTGCTCCAGAGAGGGAAGGCCTCCAGGCAGATCCTCCGCTACGCTAATCGTTTCTGACTGTTCCCTGGCAACTCAGCCAATCTAACCAGTGTGATGGTGCACTACTCTCAAAGTTGTACCCATGGAACGCTCCTCCCGTGACCTATCCCCCTTCGCCTGCCTGCCTGCCCAGCTCCCTCCCTGTCTGCCCCAGTGTCTACACGCGTAACATAGAGGGGGGCCGCCTGCTGCCGCAGGGAAGGCTGGAGTATCGCCTCGGGCGCTTTAGGGAAAACAGCACCCTAAGATATGAAGAACAGAGCCATCCTTGCCTGGCTTCCACTTCCACCCCCACCCACCACGTCTCAGCCTCTCTCTCTTTCTCTCCCTCCCTCTCTCTCATCAACAACAGCAAAGGCCAGTGTTCCTACAGTCAGGTATAAACTGGGACAACTAGAGGCAAGAGAATCCACATGATGACATGTCCATATAAGACAAAGTGCAGGGTGGGCTACTAGCTAGCAGAACTGATTGCTGTATCCCGGCCTGCATCAGTGATGCGAGCCCAGTGCAGCTTGCCTAATGAGCTCACCGGGACCTGATCCATCACCAGTGACACTTCTCAGCCTCTCCTGTTATTACCCATGATGCACGCTGCTAAATGGGAGCTGCTGTCTGGCAGCTTGCCAAAACAGGGGGAATCCATAGTGTGAAGATGTTGATAATTGCTGGATTTTCTCCCCAAATCATGGATAGATCTAGAATTGTGCCTCCCATAGGCCTATATCCTATTGATTTTGAGTGGTGATTGATAAGGGTTAGATGTCTCACTCCCTTGTTATTTGTGAGAGCATTTTGTGACAGCTTCTATAGGGACATTAGCCTGCAGTGTCATTGCAGTACTGGATTCCATCTTCAGTGGAATCCGGAGAAGACTAAAAGATGCACTGACTGCATTCTGTTTCTTCCCTCTCTGCATTCCCCTCTTGTACAAGAGCTTTGCTGTAGCTAGCTCCCCTTGGGTTCCTTTCCTTTTCTTTTTGCCATTGTGATGGACATTCCAAGCCCCTCCCCAAAAAAACATTCCTAGGATATCTCAGCCTCTTTAGCTCTGCCCCTGTGCCCCATCTGAGAGAGTCACCCTGGGGGAGTTGTTATCAAAGAGAAGCCCCTCTGCATATCACACAGCTTACAAGGAAACAACCAAAGACTGTATAAGCCATGGGTTAGCGGTCAGCCACATGGCTAACATAGCCACACAGCCATAACCATACCACCAGCAACCAACCACATATCAAATACCTGTGGTTGATACCACACGGCAACCACACGGCAACCACACGGCAACCAACCACGAGGCTCCCCGATTAGTTAAGATTGTAGGTTAACCCTTTAAAAGCTTTTATCATTGGCTCAGAAAACCATGACTAATATCCATTAGGACAATAGGAGCTCCCTCATAGTAGCAGGTGCTTTGAAGAGCATCGGTAATCTCCTAGCCTGGCCTGCACTACTGACGTAAGGGCCCTGCTTTGGCCCCCAGTTCCCTTCCTATGTTAAAAGTGTTTGCTTTCCTCATCCTCTTGAATGAGAAAAGGGGATGAAAACAAGGGATGGAAACGAGGGATGAAAAAAGGGCAAAGGTGCCCTAGGAGGGGCACAAGGAGCAGCAGGTAGGCACGGCAGCAGCAGATCCTGCCATCAGTTACTGTGACTCTGGGCCTCTGATCATTCCGGGGCTTTTTCTCCTCTTTGTTCATCCATACATAAAGTGTCTCTGTCCTTCCCAGCTCCACGGCAGGGGGGATTGTGCTTCCCCCGTCCTATATGCATTCTCTACCCAGGTCAAAAGGGCAGGGAGGCATGGACCTTGGGTGTCCCCCCGCTGTTGTTTTAAAAAAAGCCCTCCCGAGGAACCAAGGAAAAAGCCATTCACACCATCCTCTTCCCCTCTATTTGCTGACATACAAGTCAGATATTCAGTGTTAGAGTATACAATTACATTACAAATAATGCAGGCATGGATATTAAGTATAATTCGTTTCACATGTTTTCAGATAGTTAGGATAAGTGAATAAACTATTAAATCAGAGGAGGAAGAGACTTAATCTGTGTTTCTGACTGTCCTTTCATCCTCTGAATTGCTCTTGTCTTGCAAAGCATCCTCCCATTGTTTAGCTCAATGCCCTGGCTATTAATGCCTGATGGGCAGAGGGTGGTAAGTTGCTTTAAAGTCTATTCTATTTTTACTGTGGCCATAGGAGAGAAAAACAAAAACAAGTCATAAAACCCTTATAGCTTCCACTGAGCAATCACAGGCCAAATTAACAGTAGGCTACACCCAAGTAGGCTACACTACAGCAATGCTGGGCAGAATCATGCAAAACTAGTAATTGGCAATAATGACACTCATCAGACAAGCCATCATATAACAAAGACCAGATTAAACTATTGAATTATTTCCATAACCTGACCTGGATAAGTGCTAAAACTACAAAGTCACCATCAAAACTCAATCAAATAGCTATTGATTCAACAACAACCTCTTATCAACTTTATCTGAATGATAAGGATAGAGCAACAACCGCTTATCATTAGGATCTCTGGAAAGACTAAGTTTGCCCTATAGCCTACAAAGAAAATACTATTGCCTTTGTATGGGGTCAGCACTGAGGTCAACCTTTGATATGGAGTTGAGTGTAAAGAGAAGCTGTTGGTCTCTTACCGAGTTCACTGCTGTTGTCCCCACTCTGGGAGACGTGGCCCCCGCTGGAGGGCCCCGGGGTGCCCACAGAGGGCGTGGAGTGGGCGTCATCCAGGTCTCTCCAGGACGTCGGGTTCTGGGGTCCACAGAGGTTCATCGGGTCATCAACATATCCCACATCCCGGCCACACACCAGGAGAGGAGGGAGAGAGAGACAGATCACATTAGAGAGCAGTGGAACAGTATGCCATTACTCAATATCAATGTAACTCCCAGACACACACACGCACCGCTTATCTCTTCTCATTATTAGCCGATATACCACAGCGCACAATATTGAACAATATGACCATGACCTCAATAAGAAAATAGAACAAGTTCCAAACAATCGATAACCCAAAAATCTAAGTTACCATTTTCCCTGAAACTGAGATGGCCCCCCAAAAAAGAACAAACAAAACCCAATATAGCTGATATTCAGCTAAACCAGCTAATACTGTAGAGCAAAACCGATCCGCAACAGAGCTCCAGCAACACTCCTCCCTATCCTCTGTCGTCCGATATCTTGACTGATTCGGAAGCCCAGAATCTGTCCGAACCCCTATTTATTGGGCCATGTAAGGGCAGGGACCATGGTACTTAGACAGTCTTAAGCTAAGGGCCAAACAGCAGAGCAACCTCTTCAGCCTCCTGGCGTCAGCTGTTTGCCGGATGGCGCTCAGATGAAGAGCTCAGCCAATGACAAGAATAATCACGGCAACAATGGCAGCGCAGTGTGAATGATGCCTCTCGACGAGCTCGACGAGCAGACCCCTTTTCCATCCCAACACACAGTAATTAGAAAGCTGTTTGTGTGGCGGCCCCATTCAAAGTGCCATGTGTTTTCACGTTTATCAAGCAAATGAAGGGGGTTCTTTACTCACTCACACTCCAGCTGTTAAGATTACATTAATTACTGATACAGTGTGGTCTATCGTTCTTTAAAATGTAGCATAAAAACTGAGATCCATAAAGGCAGATAAGTTGATGAGATAAATAAGAAATTATGATATCTGGATCTATTTCTCAAATCATAGGATCTTCAATCATTGTAAAAATGGCCGTATCAGCTAGCTGGTTAACCTGATTCAAATGGCAAGTTTTCAAGCCAGTCGTCCCTTAACTCAAATTAGTCTTATCATTCTGTAAATTTGTGATATAAACATGGATATAAAGGTGCTGTCTCTTGGGCTATTGGCTGGGTTGTGGACTCAAATAGGGATATGAGCTCAAATTTGCATTTGAGCAGGGGATGACAAAAGAGAGGCATAACTTGTGTGTCACTTAGAGAAGCATACTCAGACCAATATACTTTCTTGCCCTCACGCATTGTATCATTGTGAGGGTTAGTCTTCACTGTAGAAATATAATATGTAGAGCGAACATAGTTCTAAACTTTTATTAACTTCTCACTACGTACACTAGTTGCCTTTAGTCTCACAAGTCAGACAATTGTTACTGAAATAACGCAAATGTGAAAGACTGGAAATGGAGGCTAATGTTGCCTTCACCAACACATAGCTAGCATAAACAAACAGCTGTTGTTCTTCTCAAACATGAACTAGGCCCAGCATTCAGAGTGGTTGGCATTCACATACACCATTCTGCGTGTGTTCTGTATGTGCCCTCACACCCAGAGAACTACAGCTCATACAGAATGAAGTGGTCCTGTATGGTTCAGTTGTTAGAGCATGGTGCTTGCGTCACCAGGATTGTAGGTTTGATTCCCGGGGCCTACCATACGTAAAATGTATGCACACATGACTGTAAGTCCCTTTGGAATAAAAGCATCTGCTAAATGGCATATATTATTATTATATTACGAAGGTGAACTGCATCCTAGGACGACCAGCAGGAGAATGTCCTATCTTGTCAGATGAATGAACCTTGTTTGTTTGTGTCTACAACCACCGAATCAACAAAATGCAATATCATCCAAAAATGGAAGTGAATGTGGACAGTGAATACCATTTTTGTGGCTTACTTCCGAAATATCTACTATACAGGACAATAATCTAATATGAGGAATCTCCCCAACACAAAGTTCCTGCCATTGCTCCAGTACTAGAGTTAAGGAACCATGCCATCTGAAATGACATGTGACAGGGGGAGTGGGTATTGGGAAGAGGAAGAGCCAGAGTAGGGGGCACCCTATGGGCAAATGGGTTGACAAAGACCCCCCTCTTTACTGACAATAATAATCTGATTGGTTTAGCATTCAAGTGTAAAATCAAACACCAGAAGGGGAAGGAGACGGGAAAGACCAAACAGGACACATCCAGCTGTACTAATCTATTACCTCAAAGAAAAAACATAAACATTTCAATTTTGGAAAGAATAGAAAATAATAAAAAATTGATTTAGGACATTTCTAATAAGCACATTCTCATCTAATATATAACAAATGCCATTCTTGTAAGTCGCTCTGGATAAGAGCGTCTGCTAAATGACGTAAATGTAAATGTAATGTAAATGTATTTAGCTGATGCTTTTATCCAAAGCGGCTTACAGTCATGTGTGCATACAACTGTCATTCTCTCCATCTCCCTCTCTGATAAACAGATAAAGTAGATTATTTATACAATAGAGCAGAAGAAGTGAAAGAACTCCATCAAATAAATAATTCCCTCTCTTATTCTTCCTCTTTTTAAAAAGACATGAGAGCTCTATGAAACTTCCATACACACCACAAGGACAATAATAAAATTGGAACACACACACATGAATTAACGGACTGACTGTCACAGCTTTGCACATACACTAATGTGCATTAGATTACTTTTTGTTGATAGGTTATTAATACAAATAAACATGAAATACCAGCAAATTAAATTGTACTGTTTATTTAAAAAAATATGTTGATTACATTTGTTATCTATTAAACTGACTCACAATTACGCAAATGTCTTGAAATTATATTTTTGTACATCACACATACCATGTTATTAGGACCCATTGTCAAAATTAGCACCAATATGTAGGCTAATTTCAAAGCCGAGCCACTCACGTGATCTGCTAGATTTGTGGAGGATCCTGTCACGTCATCGAAGTCGGATTTACAGCCATCTCGGTCGTCTATGACCAAGTCTATGGGCATTTTGCCTTTCAAACAACTGATGTACCGATGGCAGAAGTTGTCGCAGAGCTCGTGCACCTATCCAATGAACATTTGTGTTAGCAGCACTCTTAATACAGGACATCGGTGCAGTAGCCTAGTAAACTATATGCTTAGTGTGTTAGAGTAAAACATGCAGTTATGAGTACAACTGTGCGATTATCAGTGATTGTAGGACGTTTTGAAAAAATATATAAAAACATAAAAAAGCACAAAGTAAAGCATTAAATATAGGTCTACAATAAAACAACATAATTCACCTTCTCTAATTCCAAAAGATGAAATCGTAATACTTGTATAGCTTGGATCATCTGGAAAAGGAAAATATAAGAGTTAAGCTTTATTCATGCTGACATGTTTACCTCAAATGGATAGTAACTAGCCTATCGTAGCTGTCTGATGAAAATCTCATCAACAGAAACTTTTCAGGAAAGAAACAAAAAAGAAAACGCCATATTTTCCTATTAATGAGCATATTATAAAACTTCAGAAGCTATTCTGAATATATTTTCTTGGTCTTAGAGTCATGATATGTTCAGAGTACATTGATGGGAGTTACTGCTTTCAATACACGTAAAAAGCTGTGAAAATTGGCAAAAACGGAGATGAGGTTTTCATCAGACAGCAATGCTATGTAATAACACCATAAATGCATGAATGCACACTGCGGGCCTATACAGTAAAGTAAGAGATATGTAACAGTATACTTCATGACTTAAAACAATGTATTTTCTCATTCAAATGGATTCAATAGGACAGAAATGGTTCCTAGAGTCCCTGCTTTGGGGTTGCCCTAGTTAAGGACCTCCGCAGCTTCCCACTGCAGAGGAGCAGAATTGGGCTTTGACTACATGACTCGTCTGCGTTTCCTGTTGCTCCTTCAAATGAACGTTCTGAATATTCGTGTTGTGTTCAAATAAAGTGAACTCAAACAAGCTCATAATCACACTATTTATCCAGCTGCGCAATTGATGCGTAAACAGTGGATATGCAGGTTAACTCGCTTACCAAGTTGTCCAACTCCGGATTCGATGAAAATAACGGTTTCTCTGTACGTATCTATAAAGAAAAAATTATAATATTAGTCTATTGTCTACATACAGCAATCAATCAGTCAGTCCATCAATCGATCAATCAACTAATCAATCAAACAGGCAAGCAATCAGTCAATCAATCCATCCACCCATCAATCAAACAAGAAATAAATTAAGGAAAGCATGTTTAACGTTTACAGTAGCCTTCACATCCATAATATCTGTATCCCTATTTTTGCTGACCTAAAACGTGGCTTAAACCACAAGTACCTGTTTTGCAAAGACAGCGATGTCTTCGTTGAAGGAGTCTGAGGAGCAGACATCGCCGCCCGCTACTCCAGGCTCCCTCGGTGTGCAGGTCGCCAACTCACACTTCTCAAACACCAGTGCTAGCAGAGGGAATAACGGGTGACTGCAACATGATGGAGACAAAACATGAATATGTGTTCCCTCTTTCCAGGAATATTAGATTTTTTTTTAAATTAAGAGGACTGCATTGCACTTGATCCGTGTTTTATATTTCTGTATAGCCTACAATGACTGATAAAAGTGAAGTGTCTCCACTCAGAGTAAGGGCCGAATCTTGAGTTGCGATATGCTCGTAAAATAGGCCTAGAATTTTTGCGCAAAATGAATTAAATTTATAGATTTACTCACGAATGTCAAGTTAGGATTTGGTTCTAACTTCTGACTAAATGCTTTTAAATACTTCACTTGTAACTTTAATTTGTAGGCTATAAAAAACATAACAAAACCCAGTGTAAGCCATGGGACAATTCTGATGCACACCCATAGATTTGATCTTTGTCTCTTTTTAGTCCGTCGTTGACAGCGCTGCCCATGCTGCTGGGCATGATGTTGTGGGGTGCGTGGGCTCCATAGTGCTGGGTTGGATGTGGAGGCGGACCGTGGTTCAGGTGGTGGACTTGCGGAAGCGGCCGGGGAGCATGCGGGTCTCCATACATGGACGCCGGGAGTCCAACTCCGTCCATCCCACCACCATAGTGAGCCAGCTCATCGTACTGGATGGAGAAAGACAGTTAAGTGAGAGAAACTCGAGGACTGTCTGTTGACATGCTTCTATCACGGATATAAGAGAGGCTACAGACATCCCCTCCAAACACAAGCCTGTATGCATGACACTGAACATGAATCTAGTCAAATTTCCCATGCATGGAAAACAGAACAACGCATATAATACAGGGTCCAGACTTATGGGTATTCCAAAAGGAAATTGCGTTCAGTTTGATCAACTCAGAAAATACACATTGCAAGTGTACTAAGACTTACCCTTTGCGCCATCGACATGCGCTTGTCTTGGAGATACAGAGAGGTAAGAAACAGCTACTGTCTCAGTCCGCAGAGAAGGTCGTGTATTAAGTTGATGCCTTTTATATCCAATTGAATATTGTAATCCGCAGTGGCAATAAAAAGGAAACCCGCAGCAAGGTGAAGATGTGTATTTTTCAAGAATAATTATTGCAATAGCCTAAATAGCGAAATCACCATGACGGATAATACCAATTAAGAACCTTCGGTTAAAAGTTTTTCTAATAAGCGCATCGAAAACCTTCGCTTATCGGTCCTGCTGTCAATCACCGAGACTGGTTGTCAAGGTAATCTATAGCCTATACAGTTGATAGAGATGATTAGCTCCAAAGCACCACTTTTCCCTTTTGAATGAAATGTAGCCTAATAAAAAAGAACTTCCCAGGATGCGTCGGTCCTCGTGGCCATTGCCTCCCGCTCTGAAATGTGAAGGTGTCAGCGAATGTTTGCAGGTTGGCTGTGAGCGCGCTTATAGGATAGACTAGCTCCACTGATCAGTTCGTAGAAGGTGATGACGGAACCCGGAAAGAGGGAGGGTTTAACCAGTCCCATACTGCTAAGTAAAGGGGGATTGGAGTGACGCCCGTGACACGCCAGCGAATGTTGTTTGCATTGGATAAGGCACAGGGTGACGCAAAATAACTGTCACATCTTGTCACCAAAGCGGTGAGGATATCCATTGCAATTAGCGCTACAAAGGAATTTGGTAGATGACAATTCAACACTAACTATTCCCCATGAACATAACCGTCAAGAAAACTGTACTTGTTTGATTTAATGACCTAACTTTTCCAATTGTCTGATTCTTTTTAGGGGTGCCTGGCGCAAAAGCCTTGAGATGGGAAAAGAGCAGTCTTGAGAAGAGACCATTATATCTCCCTTTCTGTACTAATGTACTAGGTATAGGCTCCCATTATGTCATGCATAGTATAGTCTATGGATAGGATATAAAACAGGAGTTGAATTTCGGTGTAAATAGCCTCACTCAGCCTTGACATTGGTCACTCAGTAATATTTTCATATGCACTCTTAGAAAAAAAAATTCTGGATAGAACCAAAAAGGGTTATATTGCTTGCTTCATATATGACACCCGTAAAGGTTCTATTTAGAACCCTTTTGTAGTGTTCCATATAGAACCCTTGGGTTCCATATAAGGTTATATATGGAACCAATATCGGTTCTTTATAGAACGAGGTGCCATATATGAATCAAGCATAGAAACATTTTTGGTTCTATCCATAACCTTTTTTTCTATGAGTGTGGCATATATTTAGGTTAAATTGGATATATTTTGGACACATATTTTGGTCTTTATGACAGATATGGGTACCTTGAAGTAGGCTTTCCGGTCTAGCGCCAGGATTGGATAACAATGCAGTTGTAAACAGAGTTTAGGCTACAGACACCATACATGTGTACTGTGGTCAGTGTATGAAGAGGTTGTGTTTGAGATTGTGGGAATGCTGTAGGCGTGTTGGCTCGAATTCTCTCTGTCTCTCGAGCTGTAGGCGTGTTGGCTCGTATTCTCTCTGTCTCTCGACGTTCCATTCCTCCTCTTTTTGTCGACCAAGACTTGTCTACTGGACCAACATGCGCATAAAGGTTTTACAGAGCGGTACTGGACAGAAAAATATAGATAGCCTTATGATTTTGTTGTGACAAATACTGCAGGTGAAATACATTATGAAACATGCGGATTTGGAAGTAAGGTGTAGTTAGTCCAAGTTAAAATTATTTGGACATGAACAAATATTTCGTTGCATTGGCAGTTATGAAATGCATTAATAGGCATGTCTTATGCTTACATAGGCTTACTGTTCTCTATGATATTTACAGTTATTTCGATTTTTAGTAGGCTACTTGACTGCAGGGTGGAAATAATGAATGTTTTTGAAGAATAGGAAAATTAATGATAATACATATTAAAATTGGAAATTAGTTTATAATAATTATAAATGAAATGTGCATTTTGTGTTACTAAATAATTTACTTGAGGATAAAAAATTCTAAATCCTAAACAGTACATACAAACCCAAATAACAAAATACAAATATTCGCTTTATTAATAAAGAACAGTCCTAGAAATGAAATACATTACATGTAAATAAAGTGCATTGGAGTAATACAAACTTGACATAATGACATAATATGGCCTACACCATCTTGTTCCAGCACTTAAGTTTATGGAGGAAGGAATTTGTTTGATTCCAATGTTTAAAACAGAAAACGACCAAATGTCTTCTGTTTGTTTGTTTAAAACGATTAATATGTGGAATACAAAAATAAAACGTTGGATCTTGGTATATCTGTTCCCTCTTATAGGACTCCTGCAGGCTAGTGCTGCATCTGGAACCAAATTGGAAGTGGAAATTTACCACCATAGAACAGGACTCTACATGGATAAAACCTGTTTTGGCATGGACATTGTCAGTGAGGGGTACACCATTTAAAAGTAGTCAACTGGGTGGGACTTCCTATTGGTGAAGGAAGGTCACACGATTCCATCCGGGTCATCTGGAGGGGTCAGCCAATGAATTATACTTGTGAGAAAACATTCCATAACTGTAGGTGGCAGTATGTCACCATCCTTGGCTTTATACCTGTTCAAATAACATACTCTAGATGGAAGTATATATAAACCCTTTGTTTTGTATGCCAACTTATAGAAGTAGTGGAAGAAGAAAATTGACTACTTCAAAATGGAGATGGCCTCAATGGCGCTGCCCGTGCGCTCACAGAGGCCATAATGGGACAGATACAAAGATGATGTCTCTATTATTCTCTATGTTTACCACATAGGACTGGGAAAAATCTATTTGAACGGCCCTTCAACTGGTAATTACTAGTGGGAAACTTGTCTGTCATCCTTGAGCGCGAAGTGGGAGGTGGGAATTTACCAGTTGTGAAGTCTTAAATACCAGTTGGATGTATTCATGTGCTTTGAACTCGTTTAGAAATGCTGATTGGCTAATGGCCAACAAGCTATGTCAACCATAAACTAAAAGTACATCTATCAGGTTTGTATACAAATTATAGTGTTAAAAAAACATACATTATTTTAAGAAAAAACATTATTTAAAAAAAGCCAATATGTTTTACTGTTACATACGCCGGACATGTGGAGTGAAATGTGTTGTTTTACAGGGTCAGAGATAGTAGTACGGCACCCCTGGAGTAAATTAGGGTTAAGTGCCTTGCTCAAGGGCACATCAACATATCTTTCACTTTGTCGGCTCAGGTATTCGAACCATCAACCTTTCAGTTTGGTAGTTGCATTTAACTGCTGAAAATGCTGTTATCGAGGTAATTTCCTTAATAGGTGATGTCAGAAGTCCATGCCAAAATGGGTTTATCCAGCTAGAGTCCTGTATCTACCTCTATGGTAGTAAATTCCCACTTCCCACTTGGTTATGAACGCAGTATAAGAGTTTGGGTAAGTAGCTAGCCTACTAAAATAATTGGTTTTGGTCAACAAGAACATTACCTCACTTCACTGACATACTGTATGATATCTGACTGTCCACTTAAAAAATGTAAGCCTGAGTGCTCACAGCTTTCTGAAGCTCTGTAGGCTAGTCCTATGGCTACCAACTGAAGGCCTACTGGAGTCGATGTGACTGTTATGTAGGCTCCTCCAATTAGGAGTCACAACACCGATAAACCTGCCCTAACTTCTGAAGTTGACAACTCATGAAATCAATTGGATCTGAAATGGTTCATGAAATTACTGAATTACATTGCCATCTAGCGTTTCAAGGAAAAAAGCCTCCCGATGTTTGTGAACAATATTTTGTTTTACATTTGTTAAAAATAGTATAATAATATAGGCCTATTGCTATGTGTAATAAATATTATTCATAACCTTATAGAAAACTAACAAAAATACAGTCCAGCAACAAAAAAAGTATCTTTATATAATTATATTGACAAGCAATGAAAGCAACCATTCACTTTTATCTACATCATTACCATTCATCATTACCAACAGAGTGAGGAAGAAAAAGACATAGCCTTAATCATGTGGTCATTTCTTCTTGCAAAACAATACACGCACTACCCTTTGATATTGTATTCTGGTGAATTATTAAAGGCATAAAGGCTATTTGAATTATAAATACACAAACTATACAGAAATAGGCAAAACATGCACCATGCCTGAGGCCAAATTCTCCCATTGCACATTATTTCCTACTACTCTCCTCCATTTCCTCTGCTCCCCAATTCTCCTCCTTTGTGTTTACCTTCCCACCTCCCCCTCCCCCTCCCCCTCTCTCGCCCAGCCAGTGATCTGAATACAGGCTGATTCAGGGTGTCATGCCTGTCTTAAATGTAATAAATTACCATCTTCCCTGTGTCTGAGCATCCTCCAACCTTCCACCATGCAGAAAGCAGGACCCCGGCCAACCACCATCCCTGACCTCCTCGACTCCCTCATCTTCCCCACTCCCACCCCCCATCCTCGGCCCTGGTCTGGCTGCCTCTGTCACCCATCATCCAGTGCCTCAGTGAGAATCATTAGCGTTGTCAGGACTGGGCCGGGAAAGGAGGCCAGCAGAGACTGGGATGGGTGTGTGCGTGTGTATGCATGCATTTTTGCTTGCATGCGTTTGTATGTGTGTGTGTGTGTGTGTGTGTGTGTGTGTGTGCTTGCATGCAAATCTGTGTGTATGTTTGTGAGGCAGTGTAGTGGAATGGTAAGCAGTGTTGTGTGTAGGGAGAGAGGGAGAGAGGGAGAGAGGGTGGGTGATGAATGGTAAACAGTATACATGTGGCAGGTCTCAGTGTCTGGGTGAGTGGAGCTGTGCATGGGGCTGTGGATAGGAGAGATGTTGCTGTGTGTATTTGGATGATGTTAATGACCTCTGTGTTGAAGCACATGCTGTACATATAAAGATGGCGTTTCTTTAATATGAATTCATACATTGATACACAACTATTAGTAACAATACTGCAGATTTTGGTATGTTTAGTAGTATGCTATTAAAGGCGAAGAGTTGCTTATAAATCACAAAACAGATGGTGAACTGTCAGTGTGTAGACTGCATGGCTTCTCCTATAAGTAGTGCTACAACCCACAAATAAGCCCAGTCCTCTAAGGGGTTAACACATCCTTTGCATGCCACAGCATCTGATTATCAATAAGCACTCTGTGGGACTGAAAATACTGTATGATCTATTGCTTTCTTCATTCTGTTAAAACACCATTCTACACATATCGTTCACAGTGTCTCTGAATGTATGGGAGACACATAAGTGAGTGTTGAGCTCAGAGTGAAGGTAGAGTTCCCACTAACCATAAATCCAGACCATGCCTATTATAAATCCCAGGCCTAATGCAACCCATGCATGCCATTAATCATTCTTATAATCAATCCCATGCACACCATTAGTCATTAAAGCAAAGCCACGACACACTCTGTCCTCACCCCTTACTCCACCTCTATAGGAGATGGGGGACCCCTAAGGAGAGTATGTATGTATGTGTGTGTGAGAGAGAGAGAGAGAGAGCTTGAGTGTGTATGTGCGTGTGTATGTTTCTGTGGGTGTGTATTTGCGAGTGTGTGTGTGTGTGAGGTGTATGCGCATGCTCGCGTGTGCATTAACCACAGACAGCTTATGGGAGCCATAGATAAACAGGATAAATGAGGGGATGTGGGGTTGTGATGCCTCGGAGGCATATAGAGGTCATTTACTGCATCGTTCAGAGATTATCATTTCTTTGTCTTAACAGTGTGGGTCACTGATCACTGTGTGATGCCCACATCGATCTCTAGAGGAGAAAGACACACAATAAGACCCTCATTGTTAGCTTGTAATGATTAGCCTGTCATTGTTCTGAGTGGTGCGCCAGGGTGGCGGAGTCCCCTCTAAGGCATGCGCGTTTGTGTGTGATGTATAATTGTAACGTGTCTGTGTGCGTGTGTGTGTTACCGCTCAAACACACAAACGAGACATCCCAGACGCATGTGTGTGTGTACTCTCTCTTCCCAGTCTGGGTGTCAGTATTAATGAGCCCGGATTTCATTTCCGATGAGCGATTATTTGACTGTTCATTTGGCTAAGATTTATGACGGGCCTATATCTGTAGCCTGCAGTGCTGGTCTAGTCTTTAATAATAGGAAATGAACACATTAATCACCCTGTAGCAGTCACCCAGCACAGAAAGAAAATCACCTTATATTCATTCAGAAATCTTAGAAAGCTTATCTTTCACAGCGAGCCAGGAAAAATTACCTGTCTAATTGGATATGATTTAATATCCGCCAATTTTGAACAAGTGCTGTCTACAAGTGTAATTATGAGGGCCACATGGAATTTCTTGTAGTAGCAGTGAGATCAAAGTTAGCTTGTGTGCTTATCCGCACTCACAGTTGTGTGCTTGGTCAGTTATCATCACCTCACCACCACCGTAGTAAAAACAGTGGTAAGTAACCACAACAAATCCACAAGATTTACCCAGGGAGGCAGAGTGAAAGAAGCCAAGAAGGTGGAGTCCATTCAAAATAAAAACCATGAGTCACACTGCCACCTATCTGTAGACCACACCCCGCAGAGGGTGAGAGGCGTGAGATCCGACGCCCAGTCGCTGCCTTTAACAAAAGATTACAGTAAGTACACAGTAAAGATCAACTTTCAAAGGCAGGCACTTGCTTTTAATACAGGCAAGCCATTAGAAGACTATCAGGAAGAAAGAAAAACATGCTCAGCTCAATATTGGTGGGAATAATGGTGAGTTCAATCAGAGTGAGATTACATTAATCTAGCACAGGTGAGGTGTAACCCTCAAAGGTGTAGAAAGGATACCTCGACCAATAGATTTCATAGATGAGGTAAGCCTCTTGCTAGGAGTAAACAGTGTTAGAAGTATAGCAAAAGCCAAATCACTTCTGATAAGGTCACCTGCATGATGCAAATGACAATACTACTAATACCATTACAATAAATAAAAAATCACAGTTTTTGTATACAAGTCTTTCTTAATCCACAACAATATTACAGAAAGTTTGACTTTATGGAATTCTTATGTACTGCTTTAGAATGTGTTATGTATGGGTTAGGAATGTGTTATGTAGGTACACTTCAAATAAAGTGTAACCGAAAAAAGAGCCCCAGATATTCCCATAATGTCCCCATAACAAATCTTACCTCCATATAGTAATTTCCTGTTTTTCCTTGAACCTTTTTCTAAATTGCTAAATATTTGCCAACAATGTTCATCCCAATTGCTACAAAACATTAGCACCATAAATCCATATCTATGATTCTTTGTATGCCTATGCTTCCTACTGTCAGTAAGGATCTGATTGGTCATTAGCCATTCAATGCGCTGGAGTGTGTTGTTTTCCCCTCCCCTGGGGAATTGTGGGCTAGAAGCCAGCCAGCTCATTACTGGTCCTTTGGAGCATTTTAATTGTTCACCCTAAACAAAGACTGTTGGTCTCTGCGGCCACTTCTGTTGTGTGCCACGTCTCACACTTTGTGCATGTGTGTGTCACTCTGCACCACCGCACCCCTCTTCAATAAGTACCTGGCGTGGTTCTGGGTGTGGAGGGACTGATAGCATTATCCAGTCACTTAGAGGAGGTCTGTGTGGTTTATAGGGTATAGGTCTATTGTTAAAGGGCTGTGCAAAACAATGTACCTAGCTGTACTCTCATTCATCAGTTTGGATCTGTATTGATTAAGGCATTAACAATAACACATGTAGGGTGTGCAATTTCCACCTACCTAACTAGGCATAGCTTTAGGGAAGAGATAAGTTATCCTGTAATTATTCATTCATTTATTTTCACAACGTAGCATAAATTCACAACTTTAAATAGATCATTAAACCATGCTATTATCTTTATAAAACGGTGTTGTTAAACTGTCTTAACCTCAACAGTTCGCCTTTCACACAAACAAAATGCTCTCACTGTGTGTTGAAAGATATCTGATTTGAGAATGTTTAATCATCATGTTTTAGTTGAGACCATTAAACACAGTGCATTTAAGAAATATATGTAAAAGGTTATATTGGTTTTCTCCCTCTGGCATGTTCATCACGGGCATAAATTCTGCTACATGAAAATTACACTAGTGTTCTGTCATCTCAGTAGCCTATATGAGGTGTATCGATGGACGTTGTTAGAGGGCCCCCTGCTGGCTATGTTGAGGCAGCACCACCTGCTGTCTAGTAGCTAGACGGTACCACCTATTGGCCATATGACAGTACTACTTCACAATAAGATCCAATGGTGTTACATTTACATTCTAGTAATTTAACAGAGGCTCTTCTCCAGAGCGACTTACAGTATTGAGTGCATACTTTTTCATGCTGGTCGCCCTTGGGAATCGAACCACAACCCTGGCGTTGCAATGCTCTACCAACTGAGCTACACGGGACATATTATATATACTGTAAATCAGCCATAGAGTATAGCAAATCATAAACTATCTGCAAAAACAATGTTTTACAACTAAAGCAGAAGAAAAATAGAATTAAACACCAAGTTGCTTCTCTTACGCACAGTTCAGAAGCCAAACTTATGGCGAGTCGAACTGAATAGAAATTAAAAGCGGGCTGGCACAGTTAAGAGCTTCCTTAAAAGTCTATTGACGCACCAGTGCATTAATCTAAGTAAAATAATAAAAAAATCCCCATCAAAATCCATCAATTTAAGCTAGAGATATGTGTTTTGTATGGGCTGCGTCTCAATCAACCACATCCATCTATATCAGCCTTCAGCATCTGCGGTGGAAAGTGGCAGAGGTACAGCAGTGTTTGTCAGACCATGAGACATCCCGAAAATCTGTCTTCTCATGAAAACGTCTGTAGCGTCTGAACGGTTTGGCCTGCTCTAACCGTAATGACCACTATGGAAAGATGAGACTCTCACGAACATGTTCTCCGTTTTGCAACCGCTCTCCATTTTACAACCCCCACAAGCCCCAAGGGACTGGTCTGAAGTCGGTATGATGTGCCAACTTCTGTCTGTAGCGTCCAAACCGTTTGGGCTACAAACTAATATGACCCCACTATCAAAAGGGGAGACTCTCGCGAACATGATGGTGTTCTCCGTTTTGCTCTACAACCCCCACAAGCGTCATGGGACTCGTCTGAAGGTAACCCATACAAATGAATGGAAGTATGGAGGTAGTGTTGTGTCAACAAAAATAAAGGGTTAAATGTGTATATACTGTATCTTCTAAATATAGGACAGACACTTCAAAACCTTATTCTCCTTTTTTGGCCATTCATGAACGTCTTATTCTATGCGTTTCTATGGGCTATAGTAGCTAAGGGCAAATTCAATATTTTATAAAAATAGTTTTTATATATATTTTTTATACTTAAAGTGGTCCTAAAATTCAAAGTCAAATAGCTAAATCATTCATGGTATGATCTAAAAACAATTCCATATGTTAGCTTAATAGAACTGTTTACAGTTTTAAAGCTATTTTCCTGAAATTTCACACATTTTGCCATGACTTTTATCTGAGTAAGAGTGGTTAACAAAATCAATGGGGACCCCCTGGAGGTCAAGGCCCATGAGCACGTGCCCTTCACGCTCGGTCGGTAATTTGACCATGATTACAAGTCAATTTTTTTTTTGTGTAACAATTGAGTGACGGTCATTGACTGTCACTCAATCTGACACTCTCCCGAGTGGTGCAGTGGTCTAAGGCACTGCATCATAGTGTTAGCTGTGCCACTAGAGATCCTGGTTCGTATCCAGGCTCTGTTGTAGCCGGCCGCGACCGGGAGACCCATGGGGCGGCGCACAATTGGCCCAGTGTCGTCTAGGGTAGGGTAGGGGAGGGAATGGCCGGCAGGGGATGTAGCTCAGTTGGTAGAGCATGGCGTTTGCAACGCCAGGGTTGTGGGTTTGATTCTCACGGGGGTAAAAAAAATTAAAAATGTATGTAACTCACTAACTGTATGCTCTGGATAAGAGCATCTGCTAAATTATGTAAATGCATAACAAAAGGAAAACTGAAACACAACCAAATTTGGAAACTGCACCTTGTGTATTCTACTATTCTAACTCTCAACAGGAAGTTGAAACCTTGACTGACCGTAGCGGCCGGGGCCCTAAGCGACCATTTCTGTTGCTTATGCCTGGAGCCGGCTATGGGGTGTGGTAGCAAAGCAACCTTTATTTGCATGCAATGAACATATTAATATGCATTACCATTTCTCCCGACTGTGTAAGAACTGCTCTGCGTGTTGCACGAAATGGAGGCGCGTTTCACCCGCACCAAGCCGAAAGAGTGACAGAGGCTGCCAAACTATCGGTGACCATGGTCAAGTCGGTGACCATTATGGGGTTAACCATTTTCCGACTTGCGCCTCCATGTCAACTGCATGAACTTTACAGAAATCATGTGATCAAAGGTCATTAAGTTCTGACTGCAGTCGATTGTTAGGAAGGTCTTCTTAATGTTTTGTATACTCATTGTATGTGTAGCCCATGTATCTGATGCTATCTGGCCAAAAAGAGTATGGCATGTCAGACTGGCCTCTGCCTGGGGTCTCCAAATCACTAAGTCCGCCCCTGACACTATCCCCCCTCTTCCAAAGAGAAAGTGAAATGTTTTTGTTAGGTGCGGCGATAGAAAGGTGTTTGAACTAGGGTTTAGGAAGTTACTGTATCTCAATTCCACTACCTACATGCTGTCATTTTCTTAGTCTAGCGACTCCAGCCCCATATTTGTTCACATTTCAGTGGAGTGGTCCTGATGATGTTGCCCTGCTGACACCAGTGAGAGCCAACCAAATACTTAAACTCTAGTGCCAGTCTCCCTGCAGGGCCAGAGGATAGAGATGCTGCTTGGCTCACTGGCCATATCACTTGCCAGTATTTGATGAATTGCTGCCTTCCACAACATGTCTGGTTGATAAGTGCATTTCTGAGTGTACATTTTAACTTGGTTCAAGGTATAAATTATTTTACAGTATACATTATTCAGGGAAGGGAGAAACTGGAGGCCATTCCGGGGGTGTCTCAGTGGCTGTAGACATCGGGCACGTTCCACAGCTAATGCCGCATTCAAGTGTTAGTCAGATTTAGGAAACTCTGATATTTCTGACTTGCTAACGGGTTGAACGCGGCACGTGTATAACTACAACTCCGAAATTTCAGAGTTTCCTAGTTCCGACTATGACGTGAACGTGACATAAGGCCAGGCAACGCAACAACCAATGGTTGCGTGCCACGTCATTAACTGTCATCAACTTACAAATTGCTATAACATTTGATGTGGTTAGCTGGTACTTAAAATATCTATCCAGGCGTTGTAAGATCTGTCAGCGGTCAGCCATGTCTAAAGCAGCGTTCAAAACAACTGGGAACTGGGAAATCTCCGACTTCTGACTTCAGTGCATTCAAGACTGGGAACTCGGAGAAAAATAGTTCAGACTCTGAAAAATCGTTTTGAACAGTCATCCAACTTTTAGAGCTCCGATTTCCCACCTGAAGATCACTGACTTCATGTTTTTTTTTTTTGGGGGGGGGGGTTCCCAGTAGTCTTGAAAGCACCATAAGCTCTGGAACCATAAGCCATTAGCTTCCCGTCTGTCTGCTCTGATTGACAGTGCAAGCCCTCTACTGTGAATGAACTGTGACCATGTTTTGAATAGCTATTGATGAATTTGTAGAAGTAGTGCTAAGATAATTTAAGATAGAGTAAGATATGATTTGATAATATAAAATTAATATAGGCTAGTAAGTAAGTAGCCTATATTCAAATAAATAACTAGGCCCTATAAACATTGTGATATCTTTTTGGAGCCGGACGCGTCACGTCCACACATTTCCCTCCATTTCTCCCCACACAAACGGAGACTCATTGTTTGGTCGCCTACAAACATTGGCTGATAAATTAACTATGCTATCATACTCCCATCAAACATTGTGTGTTATATATTGAGTGAACACAAATGCCAGAATCTGGTTACCATTATCATCTATTTAGAAATGTTTAGGATTGTTTTCTCTTTGCTTGGTATGGCCAACATGTCTACTCACCACTGCTGTTGAACTGGCTTCCTAGGTGAACTCGTGCCAGTCATGTTCAAGGCTTTAACCAGTCATGTTCACATCTTTACCGACAGCTGTGCGCATCTTGTAATTTGTTTTTTTATTGTTTATCAGAAACACATGTTTATGCACATTTTTTAAACGTATGTTAGCTAGCTAAGTTAGCCATATCAGGAATACAACTCATCTGCTGTCGACATCAGGATACTATTTGAGAGCACTAGTTTGCTAAGTTAGCTCCTAAAGGTTAGTAGCTTTGGCTGCATGCTGACAGTTCATTCAGTCAGAGCCATCCAGTGGCTAGTCACACTACAACCTTCATTTTATCACTGTTCATTAAGAATGTACCTGTTTAAAGCTGTGAATGGTTCATGCCAGGTGAGGTGAGGGGTAGGTCCTTTGGGATGCCCGTGCTCCTCATTCTTGGAGAGCTACTTGTTGAAATAACATGCTGTTACTAGGATAGCGCCACAAAATACTCTGTTCACAGGCGTTTGCCCAGTGTTTGACGAGTTTTCCCTTAGTCCTCGAGTCAAGGTAATTTAGCTATTGGCCAAGTAAGTGTATTGTTGTTTGTGTGTGTGGTGGGAAAGGAGGCCAGCAGAGACTGGGGTTGTAGTGGTGTGTGTGTGTGAGACCTCCTTTTTTAAATTCTCAAATAGTTTATTTTGTGACCCTACATTATGATGATTAGGTATCGGTCTATACTATGGCATTTGTCCGTATTTGTTTCCTTTTTATCTCAGTCATTTCTCATCGGCATAACTCTTGGAGGGGGGACCATCATCCACATTTAGACTGATCTATTTGTGTATCTCTAAGAATGGCCAGAAGATGGCATGCTTACCTGGTCTCCTCTCCCACTGGAAGACATTGTTATGTCATGGACATACCAGGAGATAGTGCCTGCAAGCTCTTTCTGAGAGCATTCCCCAAATCTGTCATCAATCAACAACACCCACCACTCAATGTCAGCCAATAAACATGATTTCAACTCTACAGGACAAAACAAAAGCACCTTACTGCAGGTGAAGTATGCTCAGTACAGTCATGTAAGTGAATCAGAACTGGACTTGTGAGAAATGTAATTCATGAATCATAACACATTAATCAAAGGTAAGTGTACACATGTTGGATTACAAACCCAAACGGCTTTGTGTTTACGTTTTTTATTGATACCAATCATGAGAAACAGCAGTAGAATATACAATGGTACTGTTTGGTATTTTTTTTTAAAGGTTATCAACTGATAATGTAATAACTGACAATAATGTAATAGCAGCTAATGTAATAACTTTTGCATTTACATAATAAAGGCTGATAATGTAATAAATCACCAGTAATGTAATAAATATACTGAACACAACGTAATAACGTTTTTGCGCATAATGTAATAATTATAACATTATGCGTTATTACATTATGAAGTGGGCAAAATTGTATTCATGAATAGTGTAAAAACTTTTGCCGGTCAACTTTTCAACTAAAATGATTTGAAATGTGCTGACACTTGGTGGGATGATAGCCCTGACGGTCAAACTAGGCCAATGCAGTCATGTCACCGTAACGGTTCCGTAATGTGAGCCGCAGTAACAACTCACTGTGATCTATGGAGCAGCTTTTGTATTCTGGAGTTCTTCTGTTGGAATTCCGAACACGTCATGCTTCTGCACCTACATTTAAATGTGTCTACCGTGTCCACATTGTGTATGGATTCCTTTTTCCTGCGCTATTTCCAAATGCCAGTATGCATTCTGCAAATGGTGGAACAGGCAAAATCTGATAACACAACAACTTGATGGCAGTAAGTTAGCCAACTACTGTAGCTAACTAGCCAGCAAACCAATAACTAGCCAGCAAGCTAGCTAGCAACACTAAAGGGATTTCAAATAGGTTAGCATAACGCTAGCCAAACAAAAAATATATATTTCTAAATAAGCTAGATGGCTAGCATTTATGAAGCCAGCAAACACCTTCCTCACACGCTAGGAATCTATTTCCTCCAACGTTTAATTAAAAAAAGGTGCCTCTTGCTCCCAAACACAAGTTTTCTGGAGACTTGTGGGCGGAGTGCTAATGACTTCGCACTGTATACGCTTTCGGTAGCCTGATTGGATCCAGACTAAGGAGAAATCCGGCAGGTAGCTTAGTGGGTAAGAGCGTTGTGCCAGTAACCGAAAGGTTGCTGGTTCTAATCCCTGAGCCGACTAGGTGAAAAATCTGTCGATGTGCCCTTGAGCAAGGCACTTAACCCTAATTGCTCCTGTAAGTCGCTCTGGATAAGAGCGTCTGCTAAATGACAAAAAAAAAAAAAAAAAAAAAAAAATTAATCCGCACACAACGCATCCCTGGCCACCTCCTGAAGTGGTCAGCCAGATCTGAACACAATTTGTATGTCTAGACCTGTCTTTTCAATGCGATCTTCGTAGTCTGATAGCAGAAGTCGCATATACACTACCGTTCAAAAGTTTGGGGTCACTTAGAAATTTACTTGTTTTCGAAAGAAAAGCAAATTTTTTGTCCTTTAAAATAACATCAAATTGATCAGAAATACAGTGTAGACATTGTTAATGTTGTAAATTGATTTTTTTATGGAATATCTACATAGGCGTACAGAGGCCCATTATCAGCAACCATCAGTCCTGTATTCCAATGGCACGGTGTGTTTGCTAATCCAAGTTTATAATTTTAAAAGGCTAATTGATCATTAGAAAACACTTTTGCAAGTATGTTAGCACAGCTGAAAACTGTTGTGCTGATTAAAGAAGCAATAAAACTGGCCTTCTTGAGACTAGCTGAGTATCTGGAGCATCAGCAATTGTGGGTTCGATTACAGGATCAAAATGGCCAGAAACAAATAACTTCTTCTGAAACTCGTCAGTCTATTCTTGTTCTGAGAAATGAAGGCTATTCCATGCGAGAAATTGCCAAGAAACTGAAGATCTCATACAACGCTGTGTACTACTCCCTTCACAGAACAGCGCAAACTGGATCTAACCAGAATAGGCCTTTCTATTCTATAAACAACAGTTTTCAGCTGTGCTAACATAATTGCAAACGGGTTTTCTAATGATCAATTAGCCTTTTTAAATGATAAACTTGGATTAGCAAACACAACGTGCCATTGGAAAACAGGACTGATGGTTGCTGATATTGGGCCTCTGTACGCCTATGTAGATATTCCATAAAAAATCAGCCGTTTCCAGCTACAATAGCCATTTACAACATTAACAATGTCTACACTGTATTTCTGATCAATTTGATGTTATTTTAATGGACAAAAAATGCTTTTCGAAAGAACAACATTTCTAAGTGACCCCAAACTTTTGAACGGTAGTGTAAGTATCAAGTGTAGACACAGCTTGAGACATGCTATTTTCCTCATCAGCGAAAGCATTACAGAGACGAGGTAGATGCACAAAAATAAACACATAATCAAATATAAATTCACAAACAATCTCAATAATCCTAAAACTAAGTAGGAAAATAGCTAAAATAACCCTGCACACATTGAAAGGTTCGGTAACACCAAAAATATTCAAAGTTTCAAAGTTGACAATTCAAAATAATTCAAAGTTGACAACTGTTGATACAACTACACTTAAAATGAAGTGCTTTGTAACACTAAAACTAGTGGCAACTGAGCTGCCACCAACTTAATTGAGACAGAACCTTAACTTTACTGGAGTATTGAAACACATGGTTCTGAGGGTATTCATTCCAAGATAGCGTAGCAGTGTGGTCGTGTTCTCTTGTGTGTCCATGTAAATAGCCAGTTTTTTGTATTTTTTTTGTATTTTACGTATATATTTCCCTATCACACTTTTCATCCTTCTACTAAATATACTTTCCTGCAACCCGCCTCACTCAGTGTGGAATGGATTCTATTATTTACTCACCTTTATCTAGAATCTCCAGTTGAAACTAGCCAGCCAGCTAACTAGCTAACTAGCTACTTGCTATTAGCCACCGTTGGCGGTTTTCACCCAGAACATCGGATTTTCTGCCGGAATAACTGAATCACTGGAACTTAACACCGGATCTAGCTAGCCGCAACCGAATGGATGTCGCTGTAGGCTAATCACCACTGACCCCGTAGCACCAGTGATCTTTGAGCTAGCCCCGGCGATCTACCTCTCTGTCTACCGGACGGGAGTAGCCAGCTAACCAGCTAACTAGCTACTTGCTATTAGCCACCTTTAGCGGCTTTTTCTCCATTGTCCGTGGCCTGCACTACCTACCAGCCAGCTCTAGTCTGGACTATTATTGGCCAGTCTGCACTGTCTGCACAGCGAGTTATCGACCCAGAGTCTATCAGATTTTCTGCTCACCCGACCTTTAACACTGGATAATCGCAACTAGCTAGCTGCAACAATATGAACGTTGTTGTTGGCTAATCAGCCTTGAGCTAGCCTTGAGTCAAGCACATCTCCCGGCTATCTACCTCTCTGTCAACCGGACGGGACCTCCTAGAGTCGACACGGAGCCCTGCCGATCCATCACGACTGGTCTGCCGACGTAATCGTCTGTGGTTTCAACAGGCTTCCCGTTGCGACGACCACGAAGATGCATCTGCTAGCCCCGGCCCGCTAGCACACGTAAACTACAACCGTGCTTCTTGCTCGCTGTGCTGAAGCACCAATTTGAACTGCTCTCGGACTCACATATTGCTGTTCACTGGACCTTATGATCACTCAGCTGCACAGCTGATGCCTGCTGGACTGTTCCTTTACACGGTACCCTGTCCTGTTTATTCTGTTTAGCCTCAGCCCAAACTTTATCACCATTACCGGTTGTTGTCTTAGCTCTCTCTAATAACACCTGTGATTGCTTTATGCCTCTCTCCCATGTCAATATGCCTTGCCTATTGCTGTTCCAGTTAGTTCTTATTATACAATTTCACTGTAGAACCCCAAGTCCCTCTCAAACTGCCTCAAATAGTTCCTTTGTTCCACCCCCCATACACGCCGAGACCGGCTATATCGGTGCCTCAAGTGATGCTATCTCTTTCATTGTTAGCCAACGCTTAGGTTTACCTCCACTGTACTCATATCCTTCCATATCCTTGTGTGTACATAATGCCCTGAATCTTTTCTCTATACCCAACGCACTAGAAGACCAGTTCTTAAAGCCTTTAGCCGTATCCTTATTCTAGTCCTCCTCTGTTCCTCTGGTGATGTAGAGGCTAACCCAGGCCCTGCAGCCCCCAGTATCACTCCTACTACCCAGGAGCTATCATTTGTTGACTTCTGTAACCGTAAAAGCCTTGGTTTTCTGCACGTTAACATCAGAAGTCTACTTCCTAAGTTTGAGTTATTCACTGCGTTAGCACACTCCACCAACCCTGATGTTCGAGCAGTGTCTGAATCCTGGCTTAGGAAGGCCACCAAAGATTCTGAAATTTCCATACCCAACTAAACTACAAAATTTTCCGTCTAGATAGAACTGCCAAAGGGGGTGGAGATGCAATCTACTGTAGAGATAGCCTGCAGAGCTCTATCATACTATCCAGGTATGTGCCCAAACAGTTTGAGCTTCTACTTCTAAAAATCCACCTTTCCAGAAATAAGTCTCTCACTGTTGCCGCTTGCTACAGACCCCCCTCAGCCCCCAGCTGTGCCCTGGATACCATATGTGAATTGATTGCCCCCCATTTATCCTCAGAGTTCGTACAGCTGATGTTCTGAAATAGCTGCAAAATCTGGACCCCTACAAATCATCTGGGATAGACAATCTGGACCCTTTCTTTCTAAAACTAGCTGCCGAAATTGTCGCAACCCCTATTACTAACCTGTTCAACCTCTCTTTCGTAACGTCTGAGATCCCCAGAGATAGGAAAGCTGCCGCGGTCATCCCCCTCTTCAAAGGGGGTGACAGTCTAGATCCAAACTGTTACTGACCTATATCCATCCTGCCCTGCCTTTCGAAAGTTTTTGAAAGCCAAGTTAACAAACAGATCACCGACCATTTCGATCCCACCGTACCTTCTCCGCTATGCAATCCGGTTTCCGAGCTGGTCATAGGTGCACCTCAGCCACGCTCAAGGTCCTAAACAATATTCTAACCGCGATCGATAATAGACAGTACTGTGCAGCCGTCTTCATCGACCTGGCCAAGGCTTTCGACTCTGTCAACCACCGCATTCTTATTGGCAGACTAAATAGCCTTGGTTTCTCAAATGACTGCCTCGCCTGGTTCACCAACTACTTCTCAGATAGAGTTCAAAGTGTCAAATCGGAGGGCCTGTTGTCTGGACCTATGGCAGTCTCTATGAGGGTGCCACAGGGTTCAATTCTTGGGCCGACTCTTTTCTCCGTGTATATCAATGATGTCGCTCTTGCTGCTGGTGACTCTCAGATCTTCCTCTACGCAGACGACACCATTTTGCATACATCTGGCCCTTCATTGGACACTGTGTTAACAAACCTCCAAACAAGCTTCAATGCCATACAACACTCCTTCAGTAGCCTCCAACTGCTCTTAAACACTAGTAAAACGAAATGCATGCTCTTCAATCGAATGCTGCTGTCACCCGCCCACCCGACTAGAATCACTACTCTCGACGGGTTTGACCTAGAGTATGTGGACAACTACAAATACCTAGGTGTCTGGTTAGACTGTAAACTCTCCTTCCAGACTAACATTAATAATCTCCAATCAAAAGTTAAATCTAGAATCGGCTTCCTATTTCGCAACAAAGCCTTCTTCACTCATGCTGCCAAACATGCCCTCGTAAAACTGACTATCCTACCGATCCTTGACTTCTGCGATGTCATTTACAAAATAGCCTCCAACACTCTACTCAGCAAATTGGATGTTGTCTATCACAGTGCCATCCGTTTTGTCACCAAAGCCCCATATACTACCCACCACTGTGACCTGTACGCTCTTGTTGGCTGGTCCTCACTACATATTCGTTGCCAAACCCACTGGCTCCAGGCCATCTATAAATCACTGCTAGGCAAATCCCCGCCTTATCTTAGCTCATTGGTCACCATAGCAACACCCACCCGTAGTATGCGCTCCAGCAGGTATATCTCACTTGTCATCCCCAAAGCCAACACCTCCTTTGGCCGCCATTCCTTCCAGTTCTCTGCTGCCAATGACTGGAACGAATTGCAAAAATCTCTGAAGCTGGAGACTCTTATCTCCCTCACTAACTTTAAGCATCAGTTGTCAGAGCAGCTTACCGATCACTGCACCTGTACACAGCCTATCTGAAATTAGCCCACCCAACTACCTCATCCCATATTGTTATTTATTTTGCTAATTTGCACCCCAGTATCTCTATTTGCACATCATCTCTTGCACATCTATCATTCCAGTGTTAATACTAATTGTAATTATTTTGCACTATAGCCTATTTATTGCCTTACCTCCATAACTTGCTACATTTGCACACACTGTATATATCTTTTCTGTTGTATTTTTGACTTTATGTTTTGTTTTACCCCACATGTAACTCTGTGTTGTTGTTTTTATCGCACTGCTTTGCTTTATCTTGGCCAGGTCGCAGTTGTAAATGAGAACTTGTTCTCAACTGGCTTACCTGGTTAAATAAAGGTTAAATAAAACAATTTAAAATATTGGGACAGATTTATGGTGTACTGAAAAGTTCATCCTGAGGTGTTCGGAAACATGACATGGTCTGTTGTAACACCACAAAATCAAGAGTTGTGCAACACCTTGCCAGAGACCGGGCGCACTAACCCAGAAAAGGTTGAAGACACTATTATTGTGTTTCGAATCCTGTCTAGTGCAGAATTAGATCCCTTCTGGAATTTTCAAATACTGTAAATGGGAGTCCATTCTCTTATTCTATATTCCCTGCTCTTATATGGTGTGTTGATAAACTCCTCATTGGTAATTCCAAAAGGTCAAATGTACAGTATTATACTCAAACAAAGGACACGAGAAAAGAGTTGTGAAAATACTAATTCATATGTTTGTCCAGGATAAAAATGTATGAGCAAAAAAACATTTTTCAAGACATAATTTTGAAGCTTCATTCTTTATATTTTCTTAGTAAATTATCAAATGACAAAACATGAACAGGTCTTTTACATTTTCTTATTGATAAAGCAAGACTGTTTGAAGATCTTTAACCCTAGTCAAAAAATCCTATAGGACTCCAATAAAAAAAATCTAATAGAAAATCCTACCAGATTTTGGAACCTATCCTATAACAATATTTCCAGTTCTATGTGGTTTTTGAGTTGTGTTAGTTTCAACAGCGCATACAACTTGATTTCCCCCTCTAATCAATATGAGTGATGAATTGCCATTTGTCAGAATAACAGGGATTTTGGTGCATTTGCAGTTAAAAAAAAGTTATGATTACCATTTTATAAATGTTTTATTTAACCTTTATTTAACCAGGTAGGCCAGTTGAGAACACATTCTCATTTACAACTGCGACCTGGCCAAGATAAAGCAAAGCAGTGCGATAAAACCAACAACACAGAGTTACATATGGGATAAACAAAAACGTACAGTCAATAACACAATAGAAAAATAGAAAATCTATATACAGTGTGTACAAATGTAGTAAGTTATGGAGGTAAGGCAATAAATAGGCCATAGTGCAAAATAATTACAATTTAGTATTAACACTGGAATGATAGATGTGCAAGAGATGATGTGCAAATAGAGATACTGGGGTGCAAATAACAATATGGGGATGAGGTAGTTGGGTGGGCTAATTTCAGATGGGTTGTGTACAGGTGAAGTGATCGGTAAGGTGCTCTGACAATTGATGCTTAAAGTTAGTGATGGAGATAAGAGTCTCCAGCTTCAGAGATTTTTGCAATTCGTTCCAGTCATTGGCAGCAGGAATGGCGGCCAAAGGAGGTGTTGGCTTTGGGGATGACCAGTGAGATATACCTGCTGGAGCGCATACTACGGGTGGGTGTTGCTATGGTAACCAATGAGCTAAGATAAGGCGGGGATTTGCCTAGCAGTGATTTATAGATGGCCTGGAGCCAGTGGGTTTGGCAACGAATATGTAGTGAGGACCAGCCAACAAGAGCGTACAGGCCATATGGGGCTTTGGTGACAAAATGGATGGCTCTGTGATAGACTACATCCAATTTGCTGAGTAGAGTGTTGGAGGCTATTTTGTAAATGACATCGCCGAAGTCAAGGATCGGTAGGATAGTCAGTTTTACGAGGGCATGTTTGGCAGCATGAGTGAAGGAGGCTTTGTTGCGAAATAGGAAGCTGATTCTAGATTTAACTTTGGATTGGAGATTCTTAATGTGAGTCTGGAAGGAGAGTTTACAGTCTAACCAGACACCTAGGTATTTGTAGTTGTCCACATACTCTAGGTCAGACCCGTCGAGAGTAGTGATTCTAGTCGGGTGGGCGGGTGCCAGCAGCGTTCGATTGAAGAGCATGCATTTGGGCAGATGGGCTGTGTACAGGTGCAGTGACTATTGTGGCATATGTATGTAGTTCATTTTATGTTTAGGTTTTCAATATATCAGAAACTGTTCATTGATTTGAACACTTCAAAACTGTGTGTTGACATTGGGCTATTTATCAAAAGTTATTGTCAACAGGAAGCAGAAACAGCATCATTTTCAACTTACAGTATGTTTTAGGTATATAAATGGAACTTTCAACATACATTTTCAATAGTATTCTACTTACCACTGAAAACACTGCTACTCCTACTGCTCTCTCCTCGTCTGACCATGTGTTCTCACATACCCCGAGAGCATCTGGTCAGAGGGGTGGTGGTACAGGAATCCTCATCTCTCCCAAGTGGACATTCTCAATTTTTCCCCTAACCCATCTGTCTATCTCCTCATTTGAATTCCATGCTGTCACAGTCACTAGCCCATTTAAGCTTAATATCCTTGTCATCTATCGCCCTCCAGGTTCCCTTGGAGAGTTCATCAATGAGCTTGACGCCTTGATAAGTTCCTTCCCTGAGGATGGCTCACCCCTCACAGTTTTGGGGGATTTCAACCTCCCTATGTCCACATTTGACTCATTTCTCTCTGCCTCCTTCTTTCCACTCCTCTCCTCTTTTGACCTCACCCTCTCACCGTCCCCCCTACTCACAAGGCAGGCAATACGCTTGACCTCATCTTCACTAGATGCTGCTCCTCTACTAATCTCACTGCAACTCCCCTCCAAGTCTCTGACCACTACTTTGTTTCCTTTTCTCTCTCGCTCTCCTCCCACACTACTCACTCTGCCCCTACACAGATGGTAATGCGCCGCCGCAACCTTCGCTCTCTCTCTCCCACTACTCTCTCCTCTTCCATCCTATCATCTCTTCCCTCTGCTCAATCCTTCTCCCTCCAATCTCCCTGATTCTGCCTCCTCAACCCTCCTCTCCTCCCTTTCTGCATCCTTTGATCTCTCTGTGTCCCCTATCCTCCCGGCCGGCTCGGCCCTCCCCTCCAGCTCCGTGGCTTGATGACTCATTGCGAGCTCACAGAACAGAGCTCCGGGCAGCGGGAGCGGAAATGGAAAAAAACTAAACTCCCTGCCGACCTGGCTTCTTTTCCTCCCTCCTCTCTACATTTTCTTCATCTGTTTCTGCTGCTAAGGCCACCTTCTACCACTCTAAATTCCAAGCATCTGCCTCTAACCCTAGGAAGCTCTTTGCCACATTTTCCTCCCTCCTGAATCCTCCTCCCCCCTCCTTCTCTCTCTGTGGATGACTTCGTCAACCACTTTGAAAAGAAGGTTGACGACATCCGATCCTTGTTTGTTAAGTCTAATGACACTGTTGGTCCTGCTCACACTGCCCTACCCTATGCTCTGACTTCTTTCTCCCCTCTCTCTCCAGATAAAATCCTGCGACTTGTGACTGCAGGCCGCCCAACAACCTGCCCGCTTGACCCCATCCCCTCCTCTCTTCTCCAGACCATCTCCGGTGACCTTCTCCCCTACCTCACCTCGCTGATCAACTCATCCTTGACCGCTGGTCATGTCCCTTCCGTCTTCAAGAGAGCGAGAGTTGCTCCCCTTCTCAAAAAACCAACACTCGACCCCACTGATGTCAACAACTACAGACCAGTATCCCTTCTTTCTTTTCTTTCCAAAACTATTGAGCGTGCCGTCTTTAGCCAACTCTCTTGCTATCTCTCTCAGAATGACCTTCTTGATCCAAACCAATCAGGTTTCAGGACTGGTCATTCAACTGAGACTGCTCTTCTCTGTGTCACGGAGACTCTCCGCACTGCTAAAGCTAACTCTCTCTCCTCTGCTCTTGTCCTTCTAGACCTGTCTGCTGCCTTTGATACTGTGAACCATCAGATCCTCCTCTCCACCCTCTCCGAGCTGGGCATCTCCGGCGCGGCTCACTCCTGGCTCACTCCTGGATTGACCGGTCGCTCCTACCAAGTGGCGTGGCGAGAAGCTGTCTCCGCACCACGCGCTCTCACCACTGGTGTCCCCCAGGGCTCAGTTCTAGGCCCTCTCCTTTTCTCCCTATACACCAAGTCACTTGGCTCTGTCATATCCTCACATGGCCTTTCATATCATTGCTACGCTGACGATACACAACTAATCTTCTCCTTTCCCCCTTCTGATAACCAGGTGGCGAATCGCATCTCTGCATGTCTGGCAGACATATCAGTATGGATGACGGATCACCACCTCAAGCTGAACCCTGGCAAGACGGAGCTGCTCTTCCTCCCGGGGAAGGACTGCCCGTTCCATGATCTCGCCATCACGGTTGACAACTCCGCTGTGTCCTCCTCCCAGAGTGCGAAGAGCCTAGGCGTGACCCTGGACAACACCCTGTCGTTCTCCGCCAACATCAAGGCGGTGACCCGCTCCTGCAGGTTCATGCTCTACAACATTCGGAGAGTACGACCCTGCCTTACACAAGAAGCGGCACAGGTCCTAATCCAGGCACTTGTCATCTCCCGTCTGGACTACTGCAACTCGCTGTTGGCTGGCCTCCCTGCCTGTGCCATTAAACCCCTACAACTCATCCAGAATGCCGCAGCCCGTCTGGTGTTCAACCTTCCCAAGTTCTCTCACGTCACCCCCCTCCTCCGCACACTCCACTGGCTTCCAGTTGAAGCTCGCATCCGCTACAAGACCATGGTGCTTGCCTATGGAGCAGTGAGGGGAACGGCACCTCTGTACCTTCAGGCTCTGATCAGTCCCTACACCCAAACGAGGGCATTGCGTTCATCCACCTCTGGCCTGCTGGCTCCCCTTCCTCTGCGGAAGCATAGCTCCCCCTCAGCCCAGTCAAAACTGTTCGCTGCTCTGGCACCCCAATGGTGGAACAAGCTCCCTCACGACGCCAGGACAGCGGAGTCACTCACCACCTTCCGGAGACATTTGAAACCCCACCTCTTTAAGGAATACCTGGGATAGGATAAAGTAATCCTTCTAACCCCCCCAAATTGTAAAGTGGTTATCCCACTGGCTATAGGGTGAACGTACCAATTTGTGAGTCGCTCTGGCTAAGAGCGTCTGCTAAATGACGTTAATGTGCCCTTGAGCAAGGCACTTGACCCTAATTGCTCCTGTAAGTCGCTCTGGTTAAGAGCGTCTGCTAAATGACTAAAATGTAAAATGTAAATGTTAATTATGTAAAAACTGCCGAATAAGTCCAAAAACATGACATGATTTAATTATTTTATGATCTACCAGAAATCATGAAAATGGGGTTGACTTGCCTATTATAAGGCATATATACTGTATTTAGCAATAACAAACAAGAAAAAAACATTTCTCATCTGATATAACAATACAGTGACTCATAAAAGTAGCTAGGTAGCTAGCTAGTCGATTGACAGGCAAAATGTGTCCAACAGTAGTTTCTTAGCTAGCATAAAAACTAGTGCATAAAATGCTGTACAATGATGAGAATATTACTAAAACATTGACAACTTCGTCAGGAAACATAAGGAAACAAATACTGTACTCACAGTTCTTACATTCACGCACAGTAAAGGATAAAACAGTTAGAATAATGATGCTAGAAAACCAGAGATTCTCCACACACACACACACAGATGGAAAGCTGAATTTGGGAGTTAGGCTAATTAACACTGCCACCTTGTGCTAGCTATGACTTCAGTGACTCTTAAAGGGACAGGCTTTTTTACAGGTTAATAAAACAGTTTCTAATCAACAAAAAATGTGTAATTCATGTTGTATTGTACTGGAACTAATGACAACTATAATTGAATGGGTTCAATTAAGAAAAAAGTTCTAAAAGGATTCTGATTGGGGAGACAAAATCCTACAAGATTTACCAAAATCCTATAGGATCCAATCGGATTACTTTTAATTTCCAATAGTATTCTGATAGAGCTGATACAAAATTCTATAGGATTGCGAGAATCACATAGGATCCAATAGGATTCCAATAGGATTCTGATAGAGGTGACAAAATCCTATAGGATTCTATTGGAAAAAGAACTAATCCTATAGGATTTCATGACTAGGGAAGGTATTTACTAGATTAATACTCTTCAAAAATCAACGGAAATATGGCATTATTTCACATTCATGGAAACAAAATGCAGATAATGACTGCTAATGTTAGCAGTAGCACTTATACAAAACTTCAGCCCAGTGCTCAATGCGATCCACCAGTCATCCATTATGCCAATGTCCTGACCTGAGTCTTTATTTTCAGATGATGGTACATGGCATGGAAGGTTGTTCAGATTAATTAAATCATAGTACAGTTGAGTTAGATGATATGATTGACAGTTGACAGTTTAGTTGGCATTAGTCTGTAATTCTTGTCTTGATTAGCTTCAGGATTGGCCAACTGGTGGGTAAAGTGGTGGTACAGTGAGGGAAAAAAGTATGATTTTGTACGTTTGCCCACTGACAAAGACATGATCAGTCTATAATTTTAATGGTAGGTTTATTTGAACAGTGAGAGACAGAATAACAACAAAAAAATCCAGAAAAACGCATATCAAAAATGTTATAAATTGATTTGCATTTTAATGAGGGAAATAAGTATTTGACCCCCTCTCAATCAGAAAGATTTCTGGCTCCCAGGTGTCTTTTATACAGGTAACGAGCTGAGATTAGGAGCACACTCTTAAAGGGAGTGCTCCTAATCTTAACGTGTTACCTGTATAAAAGACACCTGTCCACAGAAGCAATCAATCAATCAGATTCCAAACTCTCCACCATTGCCAAGACCAAAGAGCTCTCCAAGGATGTCAGGGACAAGATTGTAGACCTACACAAGACTGGAATGGGCTACAAGACCATCGCCAAGCAGCTTGGTGAGAAGGTGACAACAGTTGGTGCGATTATTCGCAAATGGAAGAAACACGAAAGACCTGTCAATCTCCCTCGGCCTGGGGCTCCATGCAAGATCTCACCTCGTGGAGTTGCAATGATCATGAGAACGGTGAGGAATCAGCCCAGAACTACACGGGAGGATCTTGTCAATGATCTCAAGGCAGCTGGGACCATAGTCACCAAGAAAACAATTGGTAACACACTACGCCGTGAAGGACTGAAATCCTGCAGTGTTTTTATTGCATGAATTCCTTTTTGTTTCATTCTTCATCGTGATAACATTTTGTACTCACATTTTCATTGGCAAATACTTTCTTGGATTGTTTTGAAGAGTTTCATCTGAGCGTTTGGTGTGCTCTCACTTTACTGGGTTTGTGAAGGATCCGAATAATAATTATTCTTCTTCGATGAGGTTTAACGGCGGTTGCCATCCAATAAATGTTGCATTACCGCCACCAACTAGACTGGAGTATAACTCCCTTATACTTTGCTTGAAAAAAAAAAATATATATATATATATACAAATAAAATCAACAAATACCCTACCATCTAACCCTACACTCACTAAAAACCCACCACCCTACTCCACTATTTAAATCTATCTAGTCCTACCTCATGCCAACAGCCTGAAAGGATGGGACACCACCACTCAACACACCCTGTAACTCTTCTGACGTCAAGTCTCGTACACCCAAATACCTCTCTGCAGCTGCCACCACAACCTCAATTTTCTGCGACTTACATTCCATACCTGCAGTAAAGTTGATAACCATTGCTATAAATGCCAAAAATCCAATCTTACTGGAGCATATATCACTTGTTGGCTTATCCCTCTGTACTGGTACCAATCTACTACTCAAACCACTCCTCTCAGGATCCCTCCCCCTTGACCCATCTTCCGCTACTTTCTTCACTGCCTCAGCATACGACAACTTCTGCACTACTCTAACCCTGGAAACCTCAACCTGCCTCTCTCACACGGGACATTTCTGATCCCCAGCCCCATGGGAACCCCTACAATTAACACATACCACTACTTTCCCCAATGCTACACATTCCTTAGTCTCATGCCCTTCTGCACACTTCTCACACCTAGGAAGCTGGTTGAGAGAATGCCAAGAGTGTGCAAAGCTGTCAGCTGTCAAAGGGTGGCTATTTGAAGAATCTAAAATCTAAAATATATTTTGATTTGTTTAACACATTTTTGGTTACTACATTATTCCATATGTGTTATTTCATAGTTTTGATGTCTTCACTATTATTCTACAATGTAAAAATAGTAAAAATTAAGAAAAACCCTGGAATGAGCAGGTGTGTCCAAACTTTTGACTGGTACTGTGTATATTTAGTCTTTCTGTTTCATAATTTTCCTTCAATTCGCAAGAGGCTGAATGTATCTCACAGGAGAAAGCATCCGAGCGAGCAAAACAGCGCCCCTCTGTCTCTCGACGTGTAGGCCAGCTATCTGATTCTGTCTGGTCCAAACAAGTATGACATTATTGCCGCCTGTAGCACTGAAGGCAAGGAAAGCCAGCGAGCATTTGCCCTCCCTTGATAAAAAAGTATAGAAAATGTGCCAATCAGCGTTGAGCTCAACTTTGAATGGTCCTGGCGCACAAAAAAAAAGTGTCAAGGGAAGCCAGATTGGGATTCTGGCATCACTCCTATCAAATCCCATTGAGAGCATACGTCATTCACAGAAAAACTTGAATTGCTGCATCTCGTTGTGTTGCTGTCCTCCGGTGGCTGGCTAGCTAGCTACAATTGGCCCTTTCCTAAATTAGCCATGGTTTTCCCAGTGATTTTACCCACGCACTGCTACTGGTAACAACATAATGTATTCGGCATAAAAGCTTGTACGGATAACTTATATATCCAAACATCACTTTGTCAGGCAAAGACTCAACATCAAAACACAAAAGAACAGACTCGTTGTTTCACTACCCACGCCACCCTGTCTGCATCACACCAAACGACGAGCATCACAAACACTGGGAATCTTCCCCTTCAGTTGGTCAACTTTCACATTTACCGCTACCCCAGTAATCACTCCTTTCAATGGCACCCTTTTTTTTGAGAGCAAAACAATTCACATCTCTTGTCCCCCTTCGTTTAACACGGAGCACCTGCTCCCTCTGACCAGCAGAAACACAAACAATTATCACCAGACCACTTCTGGTTACCTTCACTTATTCCACAGCACCCAACTCTGTTTTCACCCACCCTGAAACCACAAATGGATCAGCCAAAAGGCAAGGGTCCACTTTTTCCCAAAATGTCACTCCTACCGTCACAGACGCATCTTTATCCTGACCCTCGGCGCAAGCCTCGGAGTCTGAGAACTTCACCACACCTATCCCTTCCGATACTTCGCCCTCACTCACTTCCATTTCTCCTCCTGTCTTCGATCCGGCATATACCTCACTCTGCTTACACTTTCCACCTTTCTTCTTCAGCAAACCATCTCCCATCTTTCCGCAATTTTTAACCAATTCAAGCTCACCCTCTTCCTCCCTCTCTCTCTTTGACCTCCTCTGCCTCTCTTTTTCCCTCCATTCCTCCTCCGTATTCCAAGTATACATCTCCTTATGATAATACTGCACTTCTCCTGACATACATCTTGTTCTTGCCCTCTCAAGGGACGCCATTTTCCTTCATCCAGGAGAGGCACCTGCTTTTATATGTGACCATAGAGTTTGCTAGAGGGCGAACCTGCCACGAACGCCCTCTCTCCACATTCTGTACATGCTACATGGCTGTGTGGTTGAGTGGATAAAATTCCAAAGAAATTAGCTATCTTACTGCCCCAGCAGTTGGGGGTTCAATTCCAACTTTCTCTCCGTCTCTGTTTCTAATCTGTCTAAACATGCTCAGTGTATCAAGGGTGGTTCAGTACAACAGTTTAGCGTTGAAGACTGGATGAATGGACTAAGGCAGTCTTCTGACAAGCAGGAGACCTGGGTTCACATCCACCTTCTCACATGAATACCAGTGATGAAGGCCCACTTTTCAAATCACCTCATGTTACTTCTGCTATAATTTATAGCCCTAAACATTTTGATTGTAACATTATTTATAATCTCACAATGGGCCAGGCAACTCTAACCTATAATTAGTGCCAATGTCTACCCTAGGAAAAGTATTTAATTCCCAGTGTCTTCTTTAAAGTGTTAATCAAAATATTGACTGAAACTCAATCAATTTTTATGCTATAAACCATTTGTAATATAAACCATTTGCCAACATATTATTTTTGTGTTTTCACAACAAAGACAAATTTTTTTCACAACACTCTCTTAAAAACACAATTATTCAGATTGAAGAACCACTTTGGGTGTTTTAGAGTACTTCCATTCTGTTTCGAAATATATTCAGTGTATCATAACACTTACATTGGGTTTAGATTCAAACACCCTCCAAACACCAGATCTCACCTTAAGTGCACTACTTTTCATGGTTTTACTACACAATGGTGTTTTGATTCTTTCTATTTTAACAGTGTACTTCAAATCATTTTAATTACAACAAACATGCAAATTGTTGCTGAGGTTGCTAGAATATCCTCACATTATGAAGTGTGGACGCAATGTATTTCACATGGCATCCCATTATTTTTTAGCCAATATTATGTATAGGCTACTGCTTATGATGAAGAGTGTAGCAATGCATGAATGCAACAACATTCTATAGGCCTACATTTATCAACTGGATTGTGTTTCGGAATTATATAGCACATTGTCAATGTAATTTCTTAACAGTAGGCTTTCGCCGTTGTAGTTTAAAGACGATTTAACTGATAAAGTTCAAACAAAGTGTAATGAATACTCAGGGAGAAAGAACATATGTAAAATGGAGCCGTGAAGGCAACTTTTTATTAAAATGCTTCTTGTACTGGTTGACCTGAAAAAGAAAAGAAGTACCGCTTCCATATGTGAGACTCATAAGAGGACTGTAGAGGCAGATCAATTAAAGTAGTGAAAAAAAACAGATTTGGGGTAAGGAGGAGTGAAACTACTGTTGAATATTTTTGTGATCATTAGAATTTGGCTAAACACATGACTGCAAGGAGTGTCTTCAAATTGAGGAGCGTTTTTTTTCCTTCTCTGACGTGTTAGAAATAGCGTAATTCAAATCTGGTATTGGAAGAAGAGAAAACATAATCAAGAGATATTCAATCCAAGCTAAATTTATTATATGCAAAATGTATGTATGATAAGTATGAAGGTTCGTATACGGGCTCACTGAAATACCACGCAGGGCAGACAGAGAACTGATCCATTGTTACAGGCTCTTCTTCAAATACTCTGACAGAGATAGTTCCCGCTCCCTGCTGGCCAATCAGAGTAGAGACTGAGCGTGGTTTAGACTTACTCAGCCTATCCGTTGGCGCACAGGCTGGTCCCAGCCCCTTGGCGCTTCACTGTTGCCAGGTGTCTAGTTGTTTTGCAACTTATCCAGAAAGTCAGCACTTTTTGCAGTACACATGTCCTTGAGTATGATGGTTTAACAAAGAGGCAGTGTGTATGTGTCTGTGAGAAATACAAGTCTTATCGCATCCTACCCCCTAACGTTCCTCACATGAATCACAGCTTGTTATGTGAAACAATTTATATCAGTACAGTACAAACCCTTTATGTTGAATCATTAATGCATTCTTTCTAAGCTAGGCATCACATCCAGTTACAAGAAAATAGATCCCCACAATCCCCCTTTTCACACCCACTGGGTGTGAACCCAAAATAAGAAAACACAGGGTGTCACTCATTAAAATACAATACAAACAAAAAGAATCACACTTTTATTAATAGGCAATAATGATAATAAAAAGAGCTTCAGTCCTTTCATCTACACCTAACTTGTACTAGGTTGGCTACCCAGCCACCCAGGAACTTCAAACCTTCACATAAGGAAAGACAAACATTCACAATGGTTAACTTGATTAATAAAGCATAAAACACAAGATTAATAGAACACAAAACACAAGATTATTAAAACATAAAACACAAACAGGGAAGTACATTTTGGCCCCCTTTAGACACCCTCTAGGGTGTCACTCCACCAAGCCTGGTAGGTCATATCCTTCATTCCTTAGGTCGGAGTCCGGGATTGGGCCGTATCTCACCATCTGTTGGGAAACCGCCTTCTCCATCTCCTTTCTCACCAACCCTCGGACACAGGGAATATGACAACATCCACAAAGAACAAGTATACCCATAGAAGCTATAACTTCACCCAGAATAGTTACAACAATAGTTTTCCATTTACCAAATATGTTATCAAACCAACCGTTTAGGGAGCTATCAATACCAGAGTTCTTAGCCAGTTCGTTCGCCAGCATAGTGAGTCCCTGAAGCGCTTTGGTCACGGACCCGTCCGGTGCTGTATTGTTTGGGGATGAAAGTACAGCACATAGATCCAAACAGAACACAAACTCTGCACCGCTCAGCCAAAAGCATATCTAAAGCTATTCTATTCTGCCATGCCATTAAGCTAGTTGCCGCTGTCTGCTCAGCCAATCCCTTTTTGCATCACGAGTGTGGTTTATAAATCTTTGCTGGTTATAGTAAATATAATTTATCCAATCTACGTTTTTATTAATTATTGACCACCAGAAAATACTTGATTCAAACCCAGCTGCGATCTGATTCCTAGCTTTGAATTCTTCTGGAACCCCTCGAGGTACTCATATCCCATAAATATATATCCTTTCATCAAAGGATCCCGGGAGGAGGTCCCACTTTCTACGTGACAACTCACCAGTCTCTGACACGTTTGATTGTTTGCGTATGTAGGTGAGTTCACAATCTGTTATCACCACACAACCATCAGATGTCAGCACGGGCCTGGTTTTGGTTCCTAAAATCCTCTGGCTGCAACAGAGAGGAGAGATTAGTCATGGTCTCTTTAGTTGTGACATTCTCTGTGTGGGAGCAGGAGCTAAGATGCCCTACCCTGTATCCTATCTTATTAGTCCTAGAAAAACAATAATAAGAAACCCCTGAGACTTCAAACGGAGGCAACCTAGGTCGGGGTGACTTTGTTATCGGGGGATATAGATAGTGCAAGTTGCTACAAGACTCCTTCACCACATTCAAAGGTGGCTTGAACAATTTAATCATGGAGGATAAACCTGACAGAGAACTAAAGCCTGTCAAGGGGAACGGAGTAGTTGTTATCCTTGGTTTGGCTGTCCCACAGGCATAACAGTCCTCTTTAGACATAGTTCTTGCCGTATACTGAATCCATTCCAACCACAGGTTAAGATCTCTACACCCCCTCTCCACCTGTACTACTTCCTTCAGGTCTATAGTTTGCACTATCTTCACCACAGCCCCTCACTACCTCCCTCAGAGAGGTTTACTCTATAGGGTGCCCCAGTTGAAGAGGAAATCTCACTTGTCAGGTCTGTAACCTGTTTTAGCGTAATTCAGACTTTCAGACAGTACCTACCCTTATATGGGTCGCACTGCCATTTCTGGTAATTCCCTACTTTCACAATACTACACCTGTCCTTAAACGGTGTATGGAGATTGACATATCCCCCCCGCTTGGTATGAACAACTACATAGTCCCAGGATGTACATGGTGACATACATATATATCTCCCATCCTTTACGATACTACCAGCCAGTAGTCCCCAACTCATCCGCAAAGACCTCAAAAGGTGATGTCCTTCTCTACGTCCCTAGTACTTCCCCTTTCCCTGCGTCTAGCTGTCTCCTATGCCTTCGTAGACTGTGCTCAGGTATTATTTTATCAACTTGTGTTAGATTAACTACTACCTCTGGCGGATCAGGAGGGTTTAGGAATATGGCCCCCACAATCAGACAGCTACCTACCGTCAGGAGACCTGTGACTCCCCACCCTCGCCCTGAGAACAAGTCAGACGCCAGAGGCCAACCCATTGCTTTACCTTCTATCGAACTCACACAGGGATGATCAGACAGGGAAGGGAATCTTCGTTAAGGAGCCAACCCCCGAGCCCAAGTGGTGATCGGTTCTTTCTCCTAACTTGTCAGGTGTAGCTGGGTTTACCTTTTTGCAGTGTGTGACATGCACCCAGGTGGATCTCTCAGCTATTCTGCTGGCAAAGGCAGTGACCAATAGGACTTGGTAGGGCCCTTCCCAACAGGCCTGCTTCCAGTTTTTCTTCTTTAGGGACTGGATGCAGTCTCCTGGTTAGATAGAGTGGGTCACCTTCTCCTTTAGTTCACCTGTGGGGCACAAAACCTCTGACATACGGGTGTGGTTAATAAACTATCTTCACACATACATGTTCAGCTCTCAATTTCTATTGTTGTTGTTGTTATTTTTTGTAAAAAATTTAAAAGTATTTTGTCCTCTCCTTCATATATATTTATTATTTAATCCTACCATCCCCCTTTTGACACATGATTTGCCCATGTGTCAATATTACCACCTACCTAAACAATCACTTAGGTAATATTGGTAATTCATTATCCAATTGCCATCCCTCCACTCTCTTTTCTGTTATTTTATGGTTCAAATCATATTATTACCAAATTATAATCTTCTTCTTCACACTTTTCACAGTATTATAAATTACCATCAGCTTAGTAAAATAAACTATCTTAAAGTCCTCCTCTCATGCCTTTACAATTTACTAGTGTGGATGATTAATTAACACCAGAAGGTTAAAACAGAGTTCAGAGGCAATTGAAATTATTCAACGAACTGTTCCATCCCACAGTATACCAAACATTACAATTATTCTAAATATTTCATAAATGTTAGTTATCCCAAGTATTCATTAAGTCCTCATGACATTCATTCTCATAAGAAATCATATATACCCCAAACTCAGCCAAAACCTAAAAAACTCCATAAAATTCACTGTGCGTGCTCCTCTAAGACCTATCACCCTTGACCTGCTGAAAACCCCCCAAAATTGAAACAACAAGGCTTTATAAACATCATACTAGGTGTGTTGTTTTTTATTTGAAAAACCCAATTTGAAAAACAACAACCACAAATAGCCAGGCCTCACTTGATTTGGTAGCTCACTTTTATGACCTAAATACTGCCTAACTTCACTACTGCTCCCCCTAGCCCTGGGCAACATTCCAATGAGATAAGCTAATTCTCTTTCTCCTGGTTATAATTTAAAGATGGTAGTACACACAAAACATGATACAGATATCCCCAGTCCTAACCCATCAATACTTGTTTGTATCAATCTAATTCCTCATAACTAATCCATAAACCACTCAACATTCCTCGAGTATACAATGATTATTTAATTGATTACCCTAACTCTGCTACATGTGATCTCATCTCAAATGATCCATTATCAATTATTTGATCAACCCCCTAGGAAAATCTGTCTCTGTCATATTTCATTTTTTAGCCAATACAATCACGGTTACATCAAAAGTAACACCACTGGCGTCAATCAACCCATCAAATAAAGTAATAACAATTAGAATGTATCAAAGCACTGCCTTCCAGTCAAGCATTCAGACCTCCACTTGAAATCCCACAGCTCAACCCAACTCGCTTGACTGTCTCTATTATTATTTTTTATTTGTTTCCGCTATCCAGAGCCATAAATTACTCTCCTTTGTCCTCAACTCAATTTTCACAGCTCTATCGCCATTTCAGTTCGCTATTCAATTTCTTTAACTGTTCTCTCTGATTAGGCCCTAATTAATAAAACAAATACTTGCTATCGTTGATAAGAAGCATACATTTAATGATATTCCTAACATTTGAACTATCTCTCACCCCTCCCCTTGCTCCTTTCTATCCAGCAGGGAAGGGGAGGGGACCTAGTAACATATTTTCATGGACCTTTCTAGAATACTTCTACATAAACTATCTAATTCAACCTTTCACATTTCTCAATCCACGTAATAATCTAGGTCTATAGCCCCAATGCGAAAGCTTTACCCACTGTCCCTACCTGTGTTCGAACCAGGGACCCTCTACATACATCACCAGTCACTCCACACATTCCGCGATGCTTTCAAAGTACGCCAAACAACAACTTCCATGTCGCACAACCAGACACGTCATCACTCCCCACTAGCCAGCCCTTTTGTCTAAAAAATTATCATAAAACACACTCTCAAACAGCGTTCTGCATTTACCTCTATCATCGAGTTTAAAAACTAACGTAACAACATTAACCATCCTCTATTGCTGTAGTAACATCTTGTTTGGTTCAGTTTATTTCTTACGGAGTGTCCATAATACTATAATAATACATAATTGAATTCCCGTCATACATAGAGATTTCACCTTATGCCATTGAAATGCCAAATAAACCATAATAGCTCAATGGAGCCCCCTATTGGCTCTCCACTATCTATACATTACTTCCATAACCACATTAGTTATTTTTTATTATAATCTTTTCTTTGTATTTAATGTTTTTTTTATATTCATTTTTCTTATTTTTAATATTTTTTTTTGTTTATTTTTGTTGTTTATTTATTTTAATTTTTTGTCATTTAGCAGACACTCTTATCCAGAGCGACTTACAGGAGCAATTAGGGTTAAGTGCCTTGCTCAAGGGCACATCGACAGATTTTTCACCTTGTCGGCTCGGGGATTAGAACCAGCGACCTTTCGGTTATTGGCACAATGCTCTTAACCACTAAGCTACCTGCCGCCCATGGTCTGATTACCCATTAAACCTTATCACATGATCAAACAACGGCACAACCTTAAACTCATATGGGGCGGCAGGCAGCTTAGTGACCAAGAGCACCGTGCCAGCAACCGAGAGGTCGCCGGTTCCAATCCCCGAGCCCCCGAGCCGACCAGGTGAAAAATCTGTCGATGTGCCCTCGAGCAAGGCACCCAACCCCAATTGCTCCTGCAAGTCGCTCTGGACAAGAGTGTCTGCTAAATGACCGCAAATGTAAATATTCTCTACTTTATATTTCAACGATAAACGAAATTATTTCAGTCTAATTATTTAACCAGTATTTTGCAGGGTCAAACATCAACCGTTAAATCAAACAACAAACCAAATAGCCTCAACCCAACCACCTAAAACCAGTATTATGCTATGTCGAACATCAAACATTAAATCAAATAATAAACCAAATTGCTTCAACACAACTATTCAAAACCAGTATTTTGCTATGTCAAACATCAAACGCCACAGTTCAATCATATCAGCTCAAACGTTTCAGTTCAGTCACACTAGCCATTCATCACTTTACCTTTATGTTCCCAATTGTTATTAACGGGTTATACGGTTTAAGCAACCACAAACCCAACAGTTATTCACAAATTATACAGTTTGGACAGCCACAGACGTCTCTAATTCCCAATTAGTTTTCTATCAAGGTATACAGGTTTATCATTCACACTCTCATGCATACGAAAACACTCTATACTCTAAAGTGCCCCTCTGATCTTAGCCGTACCTAGCCTTTGCTGATACGTGTCAATAGCGTCACCCCATTCTTAAAGAATTTTAAGTGCCTCCTATGAACCTAGTCATATCTAGTCTGAACTGGTATGTGCCATAGCGTCGCACAGCCTATCTATTTAAAGTACCTCCTATGAGCCTCAGTCATAGCTCGCACTGTCTAACTATTTAAAGTACCTCCTATGAGTCTCAGTCATAGCTCGCACTGTCTAACTATTTAAAGTACCTCCTATGAGTCTCAGTCATAGCTCGCACTGTCTAACTATTTAAATTACCTCATATGAGTCTCAGTCATAGCTCGCACTGATGATCATACAATTCCCATGAGTTTAACCATCACAATCATCAAATATTTGCATAGTATATTATGAAATCGAAGTAGTATACTGTAATCGTTATTTATAGTACAATAGGGTTCACTTACATCAAACAAGTGCTTCACAAAATTAATTTGGATAAAGCCAATGTGCAGAACTTTAGTTACATAACAATAGGTGTCTGCTTACCTGTTTTTAGAAGCCCGGGCACTTTGTGAAACACACCGTCCGACGACAGCGATGTCCAATGGGCTGGATGAATTCCAGCGAAGTTCCGCTACCAGATCACAGTCGGAGGTCACCAATTGTTAGAAATAGCGTAATTCAAATCTGGTATTGGAAGAAGAGAAAACATAATCAAGAGATAATTCAATCCAAGCTAAATTTATTATATGCAAAATGTATGTATGATAAGTATGATGGTTCGTATACGGGCTCACTGAAATACCACGCAGGGCAGACAGAGAACTGATCCATTGTTACAGGCTCTTCTTCAAATACTCTGACAGAGATAGTTCCCGCTCCCTGCTGGCCAATCAGAGTAGAGACTGAGCGTGGTTTAGACTTACTCAGCCTATCCGTTGGCGCACAGGCTGGTCCCAGCCCCTTGGTGCTTCACTGTTGCCAGGTGTCTAGTTGTTTTGCAACTTATCCAGAAAGTCAGCACTTTTTGCAGTACACATGTCCTTGAGTATGATGGTTTAACAAAGAGGCAGTGTGTATGTGTCTGTGAGAAATACAAGTCTTATCTCATCCTACCCCCTAACGTTCCTCACATGAATCACAGCTTGTTATGTGAAACAATTTATATCAGTACAGTACAAACCCTTTATGTTTAATCATTAATGCATTCTTTCTAAGCTAGGCATCACATCCAGTTACAAGAAAATAGATCCCCACAGACGAAACCGGATATTTGCAAGGTCCGAATGGAAGTACAATACTAACAAACCCCCACCTTGCAAGTCTGTTGCGCAATGGATGCAAATGCTAAGTGTTCCTCAAGTGTGTGACCCTTGATATACATTCCATTAAAGAAAGAGAGTGAGTTTAGGATGTTATTACATTATTGGTTTAAGTTTTTACTCAATTGATTAAACTTTTTTTTACTGACTTTATAATGTAATGATCAACACATAATATAATAATGCGGTCGGACCATCATATAATTGGCATATACATTACTCTTACTGAATTTCCACGTGGGCGAGGATATTGGAAATTTAATTAAAGCCTATTGGATGATAACTTGTTTTTAACTAGGACAGAGGAATTTATAACTGATTTTTTCAGACATAACATAGGTACTGCAAATCCCCTTATTGTATGGGACACCTTTTAATGTGCCTTTAAAGGCCATGCAATTCAGTTCTCATCTCGAAAACAAAAGCAATTTAGGTCAAAAGAGTCCACACTAACAAAGGAAATAGAAGGTCTAACAGAACAGATAGATAGCAATGAAAACTGTAACATAGAGGCTCAGAATAAAATAGAGGAACAACTAAAAGAATGGAGAAACTTATTCAAGAAAGATCAAGTTTAATATATTATAAAAATAAAGCAAACTGGATGGAATATGGGGAAAAATGCACCAAATTATTTTTAAATCTTCAACATAGGAATGCTACCAAAAATAATTTATTGAAACTGGTTACAAATGAAGGAGTCACCCATGATTCACCAAATGATATTTTGAAGGAGGAAACAAAGTACTTTAAGCATATGTTTTCGTTTCAGTCGCCTCCATCTCCTCTAACTGAAGCAAATTGTAGAGATTATTTTTCTATTGATAATGTAAAATTATCAGCCATACAGAAAGACTCACGTGAAGGTGAAATTACAGAGGAGGAACTTCTGGATGCAATTAAAGACTTTAAGTCCGGGAAAACTCCAGGGTTGGATGGCATACCAGTCGAGGTATACCAAACCTTTTTTGATATACTCAGAGGACCGTTATTAGCATGTTTTAACCACTCCTATGTAAATGGTAGATTATCAGACACTCAAGAAGAAGGTCTGATTTCATTATTACTGAAACAGGATACAAGTGGAAAATATAAAGATCCAGTCTATTTAAAAAATTGGCGGCCCCTTACACTTCAGTGTTGTGATTCAAAAATTCTAGCAAAATGTATAGCGCATAGAATTAAAAAGGTATTGTCGGACATTATTCATTCTAATCAGACAGGTTTTTTACACAGGCGATGCATTGGAGATAATATAAGGCAAGTACTGGAAACAATAGAACACTATGAAAAATCTGGGAAACCAGGCCTACTATTCATAGCAGACTTCGAAAAGGCATTTGATAAAGTACGGCTGGGGTATATATATAAATGCCTGGAGCATTTCAATTTTGGACAATCTCTTATAAATTGGGTTAAAATCATGTATAGTAACCCTAGGTATAAAATAGTAAATAATGGCTATTTCTCAGAAAATTGTAAACTGTCAAGAGGAGTGAAACAAGGTTGTCCACTATCAGCATATCTATTTATTATTGCCATCGAGATGTAAGCTATTAAAATCAGATCCAACAATAATATCAAGGGATTAGAAAACCAGGGCTTAAAAACAAAGGTGTCATTGTACGCTGATGATTCATGTTTTCTTTTAAATTCACAACGTGAATCCCTCCACAGCCTCATAGAGGATCTAGATACATTTTCTAACCTCTCTGGATTACAATCAAATTATGATAAATGTACTATATTACGTATTGGATCACTAAAAAATATAAAATTTACATTAGCATGTAGTTTACCAATAATATGGTCTGATGGTGATGTGGATATACTCGGAATACATATCCCCAATGAAATAAATGATCTCACTCCCAATTCTTTTAATAGAAAGTTAGCAAAAATAGATAAGATCTTGCTACCATGGAAAGGTAAATACCTGTCAATTTTTTTAAAAATCACCCTGATTAACTCTTTAGTATTATCCCAGTTTACCTATTTGCTTATGGTCTTGCCTACGCCTAGCGAACAGTTTTTTAAATTATATGAGAAAAAAATATTCCATTTTATTTGGAACGGCATGTCAGACAAAATTAAACGGGCCTATTTATATAATGAATATTAATTAGGAGGACAGAAATGATTAAATATTAAAGCATTAGACCTATCACTAAAAGCTTCAGTCATACAAAAAATTATACTTAAATCCGAACTGGTTCTCTAGCAAACTAGTAAGATTGTCTCACCCAATGTTCAAGAAGGGACTTTTTCCCTTTATTCAGATTACAACCCCTCACTTTCAGGTATTTGAAAAGGAAATAATCTCCCAAATATCACTACTTCTAAAACAAGCCATAGAAAGTTGGTTGCAATTTCAATTTAATCCTCCAGAAATGACAGAACAAATATTGCAACAAATATTGTGGTTAAACTCAAATATACTAATTCATTAAAAAAACGATATTTTTTGAGTAAAATAAAATGGTATAATCTTCATAAATTATATTATCGGTAGGAATGGTGGGGGTTATGTCGCACATGCAGCTAACAAAAACATATGGAAATGTCTGCTCTACCCAAAATGAAATGAAAGAGGAAAGTGGAAGGAGGAAAAAGTAAGGAACCTGTCTGTCGGCCTTGCATTAAAGAACATAATTGGTTAAAGAAAATTGTGATAAATAAAAAAGTTCACCAGTTTAATTTAAGGACCAAAAGATTGACAGCCGTCCCATATAGATTGCAAAATAGTTGGGAAGAGATTTTTGACGTACCGATTCCATGGCATAGTGTTTATGAACTGATACGCAAAACGACGCCGGAATCAAAACTTAGAATTGTTCAATTTAAATTATTATATAAAATTATTGCTACCAATAGAATGTTATTTGTATGGGGGATACAATCTTCCCAGCTCTGCAGATTTGGCTGTGAAGAGACAGAATCATTAGATCATTTGTTTTGGTACTGTCCATTTGTAGCTTGTTTCTGGACACAGGTCCAGGAATGGCTGAAGGATTGCAGTATTTGCATGGAGCTGACCCTGCAGATAGCACTACTGGGTGATCTGAAAAGTCATAGTCAATCGATCAATAATAAAATAATACTTTTAGCAAAAATGTTTATTTTCAATTCACAAACTGTAGAAACAATGAGAATAGAAAGGTTCAGAACTTTTGTAAAACATCACAGTACAGTTGAAAAATATATGGCAAATAGAAATCCAATATGTATGGTGTTAATAGATAGATGGGAGGTGTTGAATGGAGCTGAAGGATGGGACTAATAACAACAACTAATAACAACAAGATAACTAGTGTAAGACATGCTGTGTCCATAATAAGTATATAGGTTTTTTATTGTGAGCTTTTGTGAAAGAGCACAGTTAGAAAGACATGGCATATAAAAGCATACCAGATGGACATCAAGAAAATGATCGGAGAAAGTTCAGGAGTAAAAACAAACAAAATATAATTATTGACTGTGTCCAGAAAATGTATATAGTATGTATAAGCATGAAGTAGAGGCCTAAGCATTGTTGTTCACTAGTTTACTCCAATTAGGGAAGGGATGGTGGGGTTGGAAAGGAATAAAGGGAAATATATATATATTTTAAAGGATATGTATGTACAGTGAGGGAACAAAGTATATGATCCCCTGCTGATTTTGTACGTTTGCCCACTGACAAAGACATGATCAGTCTATAATTTTAATGGTAGGTTTATTTGAACAGTGAGAGACAGAACAACAACAACAAAAAATCCAGAAAAATGCATGTCAAAAATGTTATAAATTTATTTGCATTTTAATGAGGGAAATAAGTATTTGACCCCTCTGCAAAACATGACTTAGTGCTTGGTGGCAAAACCCTTGTTGGCAATCACAGAGGTCAGACGTGTCTTGTAGTTGGCCACCAGGTTTGCACACATCTCAGGAGGGATATTGTCCCACTCCTCTTTGCAGATCTTTTTCAAGTCATTAAGGTTTTGAGCCTGACGTTTGGCAACTCGAACCTTCAGCTCCCTCCACAGATTTTCTATGGGATTAAGGTCTGGAGACTGGCTAGGCCACTCCAGGACCTTATTGTGCTTCTTCTTGAGCCACTCATGCTGGAATACCCATCCACGACCCATTTTCAATGCCCTGGCTGAGGGAAGGAGGTTCTCACCCAAGATTTGACGGTACATGGCCCCGTCCATCGTCCCTTTGATGCGGTGAAGTTGTCCTGTCCCCTTAGCAGAAAAACACCCCCAAAGCATAATGTTTCCACCTCCAATATTGAAGGTGTTGATGGTGTTCTTGGGGTCATAGGCAGCATTCCCCCTCCTCCAAACATGGCGAGTTGAGTTGATGCCAAAGAGCTCAATTTTGGTCTCATCTGACCACAACACTTTTACCCAGTTCTCCTCTGAATCATTCAGATGTTCATTGGCAAACTTCAGACGGGCCTGTATATGTGCTTTCTTGAGCAGGGGGACCTTGCGGGCGCTGCAGGATTTCAGTCCTTCACGGCGTAGTGTGTTACCAATTGTTTTCTTGGTGACTATGGTCCCAGCTGCCTTGAGATCATTGACAAGATCCTCCTGTGTAGTTCTTGGCTGATTCCTCACCGTTCTCATGATCATTGCAACTCCACAAGGTGAGATCTTGCATGGAGCCCCAGGCCGAGGGAGATTGACAGTTATTTTGTGTTTCTTCCATTTGCGAATAATCACACTAACTGTTGTCACCTTCTCACCAAGCTGCTTGGCGATGGTCTTGCAGCCCATTCCAGTCCTGTGTAGGTCTACAATCTTGTCCCTGACATCCTTGGAGAGCTCTTTGGTTTTGGCCATGGTGGAGAGTTTGGAATCTGATTGATTGATTGCTTCTGTGGACAGGTGTCTTTTATACAGGTAACAAGCTGAGATTACGAGCACTCAATTTAAGAGTGTACTCCTAATCTCTGCTCGTTACCTGTATAAAAGACACCTGGGAACCAGAAATCTTTCTGATTGAGAGGGGATCAAATACTTATTTCCCTCATTAAAATGCAAATCAATTTATAACATTTTTGACATGCGTTTTTCTGGATTTTGTTTTTGTTATTCTGTCTCTCACTGTTCAAATAAACCTACCATTAAAATTATAGACTGATCATTTCTTTGTCAGTGGGCAAACGTACAAAATCAGCAGGGGATCAACTACTTTTTTCCCTCACTGTATATATATGTATGTATATGCGTAAATGTATGTATGTGTATGTATGTGTATATATATATATATATGCGAGAAAAAAAGAAAGAAAACATATGGGGGATTGGAAGTGATGCAGACAATTACATTAATGGAAGTTAGAATCTATCTGCAATATTAAAGCTGATCTACCCCCTAAAAAATTTAAAATAAATAAATATATATATATATATATCTATATATATATATATATATATCTATTTATTACATTATGCGCAAAAACAGTATGTTAGGTGTTCAGCATCTTTATTACATTATTGGCAATTTATCACATTATCAGCATTTATTACATTATACATGCAAAAGTTATAAAAGTTATTCACATCCCGGACGCTTACCTTGCTAAATTCTTGTTAATTTTTTGTAAATTTATTCTTGGAATTATTTGTGTATTAGTAATGTACTGTTACTGCACTGCTGGAGCTAGAAACAAAAGCATTTCACTGCACCTGATTTAACATCTGCTAATGTCTATACACAACAAATACACTTTGATTTGATCTTGGCAGTTATTACATTATCAGTTGCTGAATGATAGAATTTGGACATGGAAGTGTGTGAAAAATAAAAAAGGTTGCAATTGACCACAAGAAGAACCCCTTTACCTCCCTCCTCCCACAATCCCAAACCTCCCCAGCTCCCACCCGCTAGGAAGATAGTGAGACCTCTCCTAGCTGTCCCACCCACCCCACCCACCCCCCCAGTACTGAATCACCACAGATTCATTTGCACATTATAGCACTGAGTTGAATAAAACAATTGCAAAACGTACAATATGTTACCAATTTGCAAAATGTATGACATTTTACAAATTCTAGCTAGTAGGAGTTAGGGTTAGGGGTTAGGGTTAAGGTTAGGAGTTTGATTAAAGGGTTAAGGTTAGGGTTAGGGGAAGGGTTAGCTAAAAGGGTTAATGTTAGGGTTAGGGTAAGGGTTAGCTAACATGCTAAGTAGTTGCAAAGTAGCTAAAAAGTAGTAAGTAGTTGAAAAGTTGCTAATTAGCTACAATGCTAAAGTTCTCTGTGATGAGATTAGAAACTCGCAACCTTTGAGTTGCTAGAAGTTGGCGTTATACGCCCACCCATCCAACCACCCTACTTTCGTTTTTGCCTTAAGGTACCATCTGTCTTTTGTAACCACAACAAACGTAACATATGATACTAATTTGAGTCTCCCGGATTTACAAGTACTATGTTACATCTAGTCTATGAGACCAGGTTGCTGTGCTTGGCATTATTCATGTAAACTTCCTTGTCTCCCAGGATATTTGTATTCGAAGTATTCATAAGTCTTATAAGCTATTTAAAGACTACAAAGAATATTGAATGAAAAGCCCATGGTTCTGTGTAGTGTGTGTGTGTGTTTGTATGTGTGTGTGTAGAGAGAGAGAGAGAGAGAAGGGGGGGGATGAGGAGAGATATGATGAGCGAGAGAGAGAGAGAGAGAGAGAGAGAGAGAGAGAGAGAGAGAGAGAGAGAGAGAGAGAGGTGTGAACTATGATGGTTCCACCTCAGCACGTCACTCGCCCAGTGCCTGGAGGAGCTGTCCATGGTGCTGAAATCATGCGGCTGCATGTCCAGTTCAAAGAGTGCTCATATTCGGTGTTTTACTAGGCACATGTCAGTATACATTCATGTATTTACAGTTACAATATAAAATACGTTTTCAAGTCATGAATGTATTAACATTGAGGGTACAATCAATGGCGAATATAGTCTATGCAATAGGCCAATAATTTAACAAAAGGCTCTCTAACTTTTATTATGCGTGTGCCTCCACTACACATCAAAAGACAAAACGTTGTTATAGGCACATGGAAAAACAATCCAGTATTTTCGGATCACAATACCATTTTTTTAAAAATTGACTTCCAATTATTTGCAACACGGGAATATGAGTCATGCCAATGCATTGCCTGACACACCAAAACAAACGTTTTAAGCCCAAAATGTTAACGTAACAGTACAATTTAAGAAGTGGAAGAGGTGGGCAAGGATACCCATATGTGATTGATTTCTTCTGCATGTTTGGATGATGTAATGACGTGTCCAGAAGCACAGGTTATTATGATAAAGCTTTGCGGCAGGGACCACTATCTGCCAGTTACCTGGGGGCTCCCGGCTTCCGCATTCAGCCTCCCTTATAACGAACCTTTATTTCGTGAGTCTCATCCATTAAAAGCCTATAGTCTATAAGTGTCAGGTTTTTTGTAGGATGGCACACATGACAAGCTGTATTAGCCAATGCCTTGCCCGTCAAAAATGCTAGCAACCCCGACTTCTCCATGCTGAACTTTGGCTGCCATATGCCTCTTCGATTTGGAGTGCTGTCATAAGAATACGTCATACGCCACCTCGCACTTGCTGAAGTCTTTGCTGCAGCGGTCAAGAGCAATTATTGAACATGTAATCGTGAAGTTCGTCAACGCTGTTGGAGCTCCGACTCCTCCTGCGTTTTGTCGTTTAAAAAAGGACAGGCGTGGACTGTGGTGCAACGAGCAATAGTGGGTGTGCGCTGTGCTGGTATTCCTACTAGAGGCAGCTGCGGGAAGAGGAGAGCTCATAATTACCTTTTTACCCGGGTGTGCACCTCGCTCTCACTGACAAGAGCAAAATAAGACACGGATGATGTGTTTTTACTCCCTACCGTTCTCCATTCTCTCTCGGTTAAAAACAAAGGATTCCATAGAAAGGGCGTTGAAAGATTTTACATAAAGACAAGGCTTTTTTCTTTCCAGTCAGTTTTTTTCGGCAAGGGTTTGGTCCATTGTGGAAAACCGAAAATCAAGATGAAATTTCCCACGGAGAACCCAAGAAAACCAGGGAATCCTAACCCTACGCCAGGTTTGTATTCGAACGTTTGGAACGTTTGTCGGTAATCAATGAAAGCAGATCGATTGAGTTAAATGCTTCCAATATTAACGTAACAGTCTATTATAGGTTATTTCGTTTAATTGTATATACTTGAAGTAACCTTTATATCATTGGACCAAAGGTGAAGTTTGAAATGTATTGATAAACATACATTGATGTTATTGACATAGGCTAAGTTAATTTATAACTGCAGTGATTGAGTGCAACACACACATGAGCATGCATTGCATGACCACTATCCAACGAGGAATGGCGCATACCACAACTGTTTTCCCTATTATGAATAAAGCCTACCTATAATCCCACGTAGAGCCACATGTTGGCTATGGCTCTGATCCCACCCCTAAAGAATGTAATAAATTTATTGTTGATGTAGATACTACATTTGGTGGGCACTGATGTGTCTAGGGAAACTGTGCCTGCAATCCACCAAAGCAGCATACATCTTTGTCCAGATAGATAAAGTAGGAGCCATGGAGAGGGATAAGGCTACCTGCCATCTTAATGAGCTTTATGCATTCTTCTTGATTTAGAGAGTGCATGGCTGTTTTGGTGATTGACATTCCCATCAGATTAGGTCCAGGGATAGGCACGACTCCTTGCATCTAGCCTACCTCATGCTGGTAGCATGTTTCCTATTGGCATTTTATGTATAAATATATGTTAACACAATTTAGCCACTAATAAAGGTCTGATTCCTCGTTTATGTTATTTTTAAGGGGAATTGACAATGGCCGCACTCTAGTCTAAAACATGTCTGTTGAGGTGAAGGCTAAATGGCCAATGTGAACTGTCAGTCGGTAATATAATGTCATAAAGGAGCACTTTGTATGTTACAGCTGCTGCAGCATAGTGATGCATTGAGAGCTGGGGTAAAAACACATTGCCTCATCGGATTTAGGTAGAGCTGTAGCTCTGCATGGGTAGTTCCCGCCAATCCTGCATGCATGGCAGGTCAATGCGGCTGCCCTATTCTCGCGCACGATCACATGTTTACCCAGCCGCCTCTCCAGCCACCAGTGCAGCAGGTGACTATACGTTTTCATCGGTATGACCTTCTGGGAGAAATGTCAACCGTGTTTTATGGTCTACATGCAGCCAGCAAAGTGTTGCTCATCAAAATTCATTGCGCCTGCCAGACCAGTGTAGTGAATGTTTTTCCTCACAGTGTGGTTGAATGGTTACATAAATCACCAGCACTAATTAATTATATTTGTTTTCATAATCAAAACCTAGTATACTTTGTACAATGGTTAGGTACATGAGATGTGCCAGAACTGTGACGATTCTTAATATTACATCATGTAATATTGAAAGTAAGCACCTTGAAGGTATAAGCATGAAATAGAAGCAATGCAGCTGAAAAACATATTTGGATGCTTTGGCTATGAATTGTGGATGTTTATAACTACAAAGGCATATCACAAGGGGACAAACAGAAAATCAACTCCTGGTTTTTCTTTCAAATATCATTCAGACAGTACAGCATTAGGAAATTGTTTATCAACCAAGGATGTATTCATATATAAAGGCTCACTTTTTAATCCATAAAAAATTGCATTCTCAGCCTGTTCTTGGGGCTGCCAGCCATACCAGGCCAGAGTATGTGAATCCACTGGCTGATGGAGTGTGCTGATGGAAAACTCCATGCCACTGCTCTGAGATGCCTGCTCATAAAAATGGTATCCAAGAGGTCATCTGACTCTGGAGAAGCAGATAAAGGGCCTCATTGCCAAAATCGCGAAGTATCCCTTCAACCATAATGGGTTTTCAGAAAGCCCACAGAACACATTAGAGATTCTCTCTCTCTCTCTCTCTCTCTCTCTCTCTCTCTCTCTCTCTCTCTCTCTCTCTCTCTCTCTCTCTCTCTCTCTCTCTCTCTCTCTCTCTCTCTCTCTCTCTCTCTCTCTCTCTCTCTCTCTCTCTCTCTCTCTCTCTGTCTGCCACCCTGTGCTGCTCAAACCTTAAGCATCAAGACACACTCCATTACTATTTCATTGTCATACTCCTGGGGCTGACAGACGGAAATAAATTATAAGCCCAAACTGCCCAAAAACATCAAGCCCAGTTCCATGTGGTAGTCGTACCCAGACAATATATTCAACTTATTTACATGCTGTAGGGTGGTAGGGTTCTGTTTTATCCCACCCCTTTGCTTACATCTGGATTGTGCAGTATATGACTACACATTCACTTTTCCTATATTGCAGCACCTAACAATAATGTTTCATCATGTTTTTCTCTGCAGTGGCGGTCCAGACCAAACTGTTCCCCCCCAAGAAGGTCCAGTCAGGTATGATGAGTGCCAGCCTGGTCCAGGCCAGTGTGGCCACCATGCAGAACCCCATGGGCTGCACCGTGCCCCGGCTCTCTCCATCGCGACCTGCCAGCATGGTGGCCAGCATGGAGGCGGTGGGCGAGGATGGCTCACCCCTGTTCACGGTCATGAAGTGGAAGACCGTGGTAGCGGTGTTCGTGGTGGTGGTTGCCTATCTGGTGGGGGGAGGCCTGATGTTCCGGGCGCTGGAGCAGCCCTTCGAGAGCAACCAGAAGGTGACCATCACCGCGGAGAAGGCGGCGTTCCTGCAGAAGCACCCCTGTGTCTCACCGGCGGAGCTGGAGGTGCTTATCAAGGTAAGGAAAGACAGCAGCAGCCACTAGGTCAGTATGTAGTCAATACTGGAGCTCTCCTGTCTCCTCCAGCTCTGTCTGGGGTCCCTAGTGGGGACTCAGGTCTACTGAAACTTGAACTCCGTATCGATCCAATGCTATTTAAGCCCCACACACACATACACTATACAGTAGCCTGTAACACTGCCAGCCATCCTGAAATTGGATACGAACCACAATAAACAGGGTAGTATATAAACATAACTATAGAGTCTAGCTGTGTGTCAGATTGAATTGAAGGCGACCACTGACCACCACGTTGTGGGTGACTGTGTACGGCACTGTGATTGATAAACAGGATACATGTGTGTTATTTTGACCAGCATGCCCAGCAGCCTGAGTGCCAGCATGTGACGTCTTTCAGGCCTTGGCTGCCACTGCCAAACTCTCCTCACTGTGATGCCTAAGACACACGTTATTCCTAGCGCCTCACAGGGAATATGGTTGGCATAACAATGGCTCAGAGACGCGACTGAGGAGAGGTGGAGAATAGAGATCAGAATGGACAAATGCCAATTCCTATGGATGTGTAACAGAGGTGGTTTGGAGAACCACGCTTTATTGAAAAGAACCCTGAATCTTAATCTTGAAGATTTGTGTTATCTCCCTAACCGAATGCCTAGGTTTTAGCTCAGGAGGCTAACACAGTATTGTGGCACACCGGAGGCTTAGTTTTGAACCCCGGTCTGTCACAAATGCATGGCAATATTTGTTATTTTTTTTTATTTTACCCCCTTTTTCGTGATATCCAATTGCGATCTTGTCTCATTCTCAAAGGGCTTGGGAGAGGCATGCATCCTCCGAAACATGACCCGCCAAACCGTGCTTCTTAACACACAAAGGAACCTAAAGACTCTCAGACCATGAGAAACAAGATTCTCTGGTCTGATGAACCCAAGACTGAACTCTTTTGCCTGAATGCCAATCGTCACGTCTGGAGGAAACCTGGCACCATCCCTACGGTGAAGCATGGTGGTGGCAGCATCATGCTGTGGGGATGTTTTTAAGTGGCAGGGACTGGGAGACTAGTCAGGATCGAGGGAAAGATGAACGGAGCAAAATCCAGAGAGATCCTTGATGAAAACCTGTTCCAGAGCGCTCAGGAACTCAGACTGGGGTGAAGGTTTACCTTCCAACAGGACAACAACCCAAAGCACACAGCCAAGACAATGCAGGAGTGGCTTCTGGACAAGTCTCTGAATGTCCTTGAGTGGCCCAGCCAGAGCCCGGACTTGAACCCGATCGAACATCTCTGGAGAGACCTGAAAATAGCTGTGCAGCAACGCTCTCCATCCAACCTGACAGAGCTTGAGAGGATCTGCAGAGAAGAATGGGAGAAACTCCCCAAATACAGGTGTGCCAAGCTTGTAGCGTCATACCCAAGAAGACTTGAGGCTGTAATTGCTGCCAAACGTCCTTCAACAAAGTACTGTGTAAAGGGTCTGAATACTTATGTAAATGTGATATTTCCGTTTTAATTTTTAATACATCTGCAAAAATTGTATCCCTTTTACATTAAGTAATTCTATAGATTTCCTTATTTAGATTCACCTTGATCAATTTGACTTGCAAGGGTATGCCTGTCACGGATTCAGCCGAGGCTGCTCCTCCTCCCTGCTCGGGCAGGCTTCGGCGTTCGTCGTCCCCGGAGTACTAGCTGCCACCGATCTATGTTTCGGTGTTTGACTTGTTGTGTCTGATTGTGTACACCTGTTCCCCATTATGTTGGATGGTATTCCCTATTTAACCCTCTGTCGTGCATTGTGTGTTGTGTGTTATTGTTTTGTGTCATCGACAGTGTACCGGTTGTTAGTTTTCTCCGTTGTTTGGAGACTGTTTATTTCACTGGCGACTTTTATTAAAGTACGATTTCCTGTAGCTCCGTGTCCTGCGTGTGACTTCGCCTACCGCATTTCACTGTCGCCGTTTCTGACAATGCCTGCCATTTCTTTGAGTCCTACTCCCTTTTAGTCGATATTGAAACAAACTTCTCGGACCCAGCTCAAGATAGCTTCCAGAAAACAATAGTTGCTACAATCTAAGGTTTCACCTCCTGAAAAAGAAAAACAGGAAATAAATTAATCTGGATAGGAGGAACATCATAAACTGTGCTTTATTTGATTTGTACTGTAGTACTCTCACTTCTGCAAGGGTCATCAGGGTTTTCAGGGCCAAATGCTTCCAGCTCCTCATAAAACAGCCAGAGTAACACTCAAGAGTTTGGATCAGCCAGATATTGACCACTCAGCCGTGAAACCCTGGATGATAATGGACAGGATAATGTAAGCAAAGGCAGGCCACAGTCCCACCGGTGTAGGGAAACCCAACTACAGGGTATGGCACCAAGCCAAGTTTCTCCTGGTCGGCTCGCCAACAATACACAGTGAAACACATGGGTGCCAGTGTGAATTTTAATAATGAATTAATTGGAAACACTTTGCTCACAATAACTCAAGGATCTTGGGCTTGGGCAATGATTGGAGGTGAGAGGGTTTGTAATTGTTTTTGTTTGAACTGTTTGAACTGTTTTAACTGGGAAACAAGAGGTGGTCATTTATCTTAGATACAGTACAACTCTGAAGCAGTAGAGACATGGGCTAAAGCAGAGGGCAATCAAGTTTAGGAAAATTCCTCTCTAGAAAAAGGTGCTGGGGAATAGAGGGATGCCAATGCACTTGCTAAGGCTCACCGCCTTCGTAGGGCCATGTTGGGGGCCCGTAATGCTTGTAATGTAGAATGGATCTTTTCCTGCAGAGAACCCGAGACAAAATAGGCAATTCAGCACTAATTCGTGGACAAACAGTGCATTCGGAAAGTATTCAGACCCCTTGACTTTTTCCACATTAGTTACAGCTTTATTCTAAAATCGATTACATTGTTTTAAACAATATACCCCATAATGACAAAGCAAAAACAGGTTTACGAAATTTTTGCAAATGTATTAAAAATAAAAACGGAAATATCACATTTACATAAGTATTCAGACCCTTTACTCAGTACTTTGTTGAAGCACCTTTTGCAGCGATTACAGCCTCGAGTCTTCTTGGGTATGACGAAACAAGCTGTATCTGGGGAGTTTCTCCAATTCTTCTCTGCAGATCCTCTCAAGCTCTGTCAGGATGGATGGGGAGCATCGCTGCACAGCTATTTTCAGGTGTCTCCAGAGAATTTCAATTGTGTTCAAGTCCAGGCTACTCTCCCATAAAGGCCTGATTGGTGGAGTGCTGCAGAGATGGTTGTCGTTCTGGAAGGTTCTCCCATCTCCACAGAGGATCTCTGGAGCTCTGTCAGAGTGTTCATCGGGTTCTTGGTCACCTCCCTGACCAAGGCCCTTCTCCCCCGACTGCTCAGTTTGGCCTGGCGGCCAGCTCTAGGAAGAGTCTTGGTGGTTCCAAACTTCTTCCATTTAAGAATGATGGAGGTCACTGTGTTCTTGGGGATCTTCAACGCTGCAGACATTTTTTGGTACCCTTCCCCAGATTTGTCCCTCGATACAATCCTGTCTCGGAGCTCTACGGACAATTCCTTTGACCTCATGGCTTGGTTTTCGCTCTGACATGCACTGTGAACTGTGGGATCTAATATAGACAGGTGTGTGCCTTTCCAAATAATGTCCAATCAATTGAATTTACCACAGGTGGACTCCAATCAAGTTGTAAAAACATCTCAAGGATGATCAATGGAAACAGGATGCCACTGAGCTCAATTTCGAGTGTCATAGCAAAGGGTCTGAATACTTATGTAAGTAAGCTATTTCTGTTTTTTATTTTTTTTATAAATTATCAAAAATATTTTCTGAATGCCCTGTATTTTAGTGCATTCAGAGCATCTGCAATCCAAAATGCGTTCCCCCCTAAAAATACAGCACTGACATTAGCTGACATAAGAATGTCAGACATAGATGTACTTTTCTTCCTGATTGGATCTTTGTGACTCGTATGCTGCAGCATTCAAGGTATTTTGTAATCTAACAGCTAACATGGGATTTCTCATTGAACCATCATCTTTTGAGTTCTTTACGTTTGATAAGAGTCTCCAGGCGTGTTCGGCGTTGGTTAAAGAAACAGTATCCCTTCTGATATATGCAGTAATAATTGTGCTGTGCTGCCAATAATTGCAGCACAGGAAGGCTAAATCGAGCTGTAAGTCTTAAAAGCATCTACTGGGGAATCAGTTATTCTTTAGAGACTATAGTTCTGAAGGACCTACGGTGGATGGAGGTGTGGCTGGGGGAATGTCGACTGCTCCTCCGGGACTCTACTCTGGTGTGATTACTGCTGCTTGGGATAAAACAGAGTACTCATTACAGTATCTTGTCCATTAGTCCTTTAAAGTCCAGTAATGTGCCACATCATGTTATAAGCGTAGCTTGATGTACTACAGTACCCACAACAATCTAGTGACAAGGTCTTTCCATCACACTGATTCTGGAGGATCAATATACCATTTTTTCATCTTTACTGAAGCCATTGGGTAACTTGGCCTTCTGAGTCATTGTTTGGGTACTGGATATTACCAGATCATATTGTTGTTAGCGACTGAATCAGTCTTGTCAAACATAAGGCAGGTTGCAGCCTGTAGTGTAGACTGTAGCAGGCTGGGGGACTGTCAGGGGGAGGGTTTGGTGTGTTATTGTGTGTCACTCCATCCCACTGAGGTCCTACCATGGTGCTTTTACTAATTACCCAACACTAGGGCCATGATTCAGAGGTGTGGAGTGTGTCTGTGCGAGTGAGCATTGACTCACCTACTCACTTCCGCTTCCCCCTCTACCCCCTCTCCTTCTCCAGCCTGTCTCGCTTGAGGATACATTTATTCTTGGGTTTTCATGCGACTGCTGACACATTCCCTCTGCTGACACAGTTATGAAAGTTGCAAAAGGCCTTTAACATGGGGGAGAGGAAACCCAGCAGGCAAAATATGTCCCATGACTTCTAGTTGTCTGATTGAGAAGATATAACCAAATTACAACTGCTCTTTGTTAAGGGTATATTTTTCATGACAAGATCAATACTTTATGGGAAATATATCATATTTTGGTTGTTATCTGGTCAGATAACCAGATTACAACCAGATGAAGACATGAAGACAATATACAACATGACCATAACCGTTATGGCATAACGTCATAAAATACGTCATATTGATGTAATTGCAACCAGTTTTGCCCGCTGGGCAGGGCCCAGACTTCCTTTTGACTGTATTATAGCTCATGAACACTTTAAATATTCATTTTGGACCTGCATTCATTTGCATAATTATTAATGAAATCTCAACCTTCCTATGTCCTCGGCTTAGGGCTCGATTCAATCCGTGGAAGATCTGCATTGTAGCGCGGTTTAGATGTAAAGGTTATTTCCGATTGAGCCGACATATGCAGCGTTTACTGTGAATGCAGTCTCTGCGAACGCGGAAACATTGCCTTTAAATGTCAATTGCGCTATAACGCTGATCTTCTGCACTATGGATTGCATCATGTCCTTAGTTAGTTTGAAGTTTTGTTGACATTTGTCATGATAATAACGTGCAGAGATCCTGCCCAATTTCAGCTAAGATATACAGTATGTACATATTCTAATCATACAGTATATGTAAGAATAACAAAGCACCATGAGGCCTCCTATTTAATGTGAAAGGTGATTATTCTGTGGCAGAGAAAAGGGCAGATGATAAGAAGTGCTGGGACATGTGCCAACCTGCCAAGCTGCCAGGCTGCTGCTTTAGTGTCTTAGCCCAGAGGTACAGCCTATTGGACAGGCAAGGCATGCCAGGGCAGTGCAGGGAAGAGCAGGGCTTCAGCCAGACTACTGGTTGGAGATGTATACTTATCTCCTCAGCATTCTCTGTCAGTTCTGTGGCGACGACAGTGATAGACTCCTCCTGTGAAATCTCTGGAATAGTTTTTCCTCAGCTGTTTATGGGGGTAGGGAGTGACTTTGAGTATCCATCCACTACAGAATAAAGTCCCCCTGTGCCAAGTCATGTCTAGTACTTGCACAAGTGTCAATAACATAATTTAACAGTATAACCGTTTGCCAAGTTAGCTTGGCAGGCTTGCATACATTACTGCATGTGGTGTCAATGGGTCCTGACAATAAGTATGTGGCATGTATTGGTTTACTGAGAAGGCCCTCCACAAACAGAGAATGTTCAGCAGAGGAATGTACATGCAAGTACATTAGGAGAGAATGATTGTTATGAATAGGAGGTTACAGAAGCAATGCAGAGAAGCCATGTGGTTGAACATGGCTGAAAGATCAATCAGATTATCAGATCGTTCATACTTTAGGATATATTTTAAATTAATATTTCAGAGTCATCCTTGATGGTGTTGGCTGCTTCTGAGGAGATTATATTCATATTTTTTGGGGGAACTCATTCTGGGTGTTCTGAAGCAAAACCCATTCAGATAGAAATGCTGAACACCTTTTATTATTCTTGCATGCTGCTGCACTGCCCCAGTGCCAACTCTTCACCAGTCCTCTGATTCAGGATTTCCCCAACTCGGTCCTGGGGCCCCCCCTGGGTGCACGTTTTGGTTTTTGGCCTAGCATTACACAGCTGATTCAAATAACCAGCTCATCATCAAGCTTGGATTATTTGAATAAGCTGTGTAGTGCTAGGACTGAGTTTGGGAAACCCTGCTCTGATCCATGCAGGATTTTCATTTAAACGTAAATAATGAGCTGGGGAACAGGATGGGGCTCAGGGAAAGTAACACTGCCGCTATCTCGCTCTCCAACCAAGGTGCATGAATTGAGGAGCAAACTGAAGTGAAGAGGAAATTCAGCAAATCTTGGAGGACAGTGGAAGTTGATAAAATGCATGTTTGTTGATAAAGGCCCAGTGCAGTCAAAAACGTGATTTTCCTATGTTTTATATATATTTCCACACTATGAGGTACAGTGGCTTGCGAAAGTATTCACCCCCCTTGGCATTTTTCTTATTTTGTTGCCTTACAACCTGGAATTAAAATGTTTTTTTGGGGGGTTTGTATCATTTGATTTACACAACATGCCTACCACTTTGAGTCTGCCTACCACACCAAAGTCAATACTTTGTAGAGCCACCTTTTGTAGCAATTACAGCTGCAAGTCTCTTGGGGTATGTCTCTATAAGCTTGGCACATCTAGCCACTGGGATATTTGCCCATTCTTCAAGGCAAAACTGCTCCAGCTCCTTGAAGTTGGATGGGTTCCGCTGGTGTACAGCAATCTTTAAGTCATACCACAGATTCTCAATTGGATTGAGGTCTGGGCTTTGACTAGGCCATTCCAAGACATTTAAATATTTCCCCTTAAACCACTCAAGTGTTGCTTTAGCAGTATGCTTAGGGTCATTGTCCGGCTGGAAGGTGAACCTCCGTCCCAGTCTCAAATCTCTGGAAGACTGAAACAGGTTTCCCTCAAGAATTTCCCTGTATTTAGCACCATCCATCATTCCTTCAATTCTGACCAGTTTCCCAGTCCCTACCGATGAAAAACATCCCCACAGCATGATGCTGCCACCACCATGTTTCACTGTGGGGATGGTGTTCTCGGGGTGATGAGAGGTGTTGGGTTTGCGCCAGACATAGCATTTTCCTTGATGGCCAAAAAGCTACATTTTAGTCTCATCTGACCAGAGTACCTTCTTCCATATGTTTGGGGAGTCTCCCACTTGCTTATTATTTTCTTTAAGCAATGGCTTTTTTCTGGCCACTCTTCCGTAAAGCCCAGCTCTGTGGAGTGTACGGCTTAAAGGGTTCCTACGGACAGATACTCCAATCTCCGCTGTGGAGCTTTGCAGCTCCTTCAGGGTTATCTTTGGTCTCTTTGTTGCCTCTCTGATTAATGCCCTCCTTGCCTGGTCCATGAGTTTTGGTGGGCTGCCCTTTCTTGGCAGGTTTGTTGTGGTGCCATATTCTTTCAATTTTTTTATAATGGATTTAATGGTGCTCCGTGGGATGTTCAAAGTTTCTGATATTTTTGTATAACCCAACCCTGATCTGTACTTCTCCACAACTTTGTCCCTGACCTGTTAGGAGAGCACCTTGGTCTTCATGGTGCCGCTTTCTTGGTGGTGTTTCAGACTCTGGGGCCTTTCAGAACAGGTGTGTGTATATATACTGAGATCATGTGACACTTAGATTGCACACAGGTGGACTTTATTTAACTAATTATGTGACTTTTGAAGGTAATTGGTTGCACCAGATGTTATTTACGGCCTTCATAGCAAATACATATGCACGCACCACTTTTCCGTTATTTATTTTTTAGATTTTTTAAAAACAAGTTATGTTTTTAATTTCACTTCACCAATTTGGACTATTTTGTGTATGTCCATTACATGAAATCCAAATAAAAATCCATTTAAATTACAGGTTGTAATGCAAAAAAAATTTGAAAAACGCCAAGGGGGATGAATACTTTTGCAAGGCACTGTATATCATTAATTTATAAGTCAAAAGATTAATGTAGCAACTAAGGATTCTAGCTTTAAACATATTTTTACCAAATAAGTTGACTGAGAACACATTCTCATTTACGGCAACAACCTGTTGTAGGGGAGAGGAGAGGGACTGAATGAATACCAAAGTCTTACCAAATAAAAATAAAAGCTATTTTAAAGTTTAGCGTGTCCAAAGAGTCAGAGTTGTTGCATTATATAAGGACGATACAAACAAAATGTGGGGCAGATGTAAAGTAGATGAATGCAGTAATGGTTCTTCAAACTTACCTATGATTAGACTCTCAGTTTGGAAAGTGGAGCTGATTGCATGTGTAACCAACCAGAGTTCAAACCCGGGTCTCCTGCGCATCCCAATAATGTGTTAGCCCGCTGTGCTAAAGCCAAGGCATTTGCTCAGAGAGTTAGCGCAAGTCTTAAGGTTTCGGGCAAGGTTAGTCATCACTCAAGCATGGTTTGCCGAGCCACCTCCGTTACACATGCACCCATCAACTATCAGCATGGTCTGTGATGATCAGATACAATCAGGTCCATCTGAAGCTCTCTCTCTGTACTCTACAACTGGACTGTCATGGCCTCTCCTCCTCTGCCCTTGTTTACTTGCCCTTCAACCGCCTCCACACACCTATCCCACCATCCCTCACACCCTGAGCTACTTCCTGTTGCTCGCCACTCCGAAGCTCCATCTGGCGTGTCGGCTTCCTGCCGGGTAGACTGGCAGACAGGCGCAGAGTGTGAGGGCTGCTCAGGGCATCGTGGGCACCATGTGCCCCGCCCGCCCCATGGTACCTCTCTCACAGTGTGGCACTGTCATGATGATTCACCGTGCAGAGGCGTCATCAGCGGTAAGCTACACAGCAGTCATATGTTACGCAACTGGCTGCTTTATGAAATCACATTGGAAAGTTTGATGGATCCTTATGCGGAAGCCCCCCTGAGAATTCAGCTATTCAAAATGCAACTATAGGATAACTAATAGACAGACTCTCAAGAGACTCTATGCCACCAAACAATGCTGCAATTTTGTACACAACGCTAGCATCTTTATCCGTTTGATGTAGTCTATTTCTTATGATCTGTTGAATGTCTTTGTACAGTGGGGGAAAAAAGTATTTAGTCAGCCACCAATTGTGCAAGTTCTCCCGCTTAAAAAGATGAAAGAGGCCTGTAATTTTCATCATAGGTACACGTCAACTATGACAGACTAAATGAGAAAAAAAAATCCAGAAAATCACATTGTAGGATTTTTAATGAATTTTTTGGCAAATTATGGTGGAAAATAAGTATTTGGTCAATAACAAAAGTTTCTCAATACTTTGTTATATACCCTTTGTTGGCAATGACACAGGTCAAACGTTTTCTGTAAGTCTTCACAAGGTTTTCACACACTGTTGCTCGTATTTTGGCCCATTCCTCCATGCAGATCTCCTCTAGAGCAGTGATGTTTTGGGGCTGTCGCTGGGCAACACGGACTTTCAACTCCCTCCAAAGATTTTCTATGGGGTTGAGATCTGGAGACTGGCTAGGCCACTCCAGGACCTTGAAATGCTTCTTACGAAGCCACTCCTTCGTTGCCCGGGCGGTGTGTTTGGGATCATTGTCATGCTGAAAGACCCAGCCACGTTTCATCTTCAATGCCCTTGCTGATGGAAGGAGGTTTTCACTCAAAATCTAACGATACATGGCCCCATTCATTCTTTCCTTTACATGGATCAGTCGTCCTGGTCCCTTTTCAGAAAAACAGCCCCAAAGCATGATGTTTCCACCCCTATGCTTCACAGTAGGTATGGTGTTCTTTGGATGCAACTCAGCATTCTTTGTCCTCCAAACACGACGAGTTGAGTTTTTACCAAAAAGTTATATTTTGGTTTCATCTGACCATATGACATTATCCCAATCCTCTTCTGGATCATCCAAATGCACTCTAGCAAACTTCAGACGGGCCTGGACATGTACTGGCTTAAGCAGGGGGACACGTCTTGCACTGCATGATTTGAGTCCCTGGCGGCGTAGTGTGTTACTGATGGTAGGCTTGTTACTTTGGTCCCAGCTCTCTGCAGGTCATTCACTAGGTCCCCCCGTGTGGTTCTGGGATTTTTGCTCACCGTTCTTGTGATAATTTTGACCCCACGGGGTGAGATCTTGCGTGGAGCCCCAGATCGAGGGAGATTGTCAGTGGTCTTGTATGTCTTCCATTTCTTAATAATTGCTCCCACAGTTGATTTCTTCAAACCAAGCTGCTTACCTATTGCAGATTCAGTCTTCCCAGCCTGGTGCAGATCTACAATTTTGTTTCTGGTGTCCTTTGACAGCTCTTTGGTCTTGGCCATAGTGGAGTTTGGAGTGTGACTGTTTGAGGTTGTGGACAGGTGTCTTTTATACTGATAACAAGTTCAAACAGGTGCCATTAATACAGGTAACGAGTGGAGGACAGAGGAGCCTCTTAAAGAAGAAGTTATAGGTCTGTGAGAACCAGAAATCTTGCTTGTTTGTAGGTGACCAAATACTTATTTTCCACCATAATTTGCAAATAAATTCATTACAAATCCTACAATGTGATTTTCTGGAGTTTTTTTTCTCAATTTGTCTGTCATAGTTGACGTGTACCTATGATGAAAATTACAGGCCTCTCTCATCTTTTTAAGTGGGAGAACTTGCACAATTGGTGGCTGACTAAATACTTTTTTTCCCCACTGTATGTGTGCCCAGCACTCTGTAGATGCAGTGAATGCTGGGGTCAGCCCGATAGGAGACACATCCTATAACTCCAGTCACTGGGACCTGGGCAGTGCCTTTTTCTTCGCTGGAACCGTCATCACAACCATAGGTAATGGTTTTAGTATTGGATTAGGATTACATACACCTGCTACTACATTGGTCACCATTATCGAAACTCCATTAAGGCCTATGTGATCTATCATAACTGTTACTTGTTATTCCTTACCATCCATTCAACCCTTTATTTATAATGGTCCTTTCAGGAATAGGCAATAGATTGTTCTCGCTGAAACAATGATAATAGTAGTGGCAATTCACCTTATTTAAACTGCGGCCATTGTTCATTGACCAACGTGAATTTCTTAAAGTTAAAGGTTTTTTTTTGCAGGGTAGGAAGTGAAGTGCTCCGTTGAAACCAATTTAAAAAAACTTTCTTAAGTGTGACCTGTAGATTAAAACCACTGCATACCTACACGGTAAAATGATATTTGATTTGGGATACTCAGAAAAACATTGCTAGAGTATTGTCATTGTCATCGGCCATGATTTGAAAAGACGGGACCATTTATTAGCTACCCACGTTAGCTGGTAGAACGTTCAGCTGTGAATAGGGTCTATACCTGCAAACTGGTTTTTTATATAAGATAGATCTGGAATTGGTATGTGAGTATGAGTCATCTGTCAGATAAAATGTAGTGAGCTGCTCCACTCCTAGGAATAAGGGGGTGCTGAGAATGTGTTGTTGATGCACTACAGATGGCTATATCGGTCCGCTAATACAGGATTAGTAAAGGCCCAGTGCACTACTTTATTTTTTATTATTTTTTAATACTGTATATACAGTGGGGAGAACAAGTATTTGATACACTGCCGATTTTGCAGGTTTTCCTACTTACAAAGCATGTAGAGGCCTGTAATTTTTATCATAGGTACAATTCAACTGTGAGAGATCAGAACAAAAATCCAGAAAATCACATTGTATGATCTTTAAGTAATTCATTTGCATTTTATTGCATGACATAAGTATTTGATCACCTACCAACCAGTAAGAATTCCGGCTCTCACAGACCTGTTAGTTTTTCTTTAAGAAGCCCTCATGTTCTCCACTCATTACCTGTATTAACTGCACCTGTTTGAACTCGTTACCTGTATAAAAGACACCTGTCCACACACTCAATCAAACAGACTCCAACCTCTCCACAATGGCCAAGACCAGAGAGCTGTGTAAAGACATCAGGGATACAATTGTAGACCTGCACAAGGCTGGGATGGGCTACAGGACAATAGGCAAGCAGCTTGGTGAGAAGGCAACAACTGTTGGCGCAATTATTAGAAAATGGAAGAAGTTCAAGATGACGGTCAATCACCCTCGGTCTGGGGCTCTATGCAAGATCTCACCTCATGGGGCATCAATGATCATGAGGAAGGTGAGGGATCAGCCCAGAACTACACGGCAGGACCTGGTCAATGACCTGAAGAGAGCTGGGACCACAGTCTCAAAGAAAACCATTAGTAACACACTACGCCGTCATGGATTAAAATCCTGCAGCGCACGCAAGGTCCCCCTGCTCAAGCCAGCGCATGTCCAGGCCCGTCTGAAGTTTGCCAATGACCATCTTGATGATCCAGAGGAGGAATTGGAGAAGGTCATGTGGTCTGATGAGACAAAAATAGAGCTTTTTGGTCTAAACTCCACTCGCCGTGTTTGGAGAAAGAAGAAGGATGAGTACAACCCCAAGACACCATCCCAACCGTGAAGCATGGAGGTGGAAACATGATTCTTTGGGGATGCTTTTCTGCAAAGGGGACAGGACGACTGCACCGTATTGAGGTGAGGATGGATGGGGCCATGTATCGCGAGATCTTGGCCAACAACCTCCTTCCCTCAGTAAGAGCATTGAAGATGGGTCGTGGCTGGGTCTTCCAGCATGACAACGACCCGAAACACACAGCCAGGGCAACTAAGGAGTGGCTCCGTAAGAAGCATCTCAAGGTCCTGGAGTGGCCTAGCCAGTCTCCAGACCTGAACCCAATAGAACATCTTTGGAGGGAGCTGAAAGTTCGTATTGCCCAGCGACAGCCCCGAAACCTGAAGGATCTGGAGAAGGTCTGTATGGAGGAGTGGGCCAAAATCCCTGCTGCAGTGTGTGCAAACCTGGTCAAGACCTACAGGAAACGTATGATCTCTGTACTTGCAAACAAAGGTTTCTGTACCAAATATTAAGTTCTGCTTTTCTAATGTATCAAATACTTATGTCATGCAATAAAATGCACATTAATTACTTTAAAATCATACAATGTGATTTTCTGGATTTTTTTAGATTCCGTCTCTCACAGTTGAAGTGTACCTATGATAAAAATGACAGACCTCTACATGCTTTGTAAGTAGGAAAACCTGCAAAATCGGCAGTGTATCAAATACTTGTTCTCCCCACTGTATATGTTTTCTTCAGATTTTTCAGGAGGTGCTGCAGCACCCTCAGCACCCCTACTTTCCACAGCTATGGTCGTTACCAGGCAGTGTAGGTGTAGTTCAAGTCAAGTGCAAGGGCTGATGAAACATTCTGACATTTCACCTGAGGTAATGTTGTTTACATAGACTAGAGACAATCAAGACGTTAGGAGCCAGTTTCCCAGACCCAAACTAAAAAGCATGTTAATGGACAATATCTATTGAAAGTGCTTTTTAGTCCAGCAATTTGTTTTATTAATCTGTGTCTGGGAAACTGGCCTTATAGGTTCTGTGTTGCTCTGGCTCTGTGTTATCTGTGTGGAAATCACAGCATCAATCATAGCATTGTCTTCAAAAGAACCTTCCAAACCATTAGCACCCCTGACTACTGGATGTCTTCAGTTTGATGGATGGCGGACAGAAGCTTTTTCCACTGCAAGCAGTGGAGAAAAGGGACAGAAGCTTAGCTAGCAGACAGTATGTTAGCCTTTTGTAGATAGCAGGATGTGTGTAAGTCTATGGAGGAGAGGAGATGGAATTGCTATCCCACTGTGGTTGTGTCTGCCATTGATAGGAAAGAGGTCTCATCACATCCAGAAAACATGCCCTTCTCTTTCTCTGTCCTTCCACAGGGTATGGTAACATTGCTCCGAGCACTGAGGGAGGGAAGATTTTCTGTATCCTATATGCAATATTTGGCATCCCTCTGTTTGGGTTCCTACTAGCCGGTGTGGGGGACCAGCTAGGGACCATATTCGTGAAAAGCATCGCCAAGGTGGAGAAAATGTTCAGGGTAAGTTCACAGCATACGGTAATCCACAACAATATGACAAATATAAACAATAAGTACAGTGAGGGAAAAAAGTATTTGATCCCCTGCTGATTTTGTACATTTGCCCACTGACAAAGACATGATCAGTCTATAATTTTAATGGTACGTTTATTTGAACAGTGAGAGACAGAATAACAAAAAAAAAATCCAGAAAAATCCACATCAAAAATGTTATAAATTGATTTGCATTTTAATGAGGGAAATAAGTATTTGACCCCCTCTCAATCAGAAAGATTTCTGGCTCCCAGATGTCTTTTATACAGGTAACGAGCTGAGATTAGGAGCACACTCTTAAAGGGAGTGCTCCTAATCTCATTTTGTTACCTGTATAAAAGACACATGTACCACAGAAGCAATCCATCAATCAGATTCCAAACTCTCCACCATGGCCAAGACCAAAGAGCTCTCCAAGGATGTCAGGGACAAGATTGTAGACCTACACAAGGCTGGAATGGGCTACAAGACCATCGCCAAGCAGCTTGGTGAGAAGGTGACAACAGTTGGTGCGATTATTCGCAAATGAAAGAAACACAAAATAACTGTCAATCTCCCTCGGCCTGGGGCTCCATGCAAGATCTCACCTCGTGGAGTTGCAATGATCATGAGAACAGTGAGGAATCAGCCCAGAACTACACAGGAGGATCTTGTCAATGATCTCAAGGCAGCTGGGACCATAGTCACCAAGGAAACAATTGGTAACACACTACGCCGTGAAGGACTGAAATTCTGCAGCGCCCGCAAGGTCCCCCTGCTCAAGAAAGCACATATACATGCCCGTCTGAAGTTTGCCAATGAACATCTGAATGATTCAGAGGAGAACTGGGTGAAAGTGATGTGGTCAGATGAGACCAAAATGGAGCTCTTTGGCATCAACTCAACTCGCTGTGTTTGGAGGAGGAAGAATGCTGCCTATGACCCCAAGAACACCATCCCCACCGTCAAACATGGAGGTGGAAACATTATGCTTTGGGGGTGTTTTTCTGCTAAGGGGACAGGACAACTTCACCGCATCAAAGGGACGATGGACGGGGCCATGTACCGTCAAATCTTGGGTGAGAACCTCCTTCCCTCAGCCAGGGCATTGAAAATGGGTCGTGGATGGGTATTCCAGCATGACAATGACCCAAAACACACGGCCAAGGCAACAAAGGAGTGGCTCAAGAAGATGCACATTAAGGTCCTGGAGTGGCCTAGCCAGTCTCCAGACCTTGATCCCATAGAAAATCTGTTGAGGGAGCTGAAGGTTCGAGTTGCCAGAGGGGTCAAATACTTATTTCCCTCATTAAAATGCAAATTAATTCATAACATTTTTGACATGCGTTCTTGTGGATTTTTTTGTTGTTTTTCTGTCTCTCACTGTTCAAATAAACCTACCATTAAAATTATAGACTGATCATGTCTTTGTCAGTAGGCAAACGTACAAAATCAGCAGGGGATCAAATACTTTTTTCCCTCACTGTACATGTAGAGATGCTGATTTAAGAAACATTTGCAGTGGTCTCTTAATTTATTCCAGAGCTGTAGATGTGTTGACTGTTATAAAGGCACTGGATTATGAGCTGTCTTGTGTGCTAAATGAACAAATGAAGTAGGCAGTGGCATGGTGCATATAGCCATAGAAGCACAGTGACATATGCCTCAATGCAGTCATTTTCGTGGCTTATTGGGGGTGTGGCTTTCAGTTAGTTATTCTTGGCAACCCATCCTGTGAGAGTGAATGTCATTCCAGTTCATCTGTTCTGTTATATTTCATCAAATCTGACTAACCCAGTGCACTGCTTGCTATGAATTATATCTGATGGTGTTTGCATATTTAGGTAAAAATACATAATGTTGCGTTTGGAACATTGATATGTAAAGAGCATAAAAATTAATTATAAGAAAACCATTTTTTTCTCAATCTGATTGGGTGGGCCTGGCTCCCCACCCGTCCCTATGCACCAGGTTGAAAGTAAAAGTGTTCTGTACTGAGTGAGGTGTTATCATCTACTAATGATGTGTTTACATTATGGGTTGTTAATGAGCAGGGGGCGATGGCTGTCGTGCTTTATTCTGATTGGCCCAACAGTTACCCTCCGCTCTGTTCTGGCCTGTGGGGTATTATAGTGTAATAATAATAAATTAGTGTAGCAGTCAAACAGGAACACCTACGGTGAGAGCTGTACTGAGTGAGCTGTGCCTCTGTGACAGCCCACAGTCACAACCACCATTACGCCTCGTTTGAGCTAATCATGAATCTTATGCATCTTTAGCTCATCACCAGGCAGTATCAATGTGTATAAATACTGTAGAAACCACCTTGTCAGAGTCACAACTGTCATCACTCGAACGCAGTAGGGACGCCACCACAGAATGGCCTTGGCCTTATGGCCTCCATAACTCACACTGTGTGTGTGTGTGTGTGTGTGTGTCTGTGCCTGTTCGTCTGTGTGTGTGTGTGAGCGCGCTGTGTTTGTTTGTGTGTGTGTATATATGTGTGTGTCTTCTTCTCCTCTCCCAGCATAAACAGAACCAGATCAGCCAGACCAAGATCCGAGTGGCCTCCACGTTACTCTTCATCCTGGCGGGTTGTATCCTCTTCGTCACCATCCCAGCTGTCATCTTCAAACACATAGAAGGCTGGACGGGACTGGAGGCCATCTACTTTGTTGTCATCACTCTGACAACTATTGGAATAGGAGACTATGTGGCAGGTGAGAGCTAGATTAATTATTAGTTCATATTCAGTATAAAAATGTATGCACTCACTAACTGTAAGTCGCTCTGGATAAGAGCGTCTGCTAAATGACTAAAATGTAAATGTAATGTTTCTGTTGTGAATAATGCCATAATGAGATGATTATCTGAAAATGATTCTTACTAAATCAAATCAAATCAAATCAAATTTTATTGGTCACATGCGCCGAATACAACAGGTGCAGACATTACAGTGAAATGCTTACTTACAGCCCTTAACCAACAGTGCATTTATTTTAAACAAAAAAAGTAAGAATAAAACAACAACAAAAAAGTGTTGAGAAAAAAAAGAGCAGAAGTAAAATAAAGTGACAGTAGGGAGGCTATATATACAGTAAAATAAAGTGACAGTAGGGAGGCTATATATACAGGGGGGGGTACCGTTGCATAGTCAATGTGCGGGGGCACCGGCTAGTTGAGGTAGTTGAGGTAATATGTACATGTAGGTAGAGTTAAAGTGACTATGCATAAATACTTAACAGAGTAGCAGCAGCGTAAAAAGGATGGGGTGGGGGGCAGTGCAAATATTCCGGGTAGCCATGATTAGCTGTTCAGGAGTCTTATGGCTTGGGGGTAGAAGCTGTTGAGAAGTCTTTTGGACCTAGACTTGGCACTCCGGTACCGCTTGCTGTGCGGTAGCAGAGAGAACAGTCTATGACTAGGGTGGCTGGAGTCTTTGACAATTTTGAGGGCCTTCCTCTGACACCGCCTGGTATAGAGGTCCTGGATGGCAGGGAGCTTTGCCCCAGTGATGTACTGGGCCGTACGCACTACCCTCTGTAGTGCCTTGCGGTCAGAGGCCAAGCAGTTGCCATACCAGGCGGTGATGCAACCAGTCAGGATGCTCTCGATAAATAACAGCCATGTTGAGTCAGTTTTCTACACTAAGACATCATAAAGGCCCATACAGTACATAATAACAACTAATACATCGTTTTAATTAATGTGTTACCAAAATTGTTATTATAACAACTGTTGCGGCCATTCATTTTGCTTCAAAATCTGTTATGGTTGGAGGCGATGGCGTCATGCACCCCCAAAATCTGAGGGGGCAAAAGTACATGAGGATGGCTGCGGGGTGGTTGGAGAATTTAGCATTTTTCAAACACCTGAAACAGCGATTTCCTGCAATCTAGATCCATAATAATTATTCTTAATTCTATATAAAAAAATATGCATATTTTTCTGCATATTTAAGCATACCTCTTGAGCTGTCTGTATCCTCCTGGTGATTCTTTTTATAAATAAACTAAATATGCTTCTTTGGATCTCTGCAAAAATCTGGGTAAAATAATGTGTCTTATTCAGTACATTTAGTTATTGCTTGCTTTTCTAAAGTCTACCAACGTTGCCAGCAGGCATGCCAGCTAAGATAATTAGACAAGCTAGCTACTCTAACTTGATTGATAGCTTGAAATGGCTTCTTGGTAGCTAGTTATGAGGTTGGGAGATTGTGAACCTATTGGGATGCTAGCTAAAGCCAACTTCATAAAATTGCTAGGTGGCTAGTAGTACTACAGACAAACATCAACACAATAGTTATTTTTTAAACAGGACAAATCTGAGGGAGCAATTGCCCCTGTGCCCCCTATTGGCATGACACTACTGTTTGGAGGAGCTACTATTCAAACGTTTTCCTACCACAACTTGGCACCTTGTTCTGTGCCATTATTACTACGGCTCAATATTGATCATTAATGGAGGTGTCTTTATGGGCGTGGAAGGTGCTGATAATGTGAAATGCAGTTTGTTTATTGTCTTAGTGAATTGAAGTCCATTAGGAGGCTCTCATAGCTTGATCTCACTGACCGAGCTGCTGCCACACTGCACTGATGAATTATTTCCCAATCACTCTTTGACACACAAGCACTTGTCTGAGAAATTTAGCTTTGTTCGTTTCTGTTCTCTGGATTTTAGCCCATCAGCTTAAGATATTCAGGTAGAAAATGTGCCAATAGAATCAGTGTATATCAGGGTCATGTTTAATAGTCACCAAACGGAAGAAAATGGACTGATACAGGGAGGGATTACCTGTACTTATCCAATAAGAAACACAAATTTTTGTTAACAGTTAAAAAATGTTTTGCTATGGTTAGCCCTTCTGAACACGACCCATGTCTCTCATCATGCTGAATGTTTCATTGTTTCTTTACATCCTATAGGAGGGGACCGGAGGGTCGAGTATCGTAATTGGTATAGACCACTGGTGTGGTTCTGGATTCTGGTGGGGTTGGCCTATTTCGCTGCTGTACTGAGCATGATCGGTGACTGGCTGAGGGTCCTGTCCAAGAAGACAAAAGAGGAGGTAAGATTCTTTACGTGTGGGTGGCATTATATGACCATACTACTACGGTATAGAGCTGTAATGGTGTAGTTGAACACTACATGGGCTTAGCAGTTTCTCAAGTATCCCATTAGAAGAACATTAAAGGATTAAAATAGACATTCAAATTGTTAAACCATGAAAATAGTTGTTGTTTAATTTCTAACCTCGAAAGGAGAGACTGCAATCTACGCTTTCGTTTTGTTTACCTACTGTAGCTACTGCCACCAATTCTGTAATTTGATTAACTATCCAATTCTCATGCGTTATAGTATTTTACGGTGTGGAATTCCCTTGGTTTTATCTTTCCGTGCTCCAGGTCGGAGAGATCAAGGCCCACGCGGCCGAGTGGAAGGCCAACGTACGCGCCGAGTTCCGGGAGACGCGGCGGCGCCTGAGTGTGGAGGTCAGCGACAAGCTCCAGCGGACCGCCACCATCCGCAGCATGGAGCGCCGTCAGCTGGGCCTGGACCAGTGGGCCGTCTCCATGGACATGCTCTCCCCCGGAACGCCGTGCTGCCTTCAACAGCCTGGACACTAACCCCTACAAGACCTCGTCTCAGGAGAGCATCGACACGAAACTCAACAACCTGCGTCTAAGGGGGGCAGAGTGTGATCCGCGCCGGTCCGACAGTGTGGCCTCCTCTGACGACAACATCTTTAATCGCCTGGGTTCCGTCACCAAGCTGGCCAAGAGGAACAAGAACCGCGAGCTGAAGAAGAATATCCCAGATGAGCTACAATGCAGGCCCTATAGTACTCCACCTATGGAGATGGGGAAGAGGAAGGAGGAAGAGGAGGAGGAGGAGGAGGAAGAGGAGGGGTTAGACAAAAAGTTCAACACCAGCCTGTCCGATCTGCCGCTGTTCGTTGAAGTGTGCAAGCCCCATAATGGTTTCACAGTACCATTCATACCACTACAGACCAAAGAAAAAAATACTGAGGGGGAAACACTTGAACTTGAAGAAAAGGAGCTGCGTATCAAGATGGATCCTTAAAAATGTTGATTGTTCTTATGTGGTAAAGGAGGTTTTAAACCTCACCACCGTATGTGCCTTACATCTCTCTCACTCCTTTGTGTGCTTGATATTGGGGGAACTGTTGTGTCCCTGTGTGCTATGTAATGTTATTCAATATTCACTGTGCCCTAATAACCTGAAGAAAATACATTGACATCATACGTTTCTACAATCACCTGGTAAAAGATTGAGATTGGAGGTTCTTGTGGTACAGAACAACGAAAATGATGGAGTTTGTTTTGAGTGAACGGGAAGATGGCTGCTATTCAGAAGAGTCGATAATAAAGCAAGTAAGATGCTTTGATGTCTCTTTGGGGGGATCTGTGACTTTTATGCACGTGGTGGACTTTCGACGAGACGGTGCTGGTCCTAAATAAAATATCTGAAGTCATTTTAGGACAAAAGAACTGAGCTGCTGAGAATAGAGCAACAATGGAATAAAAAAAACAACAACTGGAGAGTCACCTGGATTTGGTTATTGTGAAATGTACGACCTTGTTCTCATTCCATCACAACACATAAACTCAGAAAATTGATGAAAAAAGTTATAAAAAAACAACCATAATGTTGTCTGTGCATGGTCCTAGAGCTAAACTGTTTAAAAAGTGTGTGATTATGCTATTTAGTTCATGAACTTTCTTTAACACAATCTCAGGGCTTGTGGTCCTAATGTTGTCGTTGAAATGTGTCTAAAGTATACTGCATTCACACTTTGTAGCATTAGAGGAGCTTTGTTTGCACTTAGAATTGCTTTCTGAAGATGACAGCTTATGACAATGGAACGGAAGGTAAGCCATAATGCAGGAAGGAAAAATGTCCCTAATTGCTTAGACAGGATACTGTCAAATTTGAGAATTTGGGAGAATGAGGTTTTTTGGAGAAAATGTATATGATACATCGATACAATGATTTGCTTGAATACAGTGTGTTACTGTTAGCTGACATCTTTGTTATACTTGTGTACCATGTAACGTCTATGAAGTACATTTATATGTTCATATTACAGAGGAGAGATGGTGACACTGAGAACGTGCATGAGTCAAATGTACACTTTGTATCTTGATTGTGGGTTACTAATTGTATTACAACAATGTCATTACAAACCCTTTAAGGTGCATGGGTTAAATAACAATACCTCTCTTTGTATCTCTCACTCTCTCTCTCTCTCTCTCTCTCTCGCACACACGCAAGAAATGCAACATTCAAAGCATAAATAAGATATAGAACTAAAAAGCATGATATTTTACATATACATTATCATGCTATTTGGTGTTGGTTGTATACCACGATGCTTAGCATAGCGTTTTCTAACTGCCCATGTTGAGGTAGCATGGGCAACACCTGCTCAATATTTGGACGTTGTTCACAGTATTACTTGTGCCACCTTTACATTAAATGTAGTGAGTGCCTTTTGGAAATAAATATCACTGCTATTGGAAGTTGCTTTTTTCCCCTCTGAGTGCAGAGTTATTGTGTTGCCAACATCTCTGTTTCTCAGTCTCTATCTTATCAGAGGTTTTCATCAAGCCGGAAAAAGGATGTTTCCAGCCATGTATCGCTTTCGCTCTCATTGGCAATGACCTTGTTGACACTGAAACAAAACCATACACTTTTGCAGCCATTTTTATCTGTGTCTGTCTCAAGACACCGTCTGTTTCACCTCCAGGGCTGTTTCCTGCTGTAAAACCCTGTATAGACACTTTAAAAAATATAAAATCCACACTCTTTTAAAATGATCAACACCTTCTGTCCCAGTTAGAAGATGGGATTATTCATCTAAAACTAGAGGATAGAGTACTGTAGAATAGCGTCTTCGAAGGTAAAAATAGTGCTAGAAAAAGTAAAACACCAGACTACATTATTCTTGATTGATAGATTTTATTTTGCCAGTTAAAAAAACATATACACACAGTACATACATTTTGTAAGCATGACAGGGACAACACAAAGTCAGACTTATTTCCATTGTGGTCTCTAAAAATAAAATGTAATTACAAGAACAGTCTCAAAGATTCTTTAAAAGAGCAAAAACAAGAATCAAGTAAATTGATAGTTCATGGGCTGCATGGACAAAGATCTTCCACAGAGGTGATTCGGACTCGGACTGTCTCCACTTCACTATCTGAGCGCACAGTCATCCGCCTCACAGTCATCTGTGCCTGCTGACAGATGAAGCAGGCTTGAGCAGGGGGGTGGGTGGTCACCTCCAGCAGGGGGGAAAGACAGGAGGAAAGGTCAGGAGCAGTTGTTCAGGGCACCCCATCACCAGTCGCTCTCTGTAGACTCCGTGATAAACCACTCCTAAAACGTTGTGTAGCACCCACATTGGTGATGGAAATCGCTACTCCAGCGTCAGAAGCTTACTGCACATCAATAACAGGACAAGTCCACCTTGGAGTAATCACTTTAGAGATCACATCACTTTCGACATTCATCTGCCATCTCCAAGCCTCTGACTGCCACTTATTCTTATTCCAAATAAAAACAACAGCTAGCTAGCTGATAGCTAGCCTTTCAGCTGTTTTAGCGAACCAACTGGCTTGCAGGTTGTGGATCGATATATATACAGTACCAGTCAAAGGTTTGGACACCCCTACTCATTCCAGGATTTGTATAAATGTTTTACTATTTTCTACATTGGAGAGTAATAGTGAAGACATCAAAACTATGAAATAACAAATATGGAAACATGTAGTAACCAAAAAAGTGTTAAACAAATCAAAACATATTTTATATTTGAGTTTCTTCAAAGTAGCCACCATTTGCCTTGATGACAGCTTTCCACACTCTTGGCATTCTCTCAACCAGTTTCATGAGGTAATCACCTGGAATACATTTCAATTAACAGGGGTGCCTTGTTAAAAGTTAATTTGTGTTAAATTGTAATTAGTTAAATTGTAATTCCTTCTTAATGCATTTGAGCCAATCAGTTGTGTTGTGACAAGGTAGGGGTGGTATACAGAAGATAGCCCTATTTGGTAAAATACCAAGTCCATGTTGTGGCAAGAACAGCTCAAATAAGCAGAGAGAAACGACTGTCCATCATTATTTTAAGACGTGAAGGTCAGTCAATCTGGAAAATTTCAAGAACTTTGAAAGTTTCTTCAAGTGCAGTCGCCAAAGCCATCAAGCACTATGATGAAACTGTCTCTCATGAGGACCACCACAGGAAAGGAAGACCCAAAGTTACCTCTGCTGCAGAGGATAAGTTCATTAGAGTTACCAGCCTCAGAAATTTCAGCCCAAATAAATGCTTCACACTCAAAAATGAGCTCCAAAAGATGTTCAGTCAATGAAGCCTTAACACAAATTCTGGACTGTGAACGTGAAATAGAAGAAGAGGTTTCAGAGACAGAGGACATTTCAGAGATAGAGGACAATGCTGTTGATGATCCAGATTGTAATTTTTCTTTGGTGAAGAGGATTCAGCATGTTTAAACTGTCAATCTGACCTATACCACAATGGACGTAATTATTTTTCAGCAAAGCACCAGGGCTAAACAACACCAATAATAAGAAGAGACTTGCTTGGTCCAAGAAACACGAGCAATGGACATTAGACCAGTGGAAATCTGTCCTTTGGTCTGATGAGTCCAAATGTGAAATTCTTGGATCCAACTGCTGTGTCTTTGTGAGACGCAGAGTAGGTGAATGGATGATCTCTGCATGTGTGGTTCCCACCATGAAGCATGGAGGAGGAGGTGTGATGGTGTGGGGGGTGCTTTGCTGGTGACACTGTCGGTGATTTATTTAGAATTCAAGGCACACTTAACCAGTACGGCTACCACAGCATTCTGCAGCAATACGCCATCCCATCTGGTTTGCGCTTAGTGGGACTATCATTTGTTTTTCAACAGGACAATGACCCAACACACCTCCAGGCTGTGTAAGGGCTATTTGACCAAGAAGGAGAGTGATGAGTGCTGCATCAGATTACCTGGCCTCCACAATCACCCGACCTCAACCCAGTTGAGATGGTTTGGGATGAGTTGGACAGCAGAGTGAAGGAAAAGCAGCCAACAACTGCTCAGCACATGTGGGAACTCCTTCAAGACTGTTGGAAAAGCATTCCAGGTGAAGCTGGTTGAGAGAATGCCAAGAGTGTGCAAAGCTGTCATCAAGGCAAAGGGTGACTACTTTGAATAATCTAAAATCTAAAATATATTTTGATTTGTTTAACATGTTTTTGGTTACTACATGATTCCATATGTGTTATTTCTTAGTTTTGATGTCTTCACTATTATTCAACAATGTAGAAAATAGTAAAAATAAAGAAAAACCCTTGAATGAGTAGGTGTGTCCAAACTTTTGACTGGTACTGTATATGTAATCAATACTTTAGATCAAATCAAAAGTTAATTTCTTTTTTTAATATATTTTTTTAAACTTTAAAACAACAAAATATTTACAAATTAACGGAGCTCTCTGCTTAGGCTGCTACTATGGCACCATTGCAACTACGTTATTATATCTTAAAGTAACTGTCCAGTGTTTCCAGATGTATTTGAAATATGACCTGTAATAGTTTTCCTTCCAATGTTTAAAAAAAGCTTGTAAGTAAGCATTACACTGTATTCGGCGCATGTGACAAATACAATTTGATTTGATTAAAAAAAATGTTTTGCTTGCCTGATAGTGGTCAGGCAGATCAACTCATATACAGCTTGAGTGGGCAAATTAAGATGCATTTAAAAGTGACATTCTTAAAAAATGTATGGGTATATATTTGAAAGATCGAAAAGGGATGTAACTATCTCAGTTGGTCTTCAGGGCATATAGGGTTGAAATTAACACATATTCAAGATGTGATAGGAGTTTTTGTACCCATTTCAGACAGATCTCACACTGGCAATTCTCAAAGACACACATCCTCCTATGTCTATCCCAATCAACAGTTACAGAACTGTGGTAACACCAACACTGTTTCAAGAACATCACATTTACTGAACTTCAGCTTTTTTCCTGTGAAGTAAATGGTTGCTAGAAATAGGTTTACAGATTATAGCCGAGGACTTGGGTGAGACATTCAATGATCAGTAATTGCGGCTGTCTATTATGATGTAAACCTGGCTGGGTGATTATAACAGGAATGGAAAGAAACAATAAAAAAAGTTGTGATGATATAAGCTTTGCTGTATTTTATCCGCTTTTATAACGGTTGAGCTGTTAAACATGTACTTTTGTACAGTATGACAAACCATCAAACCTATCAAATTTTCTATGTCTCCAACATGGAATATACATTTACATTTACGTCATTTAGCAGACGCTCTTATCCAGATTGACTTACAAATTGGTGCATTCACCTTATAGCCAGTGGGATAACCACTTTACAATATGTTTTTTTTTTTTTTTGGGGGGGTGGAGTAAGGGCGGGTAGAAGGATTACTTTATCCTATCCCAGGTATTCCTTAAAGAGGTGGGGTTTCAAGTGTCTCCGGAAGGTGGTGAGTGACTCCGCTGTCCTGGCGTCGTGAGGGAGCTTGTTCCACCATTGGGGCGCCAGAGCAGCGAACAGTTTTGACTGGGCTAAGCGGGAACTGTGCTTCCGCAGAGGTAGTGGGGCCAGCAGGCCAGAGGTGGATGAACGCAATGCCCTTGTTTGGGTGTAGGGACTGATCAGAGCCTGAAGGTACGGAGGTGCCGTTCCCCTCACAGCTCCGTAGGCAAGCACCATGGTTTTGTAGCAGATGCGAGCTTCAACTGGAAGCCAGTGGAGTGTGCGGAGGAGCGGGGTGACGTGAGAGAACTTGGGAAGGTTGAACACCAGACGGGCTGCGGCATTCTGGATGAGTTGTAGGGGTTTAATGGCACAGGCAGGGAGCCCAGCCAACAGCGAGTTGCAGTAATCCAGACGGGAGATGACAAGTGCCTGGATTAGGACCAGTGCCGCTTCCTGTGCAAGGCAGGGTCGTACTCTCCGAATGTTGTAGAGCATGAACCTACAGGATCGGGTCACCGCCTTGATGTTAGCGGAGAATGACAGGGTGTTGTCCAGGGTCACGCCAAGGCTCTTCGCACTCTGGGAGGAGGACACAACGGAGTTGTCAACCGTGATGGCGAGATCATGGAACGGGTAGTCCTTCCCCGGGAGGAAGAGCAGCTCCGTCTTTCCGAGGTTCAGCTTGTGGTGGTGATCCGTCATCCACACTGATATGTCTGCCAGACATGCAGAGATGCGATTTGCCACCGGGTTATCAGAAGGGGGAAATGAGAAGATTAGTTGTGTGTCGTCTGCGTAGCCATGATAGGAGAGGCCATGTGAGGATATGACAGAGCCAAGTGACTTGGTGTATAGCGAGAATAGGAGAGGGCCTAGAACTGAGCCCTGGGGGACACCAGTGGTGAGAGCATGTGGTGCGGAGACAGATTCTCGCCACGCCACTTGGTAGGAGCGACCGGTCAGGTAGGACGCAATCCAAGAGTGAGCCGCGCCGGAGATGCCCAGCTCGGAAAGGGTGGAGAGGAGGATCTGATGGTTCACAGTATCAAAGGCAGCAGACAGGTCTAGAAGGACAAGAGCAGAGGAGAGAGAGTTAGCTTTAGCAGTGCGGAGAGCCTCCGTGAGACAGAGAAGAGCAGTCTCAGTTGAATGACCAGTCTTGAAACCTGACTGGTTTGGATCAAGAAGGTCATTCTGAGAGAGATAGCAAGAGAGTTGGCTAAAGACGGCACGCTCAAGAGTTTTGGAGAGAAAAGAAAGAAGGGATACTGGTCTGTAGTTGTTGATATCAGAGGGATCGAGTGTTGGTTTTTTGAGAAGGGGTGCAACTCTCGCTCTCTTGAAGACGGAAGGGACATAGCCAGCGGTCAAGGATGAGTTGATGAGCGAGGTGAGGTAAGGGAGAAGGTCACCGGAAATGGTCTGGAGAAGAGAGGAGGGGATAGGGTCAAGCGGGCAGGTTGTTGGGCGGCCGGGCGTCACAAGTCGCAAGATTTTATCTGGAGAGAGAGGGGAGAAATGAGTCAAAGCATAGGGTAGGGCAGTGTGAGCAGGACCAGCAGTGTCATTTGACTTAACAAACAAGGATCGGATGTCATTAACCTTCTTTTCAAAATGGTTGACGAAGTTATCCACAGAGAGGGAGGGGGGGAGGATTCAGCAGGGGAGGAGAAGGTGGCAAAGAGCCCTAGGGGAGGCAGAGCTTGGAATTTAGAGTGGTAGAAAGTGGCTTTAGCAGCAGAAACAGATGAAGAAAATGTAGAGAGGAGGGAGTGAAAAGATGCCAGGTCCGCAGGGAGTCTAGTTTTCCTCCATTTCCGCTCGGCTGCCCGGAGCCCTGTTCTGTGAGCTCGCAATGAGTCATCAAGCCACGGAGCAGGAGGGGAGGACCGAGCCGGCCAAGAGGATAGGGGACATAGAGAGTCAATGGATGCAGAAAGGGAGGAGAGGAGGGTTGAGGAGGGTTGAGGAGGCAGAATCAGGAGATTGGAGGGAGAAGGATTGAGCAGAGGGAAGAGATGATAGGAGAGAGAGAGCAAAGGTTGCGACGGCGCATTACCATCTGAGTAGGGGCAGAGTGAGTAGTGTTGGAGGAGAGCGTGAGAGAAAAGGATACAAAGTAGTGGTCGGAGACATGGAGGGGAGTTGCAGTGAGATTAGTAGAAGAACAGCATCTACTAAAGATGAGGTCAAGCATATTGCCTGCCTTGTGAGTAGGGGGGGACGGTGAGAGGGTGAGGTCAAAAGAGGAGAGGAGTGGAAAGAAGGAGGCAGAGAGAAATGAGTCAAAGGTAGACGTAGGGAGGTTGAAGTCACCCAGAACTGTGAGGGGTGAGCCATCCTCAGGAAAGGAACTTATCAAGGCATCAAGCTCATTGATGAACTCTCCAAGGGAACGTGGAGGGCGATAAATGACAAGGATGTTAAGCTTGAATGGGCTAGTGACAGTGACAGCATGGAAATCAAATGAGGAGATAGACAGATGGGTCAGGGGAAAAAGAGAGAATGTCCACTTGGGTGGGATGAGGATTCCTGTGCCACCACCCCGCTGACCAGATGCTCTCGGGGTATGCGAGAACACATGGTCAGACGAGGAGAGAGCAGTAGGAGTAGCAGTGTTTTCAGTGGTAATCCATGTTTCCATCAGCGCCAAGAAGTGGAGGGACTGGAGGGTAGCATAGGCTGAGATGAACTCTGCCTTGTTGGCCGCAGAACGGCAGTTCCAGAGGCTGCCTGAGACCTGGAACTCCACGTGGGTGGTGCGTGCAGGGACCACCAGGTTAGAGAGGCAGCAGCCACGCGGTGTGAGGCGTTTGTATAGCCTGTGCGGAGAGGAGAGAACAGGGATAGACAGAGGCATAGTTGACAGGCTACAGAAAATGGCTACAATAATGCAAAGGAGATCGGAATGAAATGAACTAAACATCTGGGAAAGGAGAGAGCGGGGCCACTGAGAGCCACTGAATTGACTCCGCCAGTTCGCGTCTTTTCGCTAGGTCGTTCCAGCTATTGTTTACTAGTAGCAATCCAGGTAGCAACAAGCTAGCTAAATTTCAAGCACAGTAGCCACTTACTACCTAACGTTAACGCTTCAGACAATGAGGTTAGAAAAACAGCTGAATGGTAGGCATTATTGTATGTAATTATTGTAGGCAGCTAGCTGGCGTAATTACAGGCACTCTCAGGCGTGAAACAACTATCCACAGTTGCTAATAGTTACCAGTAGCTACCCGCCAGCTAGTCCAGGTAGTGGGTTAGCTAGCTTCGTGCTTCACCGGGCTCAGACGAATACAATACTAACCTACAATACCTAACTACAATCTAAATACATAGTTTAAGCTTTACTCGACAAAGCCCAAACTATGTACATAAGCCATATAAGCCAAGCTTACCTCCCGCCAGAGAGAGACACAACCTCACCCGACGACGACGAACCAGAACGTTTCACTGAAACACCCAAATATAACTCTCCCAACTTCCACCTCAGAAACTATAATTGTTGTAAACTACAGCGGTTCAATGTTTTCTAGGAATAGACTAACTTAGTTTATTCAGCTAGCTTGCTTGGTACAGTATTCTTCAGTGAAAATCGACCAGGGCACCTAGTCATATGACGCCACAGCCAACTAGCATGCCGGACTCCAACAACACGGTTTAGCGCCAATACTCGGCCACAACAAACCACCAGTGTGTCAACACGCCAAGCAGATCATTCGTGTCCGTGTCTAATGTTGTGGGTTAGTCCCAACAGCTTGAGCGAGTCCGTCGTCGACTTATTCAGCCAGCTAGTTAGCTAGAATAGTTAGCATACTAGCTAGCCATTGCTTTCAGACAAAGAAGAAACCCCTCCTCCCACGGCACGAACACACAGAGAGAGCCAAGTTAACGTTAACTAGTCACCCATGTCCCAAATTCCCTTGAACGACTCTGGCTACCAGTATGTAAAAACAAAACACAAATGTAGGTTATAACTTACCCCTAGCAGCTACTGTTAGCTAGCCAAGTGCAAAGCTAGCCACTGAATTGACTCAGCCAGTTCGCGTCTTTTCGCTAGGTCGTTCCAGCTATTGTTTACTAGTAGCAATCCAGGTAGCAACAAGCTAGCTAAATTTCAAGCACAGTAGCCACTTACTACCTAACGTTAACGCTTCAGACAATGAGGTTAGAAAAACTGCTGAATGGTAGGCATTATTGTATGTAATTATTGTAGGCAGCTAGCTGGCGTAATTACAGGCACTCTCAGGCGTGAAACAACTATCCACAGTTGCTAATAGTTACCAGTAGCTACCCGCCAGCTAGTCCAGGTAGTGGGTTAGCTAGCTTCGTGCTTCACCGGGCTCAGCCGAATACAATACTAACCTACAATAATTACATACAACAACCCACGATAACTACCTACAATACCTAAGTACAATCTAAATACATAGTTTAAGCTTTACTCGACAAAGCCCAAACTATGTACATAAGCCATATAAGCCAAGCTTACCTCCCGCCAGAGAGAGACACAACCTCACCCGACGATGACGAACCAGAACGTTTCACTGAAACACCCAAATATAACTCTCCCAACTTCCACCTCAGAAACTATAATTGTTGTAAACTACAGCGGTTCAATGTTTTCTAGGAATAGACTAACTTAGTTTATTCAGGAATATAAATTATATATCTGTACAGGTATTACTGTGTTTCATTACAGACCTGTCATTGCCTTGTCTTCAGCCACAGGAACACAGCTAGATAGCTTATTGCAACAGACATGACAAATGGAAGAAAATCACAGGTTATAGGAGATGTGTTGTTGAATAAATCACATAATCCTCAGCCAGCTAAGGACAAATCCGTACAGGCAATCACATCTAATAGAATATTTGTCCTCAGTAGGATGATTGAAAGTGTTGCCGAACTTCACCGCTCTTGCTACCTAAAACAGTCCTCTCGCAGGCTCACTGGCCACATTTTCAGTCTATCTGTGACTACTACAAATGTCCTGCAAGTCAACGACCGTGACTTCCTGGGTGTTCACCTGGGTTCCCCTGAGTACCACACAGAGGTATTGCCTTGGCAGTGTGTCTGAACTCCCACCCCAACTGTCACAGTGAGCTAAGGAGGACAGGCAATGACGCAGGGTCTCTGAGGACAGAGGGAATGTCACTGAAAATTAAACACACACGGGGACACACACTGTGGTGAATTATTATTAATGAACTGTAGAGTTTTAGTGTATTGTGAGATGCAACTGGGTTAATCACGACCATAAAGTTAGAATTCTTTGTTACTGGACCAGGAATTGTATTGAGTCATTTAATTTCACTGTGTGGGGGGGTAGAGAGGGAATCTGCCCTAGGGTCAAATGGCTTGCTCTTACTTAAATCCATGACTGTCTTATCTGATGAGAGAATGAAACTAGCTTGTGGCCTTTTGTCTCTCTCTTCAACCACCGTGACGGGAGCGGCACCAGGGTTGAATGGAGATTGGGCTAGACCTTTGTCTCCTTGGTATCTTCTTGATTGATTACAGCATGATGGGGTGGGGTTTGTGTATGTTTCAAGGATTTAGGGCCTTGTCATGTTTAAACTAAACATGAGTGTGTGTGCAAGACAGGGGAGTGAGTGATTGGTTGGAGTACTATGTGCATAATTAAAGTCGAGTTTAGCCGCCCTCAGAGACAAAGGAAGTGGGCGTGGAGTGGAAAAGAGCGGGAAACTGTAGGAGGAGGGATTTTAAGTGAAGAGAGAGATGGAAGGGGGTATATATAGAGGGAGAGCAAAAGAGAGGTGGGGCTACTCTGCAGACCGGCCTGACTTTGTTGATAAAGTCATTTTTGTTGCAACAAAAACTCTGAAAGTATTTTAATTTCTGATTGATTTTCCACAACAACACGCACACCAACACACGTATTTACAAACAAACACACTCAAAGACCCGACCCACTGAGGACAGAGGTCAATTCAATGTCTATTCCACGTTAGTTCTACGTCATTTCATTGAAATGACGTGGAAATAATGTTGATTCAACCAGTGTGTGCCAAGTGGGAACTCAGCCAGTGTTAATGATTTATAGTGGCACTTTGATGCGGGTGAGTACTCATATATTCAGGGTATAACTTTCAGGCCAGGCTTCTATACTTGTGTTTTGGTTTGACACAAACTTCTATTGTGACTGAAATCCCCAGCCCATCATGACTTGAGCTCCCTTACCCTTCACATCGTCTCCCTCAGTCACTCTGGTCAGTGCCAGTCAGGCAGTCTGAAGACCAGCTGTGTTATTCTGCAGTGCCGTATGGTCACCTCAGGACTCCTCCTTCACTGATGCCCCAAGTCTCATAGTGATGAATGAATCATGATCTTTACCAGCTTGGACTGGGGTGTTTTCCTTTTATCAAACCCCAGGATATCTGTCAGTAGGGGAACAACCATAGAATCACAATTGCCTTTGCCAGTCATGAGTGTAGCCAACTCTAACAGTGTTATGATAGCACTGCAGCAATTAAGGATTGGTCATGTGAGGAACTGGGAAAATATTTCAAGGAGCAGTCAGCTGACAGTCACATTGACTTTGCTGCTTTAGCCCTGAGCTTGAACTGTGCCTTACCTTAACAACTGTGTATGTTCTACAGCGTTACCCTCTAACAGGGACACAATGCGTTGATTCTGTAGTAGAGGAGTACATGGGGTACAGTTTGAAGAGGAAGATGACATACACGCATGTCATAAACAAATACTTATACACGCACGCACAAACTCATGCACCTCGCTCACATGCAGACACACAGGCACAGGGTTAAGAGTCCTTGAGAAGATGGGCCAAACGAATCACACAATGTGTAATGCGGCACGGTGTGTGGTTGCCATGGAAACCACCATCTCTGTAATTGAGCTGAGTGAGTGTCTGCATGTCCATGATCAGCCTACAAACTAACCATCCACCCACACAAACACTTTATACGCTTTTTTTTTTGCAGGCTTTTCAATAGCTGACCTGTTAGACGAAAGCGGCATGTAAGAAAATCAATATAGTGCATTGCGTATAATAGCTGTACTGAGGCTGCCTCTCGCCTCGTCACACATGAGTCTCAGAGGACAAGATGTTCTCTGTCGCTGTAAACTATAACGTGTCTACCCAGGCCTCTACCCAATAGCTGGAAGGCCTATGTGAGCTGACAGACAGAGAGATGGATGGATGGATGGACAGACAGACAGACAAAGAGACAAACAGCACAACAAGCTTGGGGCCAGGGTCACTCCACCCCTTAGAGGATCAAAAGACCTGAAATAACAGAGATGTTCCGTGTTTACTATCATCGTACTTCAACCCTCATATCAGATTATTCCAAACACCTAGAGCTGTGATTTTAATTATATAAGAAACAACAACTTTGATTAGAGTGTACAGATGCAGACATACTGATGCAGATACTGATGATAAACAGTCCTTAATGCATGTATGGTGTACTCTGCTCTCACCCTCACGTCTCCTATCTGTCAGTATGGAGGCCAGAGTGAGTATGAGGTGATGAAGAGATCTTCCTCTCTGCACAGTAAATCAATGGAAACTAGAAGAGGCTCATCCTCGTCTGTAGTTGAACAAAGGGAGCTGTCCTTTGTAGTTAAGCCGTTTAGCCAGAGGAAGAAAACAAGAGAACGTTTTTTGGAAAGACATTCCGGGGAAAACAATTCAAAGGCAAAAAGCCACCGTCAGCGGGATGAAAGCGTGAGGGAGAGGGAGGTTTAGGGTGTCACGATCGTCAGGGAGAGAAGTAGACCAATGCGCAGCGTGATGAATGAACATGTTACTTTATTATATTAAAGCACGAACAAAAACAATAAACGACTCGTGAAGTCCACGGTGACGATGACCGAACACGGAACAAGAACCCACAAACACAAAAGGAAAACAGACAGTATAAATATGGCTCCCAATCAGAGACAACCAGCCAACAGCTGACACTCGTTGCCTCTGATTGGGAGTCACTCAGGCCAACATAGAAATACACAACCTAGAACCCCCAACATAGAAATAGAACACATAGAATGAACACACCCTGGCTCAACATATAGAGTCCCAGAGCCAGGGTGTGACAGGTAATAAGAAGGAGGGATTGTTGCTGGCCTTGCCCACCACCCTCCAACTGGCCGGAGCGACTAGCTTCGTGGGAGCAGAGCGGTACCGGGAGCGGCCGGGTGGCGCACGTGGCTTGTGCGTGGGCCGAACGACGCGACGCGCACCCCTGGCGTGCGTGGAGCAGCAACGGGCCGGACCGGGCTGACGATACGCACCCCTGGCTTGGTGCGTGGAGCCGGAACGGGCCTCACCAGACTGACGACTCGTACCCCTGGCTTGGTGCGTGGAGCAGCAACGGGCCGGACCGGGCTGACGATGCGCACCCCTGGCTTGGTGCGTGGAGCAGGGACAGGCCGGGCTGGGCTGGCGACGCACACCGTAGGCTTGGTGCGTGGAGCAGGGACAGGCCGGGCTGGGCTGGCGACGCACCCCGTAGGCTTGGTGCGTGGAGCAGGGACAGGCCGGGCTGGGCTGGCGACGCACCCCGTAGGCTTGGTGCGTGGAGCAGGGACAGGCCGGGCTGGGCTGGCGACGCACACCGTAGGCTTGGTGCGTGGAGCAGGGACAGGCCGGGCTGGGCTGGCGACGCACCCCGTAGGCTTGGTGCGTGGAGCAGGGACAGGCCGGGCTGGGCTGGCGACGCACACCGTAGGCTTGGTGCGTGGAGCAGGGACAGGCCGGACTGGGCTGGCGACGCACACCGTAGGCTTGGTGCGTGGAGCAGGGACAGGCCGGACTGGGCTGGCGACGCACACCGTAGGCTTGGTGCGTGGAGCAGGGACAGGCCGAACCGGGCTGTGGAGACGGATAGGAGACCTGGAGTGAAGAGCGGCCACAACCCGTCCCGGCTGAATGCCTACCCTCACACACTCTGTGTGAGGCATCCGCACAGGACGTACAGGGCTGTGTACCCGTACTGGCATAACAGCACGTGACACTGGAGCAGGATATCCGGGACCGCGGAGAGGCATTGGAGACCACGAGCGTTGAGCCGGCACACTCCGTCCTGGCTGCATACCCCCCTTCGCACGACACGTGCGGGGTGCTCGCACAGGACGTACAGGACTATGCCGGACCACTCGTGGCACAGTACGCCGCTCCGCATACCGCGGGAACCTGCCCCGTCCCATGCTGCCATGCCTGAGTACGGGAAGTTGGTTCCGCTCTCCATCCAGGCTCCGCCAACCTGCCTTCTGGCCCCCGTAACCCGGTGGCCTCCTCTCCAAATCGCCCTGTGGCAGCCTCCTGCTGCCCAGCCGCCCATGCCGTGTGCCCCCCCCTAAAAAATTTTTGGGGTTGCCTCTCGTCCGTCCGACGATGGCACTGCTGACGCCGCTGCTCCTCTCTCGCCAGGGCCTTAATCCTAGCCCAAGGTCCCTTGCCCCCGAGCATGTCCTCCCAGGACCACGATTTGCCCACCTGGGCCATCGCCAGCCTCTCCATCTCCTTTCCTGGCGCTTCCTCCCATGTCCAGTCTGCCTGCTCCTGGACACGCTGCTTGGTCCTTTTATGGTGGGTTCTTCTGTCACAATCGTCAGGGAGAGAAGTAGACCAATGCGCAGCGTGATGAATGAACATGTTACTTTATTATATTAAAGCACGAACAAAAACAATAAACGACTCGTGAAGTCCACGGTGACAATGACCGAACACGGGACAAGAACCCACAAACACAAAGGGAAAACAGACAGTATAAATATGGCTCCCAATCAGAGACAACCAGCCAACAGCTGACACTCGTTGCCTCTGATTGGGAGTCACTCAGGCCAACATAGAAATACACAACCTAGAATCCCCAACATAGAAATAGAACACATAGAATGAACACACCCTGGCTCAACATATAGAGTCCCAGAGCCAGGGTGTGACATAGGGAGAGGGCCAAGAACCATAGGAACAATGATGGAGAGAATGGGAGGGAGGGAGAGATGGAGAGAGATCCACAGAAGGATCTTGGAGCATAAGGTCTGATACCAACAGGCTCAGAGACAGTTTCTATCTACAAGCCATGTGACTGCTAAACACTTGAACTGGACTGACCACCTGCTCTGATTCTCCACACCTTAGCACACATGCACTCACTCACCCATGCACACATACACACACACACACACACACACACACACTGTTACCAGAATCTTATTACGATTGCTAAATGATGCACAATTTAAACACTTGCACCCCAATCCCCCTTTTCCCCCAACATGTGTAAATATTGGACTATAAATTGTGCCTTCCTGTATTATACTTTTATTCCAAAAAATGTATTATATTCTACTGAGAGATTTACTTTATGTTCGTATTCTTATCTTTTATTCTTATTTATTATTGTTGTTGCATTGTCGAAAAGGAACCTGCAAGTAAACATTTTGTGTTTGGTGTATTCGACACCATTCCACTTATTCTGCTCCAGCCATTACCACGAGCCTGTCCTCACCAATTAGGGTGCCACCAACCTCCAGTGCTGTACATAGGACTAATACAACTTTTGTACAATGGACTGTGTTCTAAACATTAATGCACAGACACAGGAAAACCAATAAAATAGTTATATTTCCTAAAAATAACAAGTGTTGATGTCTCCCCACAGTTCTGGTTTTGAGGCTTGGGCATCTGGGGGCTGCAGTTAATCTGTTTAATCCCCTGCAGGGAGAAAGAAAGGCATTAATAATATTACAATGGTGTTTTAATTTAATTTAATACATATTCCTGTTTGATATGCATACATATCATTAAATTGTACATTGTCCTTTATAATATGCCAGTGTTTTTTTTTTTATCCAATGCATTTAGCTTACTTTAGGATGAAGTAGTCTAGGCCTTCTAATCTAGTTCTATTGGATCATATCACCTATAATTTAGTTATCAATGCATAAGGTGAATATAAAACCAACCTATCGTGAACACCAGTGTCATTTAATAATATGCATGGGTGTTATAGTATGAATGTATCACAATGTAAATAAAACACCAGCAGTACTAATGCAATGCAATATTAGCTTCACAGTGAAACACCACTATTCTGGCTATTTATCATTCTTAAACAGTAAGCAAAATAGATTTATATTTTTTATTTTTTAGCTTCAGCCTCTGTACAATGCATGAAACCTTACCTGTCATACGTCCACAACGATGTAGCAGCAGACCAAACAATTTGCGAGAGGAGGACCCATCGTAAAATTATTCTGGTCGATGTCAGCTTAACTCACTAACAGGTACTGAGAAAATTGATTCTGTTACTTGTTTACTTGTTATTCGTGTTAACCTCTTAAGGATCAGACACTTTTTTTTCCAATTTTCGCCTAAAATGACATACCCAAATCTAACTGCCTGTAGCTCAGGACCTGAAGCAAGGATATGCATATTCTTGATACCATTTGAAAGGAAACACTTTGAAGTTTGTGGAAATGTGAAGTTAATGTAGGAGAATATAACACATTAGATCTGGTAAAAGATAATACAAACACAAAAACATGCGTTTTCTTTTTGTTTCTTTTTTCATCATCTTTGAAACGCAAAAGAAAGGCCACAATATAATATTGCAGTTTAGGCGCCATTTAGATTTTGGCCACTAGATGGCAGCAGTGTGTGTGCAAAGTTTCAGATTGATCCAGTGAAGCATTGCAATACTGGACTATTTTGTATCAAGTCTGCCCAAATGTGACGAATTGGTCAATTGATACATTTTCAAGTACATAACTATAGAGAACATACAAAAATGATATGGTAATAAAAAATGTAAGTTTACACACTCTCAGAAATGTCATACATGATGGATCATTAGCTTATACACTAACTTTCACACATCTAGATGGCCGGGCGGGGTGGGTGTGGAGCCAGAGACAGCAGGGGTTCAAATTGTAGAACCCGGCTCCTACATTTGAATATAAAAATTGATTTTATCAAACAAAACTATAGTACATATCTCTGGGAGCCTTAGGATGACAAATCAGAGCAAAATTAGTGAATGTAAGTACATTATTTACCTTCAGAGGTGAATGTAGTAAACCAATTGCCGTTATATGTTTTTTGTTGTTGTGCACTCTCCTCAAACAATAGCATGGCATTTTTTCACTTTAATGGCTACTGTAAATTGGACAGGGCAGTTAGATTAACAAGATTTGAGCTTTCTGCCCATATAAGATATGTCTTATGTCCTGGAAAGTTTGCTGTTACTTACAACAGTCATGCTAATCACATTAGCGCACATTAGCTCAACCGTCCTGTAGAGGTTAAATATCTCCATTCTGGGATAGTTGTTCACTGAATTATTATAATTAGTTGCTCACACTGCTACATTGGCTACAATGTAAACAGACGTAGCTAGCTAGCATAAAAGCTACCTTTGTTGACACCGGTTGCGTGATGATGCAGTTTCCTATTTAGGTTAGATGTGACGTTGAAGTACATTTCAAATTTAGCAGATTTTAAGCGCTCTGTGTTCCATGCTCTGAAATCAAATCAAATTGTATTTGTCACATACACGTGTTTAGCAGATGTTATAGAGGGTGTAGTGAAATGCTTGTGGTTCTAGCTCCGACAGTGCAGTAATATCTAACAATTTCACAACATATACCCAATACACACAAAACTAGTAAGGAATGGGATTAAGAATATATACATATATGGACAAGCAATGACAGAGTGGCATGGACTAAGGTACAGTAGAATATTATAGAATAGAATGCAGTATATACATATGAGATGAGTAGTTCAAGATATGCAAACATTATTAAAGTGACTAGTGTTCAATTTCTTAAAGTGGCCAGTGATTTCAATAGGCAGCAGCAGCCTCTAATGTGCAAGTGATGGCTATTTAACAGTCTGATGGCCTTGAGATAGAAGCTGTTGTTTTTTCATTCTCTCGGTCCCAGCTTTGATTCACCTGTACTGACCTCACCTTCTGGATGATAGCGGGGTGAACAGGCAGTGGCTCGGGTGGTTGATGTCCTTGATTCTCTTTTTGGCCTTCCTGTGACATTGGGTGTTGTACGTGTCTTGGAGGGCTAGTAGTTTGCCCCTGGTAATGCGTTCGGCAGACCGCACCACCCTCTGGAGAGCCCTGCGGTTGTGGGCGGTGCAGTTGCCATACCAGGCGGTGATAAAGCCCGACAGGATGCTCTCAATTGTGCATCTGTAAAAGTTTGTGTGGGTTTTAGGTGCTACGCCGAAATTCTTCAGCCTCCTGAGGCTGAAGAGGCTCTGTTGCACCTTCTTCACCACACTTTCTGCGTGGTTGGACCATTTCAGTTTGTCGGTGATGTGTACACCAATGAACTTGAAGCTTTCCACCTTCTCCACTGCGGTCCCGTCGATGTGGATAGGGGGGTGCACCCTCTGCTGTTTCCTGAAGTCCACAATCATCTCCTTTGTTTTGTTGATGTTGAGTGAGAGGTTATTTTCCTGGCACCACACTCCCAGAGCCCTCACCTCCTCCCTGTAGGCGGTCTCGTCATTGTTGGTAATCAAGCCTACTACTGTTGTGTCGTCTGCAAACTTGATGATTGAGTTGGAGGCGTGCTTGGCCACGCAGTCATGGGTGAACAGGGAGTACAGGAGGGGGCTGAGCACGCACCCTTGTGGGGCCCCAGTGTTGAGGATCAGCGAAGTGGAGATGTTGTTTCCTACCTTTACCATCAGGGGGCGGCCCGTCAGGAAGTCCAGGACCCAGTTGCATAGGGCGGGGTTCAGACCCAGGGCCTCGATGTCAACGATTCTGATGTGGATGCGGTGGTGGAGTCAAGCGCAGGACACAGAAGAATAGTCAAGACGATTTTTACTAAATACTTAGTAAGACACACACAAAAATAACAGCCTCCCAAAAACACACGAGGTGTAACAAAATACGCGAGTGCGTAAAATACCCACTAAGGCCAAGGACACAGAACCTAAACATGCAAACAGGCGGACAATAACACACAACATGCAAACCTAACAAAGGGGAACTTATATGAGACATAATCATGACAGAATACGAGACAGGTGCACCAACTAGACATAACCAAACAAACATCGAAAACATCAAGCGGTAGTAGCTAGTACTCCGGGGACGACGAACGCCGAAGCCTGCCCGAGCAAGGAGGAGGAGCAGCCTCGGCGGTCTCCGTGACACTCGAGCTTAATGTTGAGCTTGGAGGGTACTATGGTGTTGAATGCTGAGCTATAGTCAATGAACAGCATTCTTACATTGGTATTCCTCTTGTCCAGTTGGGATAGGGCAGTGTGCAGTGTGATGGCGATTGCATCGTCTGTTGATCTATTGGGCAAATTGAGGTGGGTCTAGGGTGACAGGTAAGGTAGAGGTGATATGATCCTTGACTAGTCTCTCAAAGCACTTCATGATGACAGAGGTGAGTGCTACAGGGCGATAGTCATTTAGTTCAGTTACGTTTGCTTTCTTGGGTACAGGAACAATGGTGGCCATCTTGAATCATGTGGGAACAGCAGACTGGGAAAGGGAGAGATTGAATATGTCCATAAACACACCAGCCAGCTGGTCTGCGCATGCTCTGAGGACGCGGCTAGGGATGCCGTCTGTGCCGGCAGCCTTGCGGGGGTTAACATGCTTAAATGTCTTAATCACGTCGGCCATGGAGAAGGAGAGGCCACAGTCCTTGGTAGTGGGCCTCGTCAGTGGCACTGTGTGATCCTCAAAGCGGGCGAAGAAGGTGTTTAGCTTGTCTGGAAGCGAGACGTCGGTGTCGGCGACATGGCTGGTTTTCTTTTTGTAGTCCGTGAATGTCTGTAGACCCCGCCACATACGTCTCGTGTCTGAGCCGTTGAATTGCGACTATACTTTGTCTCTATACTGATGTTTTGCCAGTTTAATTGCCTTGCGGAGAGAGTAGCTACACTGTTTGTATTCTGCCATATTCCCAGTCACCTTGTCATGGTTGAATGCGATGGTTCGCACTTTTAGATTTGCGCGAATGCTGCCGTCTATCCACGGTTTCTGGTTAGGGTAGGTTTTAATAGTCACAGTGGGCACAACATCACCTATACAGTTCCTGATAAACTCAGTCACTGTTTCAGTGTATTCGTCAAAATTATTTTAGGAAGCTACCTGGAACATATCCCTGTCCGCGTGATCAAAACAATCTTGAAGCGTGGTTTCCGATTGGTCAGACCAGCGTTGAATAGTCCTTAGCACAGGTACTTCCTGTTTGAGTTTCTGCCTATAGGAAGGGAGAAGCAAAATGGAGTCGTGGTCAGATTTGCCGAAAGGAGGGCGGGGGAGGGCCTTATAACCATCCCGGAAGTTTGAATAGCAATGGTCGAGGATTTTAGCAGCGCGAGTACAACAGCGATATGTTGATAGAACTTCGGCAGCCTAGTCCTCAAATTTGCTTTGTTAAAATCCCTGTCTACAATAAATGCAGCCTCAGGATATGTGGTTTCCAGTTTGCATAAAGTCCAGTGAATTTCTTTGAGGGCCGTCGTGGTATCGGCTTGAGGGTGGATATACACGGCCGTGACTATAACCGAAGAGAATTCTCTTGGGAGATAATACGGTCGGCATTTGATTGTGAGATATTCTTGGTAGGGTGAACAGAAGGACTCGAGTTCCTTTATGTTACTACAATTACACCATGAGTCGTTAGTCATGAAACACACACCTCCGCCCTTCTGCTTCCCGGAGAGAAATGTATTCCTGTCTGCGCGATGAACTGAGATCCCATCTGGCTTGACCGATTTCGACAGAATTTCCCAAGAGAGCCATGTTTCCATGAAACAGTGTCACGATCGTATACGGAAGAGACGGACCAAGGCGCAGCGTGATAAGAGTACATATTATTCAGTACTTAACTCACGACAAAACAACAAACAAACGATACGTGAAGTCCTAGGTTACCAAAACAAACCTTAACGGAACAAGATCCCACAAAACTAACTGGTGCCAACAGGCTGCCTAAGTATGGTCCCCAATCAGAGACAACGAGCTACAGCTGCCTCTGATTGGGAACCACCCTGGCCAGCATAGATCAACACGATCTAGAAACTAACATAGAAAATATAACATAGAAACTCCACACCCTGGCTCAACATTTAAGAGTCCCCAGAGCCAGGGCGTGACAGTACCCCCCCCAAAGGCGCGGACTCCGACCGCGCCACACAAACACAACAGGGTAGGGGCCGGGTGGGCATTCCACCTTGGAGGCGGATCCGGCTCCGGGCGTGACCACCACTTTCTCTCCACCTCCCCGTTGCGCCCCTGGTCTGGTCTGGCACCGCTGACTGGAGCTGTACCCGACGACGGTGGATCAAACCGTACAGGCTCCGGACTGGAGCCGCTGGCCGGAGCTGGACTGGACACACGCACCACTGGCTTGGTGCGGGGAGCAGGAACGGGCCGGACCGGGCTGACGACGCGCACCACTGGCTTGGTGCGGGGAGCAGGAACAGGCCGGACAGGGCTGACGACGCGCACCACAGGTTTGGTGCGGGGAGCAGGCACAGGCCGGACCGGGCTGGCGACGCGCACCACTGCCTTGGTGCGAGGGGCAGGAACAGGCCGGACCGGTTGACGGCGGCGCACCACTGTCTTGGTGCGAGGGGCAGGAACAGGCCGGACCGGGCTGGCGATGCGCACCACTGGCTTGGCGCGAGGGGCAGGAACAGGCCGGACCGGGCTGGCGACGCGCACCACTGGCTTGGTGCGAGGGGCAGGAACAGGCCGGACCGGGCTGGCGACGCGCACCACTGGCTTGGCGCGAGGGGCAGGAACAGGCCGGACCGGGCTGGCGACGCACACCACTGGCATGGCGCGAGGGACAGGAACAGGCCGGACCGGGCTGGCGACGCGCACCACTGGCTTGGCGCGAGGGACGGGAACAGGCCGGACCGGACTGGGAACACGCACCACTGGCTTGGTGCGGGGAGCAGGAACAGGCTGGGCTGGACTGGGAACACGCACCACTGGCTTGGTGCGGGGAGCCGGAACGGGCCGGGCCGGACTGTGGAGGCGGACTGGAGGTCTGGAGCGGAGAGCTGACACAACCCGTCCTGGCTGAATGCCTACTTCAACACAATACGTGTGAGGCATCAGCACAGGACGTACGGGGCTGTGCACTCGTACTGGCGCTACAGCACGTGGTACTGGCGCAGGATATACGGGACCGAGGAGGCGTACTGGAGACCATGAGCGTTGAGCCGGCACACCCCGTCCTGGCTGAATGCCCATCTTTGCACGACACGTGCATGGTGCTTGCACAGGACGCTCTGATATCCAATAGTTTTTCCCGGCTGTATGTAATGATGCAAAACACTTTCTGAGCTAATAATGTTAAAAAGAAAACACAAAAAAACTAAATACTGCAAAGTTTCCTAAGAGCTAGTCGCGTGGCCGCCATCTTCGTCGGCGCTAGGATGCTCTCTCAGGTGTTCTTGGAAGATCACAAGTATGCAAGTATGCAATTTGGAACACAGCCAATGTTTTAAACCCCTATTTACTATTTATATGCAATCACTTCCTTATGTACAGTGAGGGAAATAAGTATTTGACCCCCTCTCAATCAGAAAGATTTCTGGCTCCCAGGTGTCTTTTATAGAGGTAACGAGCTGTGATTAGGAGCACACTCTTAAAGGGAGTGCTCCTAATCTCAGTTTGTTACCTGTATAAAAGACACCTGTCCACAGAAGCAATCAATCAACCAGATTCCAAACTCTCCACCATGGCCAAGACCAAAGAGCTCTCCAAGGATGTCAGGGACAAGATTGTAGACATACACAAGGCTGGAATGGGCTACAAGACCATCGCCAAGCAGCTTGGTGGGAAAGGGACAACAGTTGGTGCGATTATTCGCAAATGGAAGAAACACAAAAGACCTGTCAATCTCCCTCGTGACTAGTGTACCATTATTAAAGTGGCCAGTGATTCCATGTCTATGTACATAGGGCAGCAGCCACTAAGGTGCAGGGTTGAGTCACTGGGTGGTAGCCGGCTAGTGATGGCTATTTAACAGTCTGATGGCCTTGAGATAGAAGCTGTTTTTCATTCGTAGATTGCCTTCTTGTTCCTAATTGGTGGGAATCTGGAGAGCCCCCAGATGTTTGTTTTTTTCTGGAGTCCTGCAGGAGCATCAGGGACTTTTCCTGCAGGATTTTCTCAATGCTACAGGATTCCTGCAGGACACCTGCACAATTCCTTCACAAAAGGTTGAATTCCTGCAGGATTCCTGTAGGACTTTTTACTATGAACCACCATATGACCGGGCAAAAACGATGAGGGAGAAGAGCCCAGTTAACTGCTCCGCCTGGTCATACTATCAACAGGACAGCATGGTGCGATGTTCAGAAACACATGTCTTTTACATAAAATATATGTTAGACTTTTTTTATTAGTTTGAAACCGGCAGCCCTATTTCAAAATTAAAGCTTTTCACCCGATGCAAACTCTGCCCACCCAGGCTAGCTTAATCGAATCGCCTCAATAATAAATGTCAATAGTAGCAAGTAGACATGGGCTGATCTAACAAGTAACTAACAAGTACAGTATATCACTGTATGTGAAGTGGCAATCTAGGCGGTGGAGGTTTCAGTGAGGAGGCAGACAAATAGCACTCAATATAACAAGGCCTTAATCATGACAGTCACCCTAGCAGAGGAATGACAGGCAGGCCTATTCTCCCAGTATTGCTCTCATCTGGGGTGTATTAATTCAGACCAAGACCGTAGCAAGCAGTTGCAAAACGTTTTCACAGAAACCGTTTACTCCAAACAGAAAACGTTTTGCAATGAAAATGAGAGTTTACATTGGACAAATTCAGGTAAAAAGGTGTAATCTCGGGCGTCTTGTTGGAAATGTACTCTTCAGGGTTTAGCATGAACATGCCAGGACTAGTTGATGCACGTTGCCTGAACCATGTAGTGAATGGAAAGAAAAAGGAAAGCCTATCGGTTAGATACTCATCAAACATTAAATAAATCTATAGGCTTTCCTCTTTCTTTCCAACCACTACACGGTTCAGGGGACATGTTGTTGAAGAATCATTTGATCTCCCAAATCCCCAGAGTGCCCTATTAGGGTGAAGGAGTTTGAAGTGGCAAGGGTCTGGGCTGTCAAGCAGGTCTCCCACATGGAGGTCGAAGGAAATATTTGAAGGAGAGAGTGGAGCTGCTTGGAGATTCAGAATGTCGTTCACCAGTTGAAGGAAACTGACATACTGATAGTGCAGAAGGTGGATTTTGTGGCGTTTATTGCGCAGGTGATTAATTGTACTGCCTAAACGAACAAGAAGTCCAAGAAACTGGAAATAATTGTATTTACGGCTGAAAGATTTTTTGGTCATCAGGAACTAACAGCTGATACATTGCAGGGGGAAACTGTCTGAAGACGTTCCCCCCTCCCAGGCCCCTGAGGAATGTGATCTCGACTGAACTGTAACTGAAGGAGTGGGATGGGTTTTTGATTGATCTATTTTAGTTTCTTGTATGTTGTCATTTTATTTTTCTCCAGTTCACTACCCCGTACAGTAGGTAATGGCAATACAACTTATAGGTTGTAGTCCGCTATTAAATCTCAAAGAAGAAGAAGAAGGAGCTCTGGCTCATAGAGATAGATAGAGGACTCATCTTTATATCTGTGCCATTATAGCTTCTGTGAAAGCATGGGCAGCGCCACTGAGGCTACAACCCCAGGAATCCCCACCCAGTTACGCTACTTTAAAATGGCGGAAGCATGTTGGAAGCCCTCAATGGCGTTGCCCATGCTAAAACTGCCTTTTGGCCACTAGAGGCCTCTCTCATTCTCTATGCTCTGACTGGAATCCCAAATCACCCACTTCTCCTTCCCCTTCACCTCGCTCCTCCATTTGCGCGTTCACTCATACCTTCGCCATAAGCAAAAGTGTTCAAAAGCTGAGGCAGTGAAAATCGTGGAGGGTGCAGGGGCTAATTAGACCTTCCGATAGCCACTCTGAACGAGTCAGCTACGCTGCCGACTTCAGAGAAAAGTGGTATCCCATAACGCACCGCGTTATTTTTGAGTGAGTGCAATTTCACACTAAAGAATGGAGAGGGGGAATTTTGCAATTTTTCATTTTAGTATTTAAATGTGGTACTTGAATTGCATCATTCAAGTCATGAGTGTGTCCCGAAGTTGATGGGTTTATACAATCCCCTCGCCACTCTTGAAGTCACCCTCAGAGTTTCGCCAGCAACACGTGACAACGGAGGGCCCTCCAAGCGAATTGGTAAGGGCGAGGGACTGATTTGGGATTCACTTTCTGTTTGCCACCAGAGCACAGCAGGAAGGACCAAACAATTAACTTCTTAAATTACAAGGAATAAAGGTAGCCTACGTGTAATGAATACTCAGGGAGAAAAAGGTGTTGATTCACGCGCAGAGCGCGTCAGGTGTTTATTACGCCTTCGCAGAAGGCAGGAATCGTGGTCACAGGCAATGGTCATACACAGGTAGGCAAACAGGCAGGAGAATCAAAACTAGGACTGAAGGCTAAAACTGGTTCTCACAAACGAGCTAGGAAAAGGCTTAGTAGAGTCAAAACGAACAATACCTCACAAGGCACAAACAGAAAGAACTGAACTAAATAAGGAGCTGATGAGACCAGGTGAGTAACTAACACAGGTGAAATCAATGAACAAAAATGAAAGACAGGGCTACGTTCAAGAACACAAAGAAACAGGGCTACATACAAGAACACAAGGTGAACTAAGAAAATAAATACAGAACCTTACAATACGTTTCAAAACATTGGTTAATATGGAAAAAGAGATCTCAATCCCAAAACATGTGCACTTTGTAGTGGTTACATTAGGTTAATACATAAATAAAAGCATGATAGTACGCTAGACTACGAGCTAATATTTGTGAAACTAATTAATGAATGTTGGTGTCCGGCTTCAAACTTCTAAGTTTGAACTTTGAATGCACAAAAAAAAGATAGCACAAGCTAATTGTCATGCCCTGGCTCTGGGGACTATTAAATGTTGAGCCAGGGTGTGGAATTTCTGTTACATTTTCTATGTTTTGTTCTAGATCGTTTATTTCTATGTTGGCCAGGGTGGTTCCCAATCAGAGGCAGCTGTAGCTCGTTGTCTCTGATTGGGGACCATACTTAGGCAGCCTGTTTTCACTAGTCATTTGTGGGATCTTGTTCCGTTAAGGTTTGTGTTGTATAACCTAGGACTTCACGTTTTGTTTGTGTCAGTACAAATAAAGTATGTACGCTTATCACGCTGCGCCTTGGTCCGCTTCCTGTAACGATCGTGACACTAATATTAGCTGAAACACTAACAAATGGTTTATGCGCTAAGCTAATGATTGTCGGTGTCCGAATATGCACTGACTAGGCTACTAATTTCTAACACTGTATAATTCCATATTCCTACTACACATACATTCCACTTGAATAACAACAAAAGAGAAATAAACAAAACACTTTTTTACTTACAAGAATGATGAGAAAGAGTTGTTAATTGAGGCCCTTTTGGCTCCATGGTATCAACTCTTTGGGTCCAGCTAGGCCTATCTCTTTAGCAATGTTATTTTTTTGTATAGTCTCTCACTCGAGCACCTGATTCCCTTTTTTGTCCAAACTGGATTGAACTGCATTTGGGTATGCTTTCACTCCCCTGGTCCCAGACCTGTTTGTGCTGTCTTGCCATCTCCTAGGTCATTGTCAGAGCTGGGACCATAATTGTGTGACTTTACAAGGCTTTTCGTTTGTTTTTCAGTTATAAGTGCAACGAGAGAGTAGTGACAAACCTGGAATGGAATAACAACTTAAATGGACAAGATCTTAGCCAATCAAGACTCTGTCAATATGAATGTCAATTGGAGGACTCTAGTGGATTATTCCCCCACCAGGCCTCCCTGCTCTTTGCTTTTGGAGACTTTCCCAGCTTGGCCTGGGCTATATCTTTGATATAGATAATCTAACAAGTGTGTAGCTCAGTGTGTAGAGCAGGGTTGTGGGTTCGATTCCCACGGGGGACCAGCACGAAAATATATGCACTCACTACTGTAAGTCGCTCTGGATAAGAGCATCTACTAAATCGTAAGAGGACAAATCACTTGGGTTATGTTGGGGTAATGAAAATCCTTGATGCAGTAGTCTAGATTTTGTTATTTATTTATTTATTTTAATTTTACCTTTATTTAACTGGGCAAGTCAGTTAAGAACAAATTCTTATTTACAATGACGGCCTACACCGGCCAAACACAGACGACGCTGAGCCAATTGTGCATGCCCTATGGGACTCTCAATCACAGCCGGTTGTGATACAGCCTGGAATCGAACCAGGGGGTCTGTAGTGACGCCTCAAGCACTGAGATGCAGTGCCTTAGACCGCTGCGCATCTCGGGAGCCTGAGTAACTGATAAATGTGAGTAAGGCTAGGTTCGTTATTTGATTTAGTCAAACTCTGTTGGCCTATGTACACCTTTTTCATTGCTGCCAATGGAGGAATATGCTGTTTCTATTTCATGAATACCTTTCTTGCTCTCAATCAGTCATCCTCCAATTCATGCATGTCATCTGCATTCATCTGGCTAAGATATGCAGCAGGCTGCACTGAGCAGGTTAAAGAATCACATCTCTGGTGTCATGTCTAATTCAGATTACACTTGTATTCCATTGTAGATTTGGAAGGTGCGCTGTCTGTTTCATTAGGTCAGTTATTGTCTACCTGAGCCGATGCTCATGTCCTTCATCACAGTAGGATTAAGAAGCTTTGTTGGCAGCCTTCTCCTCGTCTGGGTTACTGTGTGGCAGACCTGGGTTCAAATAGGCTTAGTTTTCTTTCAAATACTTTAGCTGTGCTCGATTTAGCTCGTCTGGCACAATGGAACCCGATAGAATAGCAACCATTGCAAACCCCAAACCTCGTCCACCTGGCTCTCCAAGCAGGCTCAACCAAATGCTGAAAGAGAACAAATGCTATTTAAAGCACAGGTCTGAGGCTGTGTGGGGAGCCCATCCCACAGGCTTCTGTTGCTTCTCTGTTCCCAGCTGAGGCTCCTCTGCCTGGGATTAGGCTGAATGTATTACCCATCATGACTCACTCTCTTGGTTGTTGACAAAAACCGACTAGAAACAGCTCAGGCCGCAGTGGATATATCCATATTAATAACCGTATCCAATTCAGACCTGGCTTTTCTCTGTACTGTAAAAATGAGGGAGAGGGGACTCAGGAGCCCACAGCACCGAGGACTGGAGGAGCAGAGGAGTGGATTTAAACATGGCTTTATACTATGAGTCAGGATTTGTCTTCAGATCTATGCTTTCTGTTTAATGTCAGTAAAGAGACTCATGTCCTTGGTCAAAAAAGAAAATCAAGGCCACAACAGAGTATGAGGAAATACTCCCCTGAATTTCCAGCACATTGTCTGTACAGTACAAAAGCACCATTGCAATGGGTTATAAACTGTTGTAACAAGGTGAGTAGGACGGAGCCAGGCGCAGGAGATGTCAATCAAATAATTGGGATTATTTGGCCAATACATCAGTCCGCAGCAATGCGTAAACCAAATACAGTGCGACTTAAATGCGTACTAGGAAAACAAAACACATGGGTGAATATCCCGGCGATAAAAAGTAACATAATGCTCAACACGAGCTAGCGACACCTCCACATGGAACAATAACACACAAAGACATGGGGAGCAGAGGGAATACCTATACAGAGACTGATGAGGGGATATGAACCAGGTGTGTGTGAAAAACAAGACAAAACAAATGGAATGATGAAAAGAGGAGCGGCAGTGGCTAGAAGGACGGTGAAGGTGAACGCCGAAGCCTGCCCGAATAAGGAGAGGAGACAGCTTCCGAGGGAGTCGTGACAACTGTATAGGTTGATTCATAGGTCCATAGAGATCAATGAATATCCACAAGTAAATATCTGAAAAGAGAGGGAGTATATATGAAAATGATTAAACTGTATATAACTCTGAGAGAAGATGTATACCCAAGGCTGTAGAGACAGAGACAGTTTATTCGCCAACGAGCAGCGACAACTTTCACAGCTCTGAAATCTGTTTAAGATGATACGCCAGACGTCTGTGTATTGTTACCAAGGCAACTGGAGCCTGGTCGTCTGGCAGTCATAATGCTTTTGTGGCGGTTTCTGTGTCCAACAGCTGACTGCCTCCAGAGAATGGTGGTGGTCAGATACACAAGCTCCATAGCAAACCTGTTGAAACAATGTGTAACTGAAGTTCATGAGCTCTAGGCCACTAGATGCATAATTAGCATTGGAAATATTTAGGGATAAAATTAATGGTCTCTTATGAGTCCAGCCATGTCTATGTGTCTAAAAGAAAAGTATACACTGAGTGTATAAAACATTAGAACACCTTCCTGATATTGTGTTGCACCCCCTTTTTTGCCTCAGAACAACCTCAATTCGTTGGGGCATGGACTCTACAAGGTGTTGTAAGCGTTCTACAGGGATGCTGGCCCATGTTGACTCCAATGCTTCCCACAGTTGTGTCAAGTTGTCTAGATGCCCTTTGGGTGGTGGACGATTCTTGATACACACAGGAAACTGTTGAGCGTGAAAAACCAGTGGTGGAAAAAGTACCCAATTGTTATACTTGAGTAAAAGTAAAGATACCTTAATAGAAAATGACTCGAGTAAAAGTGAAAGTAACCCAGTAAAATCCTACTTGAGTAAAAGTCTAAAAGTATTTGGTTTTAAATATACTTAAGTATCAAAAGTAAATGTAATTGCAAAAATATACTTAAGTATCAAAAATAAAAGTAAATGTATGAATCATTTCAAATTCCTTATATTAAGCAAACCAGATGGCACCATTTTCTTGTTTTATTTTATTTATGGATAGCCAGGGGCATGCTCCAACACTCAGAAATCATTTACAAACAAAGCATGTGTTTAGTGAGTCCACCAGATCAGAGGCAATAGGGATGACCAGGGATGTTCTCTTGATAAGTGTGTGAATGAGGCCCTTTTCCTGTCCTGCTAAGCATTCAAAATGTAACGAGTACTTTTGGGTGTCAGGGAAAATGTATGGAGTAAAAAGTACATACTTTTCTTTAGCAATGTAGTGAAGTAAAAGTAAAAGTAGTCAAAAATATAAATAGTAAAGTAAAGTACAGATGCCCCAAAAAACTACAAGTATTCAAGTATTTTTACTTAAGTACTTTACACCACTGTGAAAAACCCATCAGCATTGCAGTTCTTGACACACTCATACCGGTGCGCCTGGCACCTACTACAATACTCTGTTCAAAGGCACTTAAATATTTTGTTTTGTCCATTTACCCTCTGAATGGCACAAATACACAATCCATGTCTCAATTGTCTCAAGGGTTACAAATCCTTCATTGAACCTTTCTCCTCTCCATCTACACTGATTGAAGTGGATTTTACAAGTGACATCAATAAGGGATCATAGCTTTCACCTGGATTCATCTGGTCAGTCTATGTCATGGAAAGAGCAGGTGTCCTTAATGTGTTGTACACTCAGTGTATATGTGAGTATGTAAATGTATGATTATCACACATACTGTAAGTGGTTTCATCTGACCACCTGCTCTGATTCTCCGTACCGTAGCACACATCACAACTGCTGCTACCAGACTCTTATTATACTGCTCAATTTATTCACTTGCCCCCCCGCTCCAATACACGTGTATTATACTTATGCACAATATATATATATAGGTGGTATGTGATATATATATATATATATATATTCTACTGCCATTTACTTTATGTTCGTATTCTTATTTTTTACTATTTCTTATTGTTGTGGCATTGTTGAGAAGGAACCTGCAAGAAAGCATTTCTTTGGACGATGTATACCATGTGTATCCCTTACGAAGCCTATGCTATGGTATCTCTGTAAGCACTAGGGGGCAGCATATGCTGTCTAAATGCCCCTTTTTTCAGTGGAGCAACCTGTTATACAGAAGTAAACGTCTCCAGATGTGCTAAAGCCCAATTGGCTGAACTAGGCTTAGGTGGTATGTGACATCAGAGCTAAGAATGCAAGGGAATACAGAGAGGCCCTGTGGAAGTCTGTATTTAAAGTGATCATTTAAATACCTGATCATGATCAAACCATTGATTATACCACCACAATGAGTATACCATTATGGTGTCCTTACTGAAAAGCAAAGTAATGAAAAACAGTTGCAGTAGGTATGATTTATTTTGTGATATGAGTTCTTATTTAAATATGTGTTTTTGGTACATTCAAGCAGTGAGTCCCTATGTATGTCTTGCTTTCAAATGCATATAAGGAATAGCACCATGTTTTCCTTTATGCAATTTATGTGGTGTGTAAGCCTAAACTTTAAGTGGTCTGAACATAGTCATTTACAGCATAGTTATTTTTTTTTACAGATTGTATGAGTGTGTTTCAATCAAGTGCAATCTGTGGTAACATACTGACCTCTGGTGGCTGCCTTCTGAACGGTTGTCAGATCCAAGTCCATCTACACTCATCAATGTAGTATTGGTTAACATCAGGGTCATGCTCAGTGGGGCACACTGTAGCGTAACATTTTACAACAGAGGAGAAAGATCTTTCTGGTAACTACTCTGTGACCTCCTTTAAACAGTTTCCAGCCAACTCCAGGTACATTGGGAAGTTTCTTAATAAGGTTTATTTAAGTTCAGAGCATACATCACAGATTGCATCTGAGAGTGAATCCCACAGGTTTTCAGTTTATGCTCATACAAACTCTTTTTGGCTCAACATCCACTATGAAGGGGGGAAATGATAAAATATTTTGTCAAACACTTGATAAATGTATTGTTGGAGGGATGTCATAGAGGGGTGTACTGTATGTAGCCAGAAGTATTGTGAGAACAAGCTGATTGTTGGTGTAAGCAAAGTGCTCCACACAGTATATCAGTGTTAGGAGTTGTCATAACGCAAGTATTAGTCTGGGTCAACAGTGCACAAAGACTACTGAGAAATAGAGCTCTGTTTAGTACTCAAACACCGCATGGATTTATTTATATCATCACAGTAGTTGACAGCATTTTGATACATACAAAAGTAATTTTTATGCAATAACTACATATTTTTTTGCACTGGATTGATAAGAAATACTGACCTTTCAACCAGAACCTCTTTTGATTTAGTGGCCAAGAAGAAAAAATTATATGAGCTTTTTAAAGGACAATACAAACTTTTACATTTCAATTAGTCCCCAGTGCATTAAGTCCCATTCATAGTACTGCTTTAGGAGAGTCATTTCTCATACTGGCACACTCCATCAAAGTGAAAAGGGGCTCAATGACAATGAATGACTTCATAGATCACATTTAGATTAATCTTCTACACCAGACAGTCGTAATTTAGCGTCTACATTACAGCATAAATCTTCAGTGTCGTGCACCCGAATTGAGTCTGTAGTCTGTATTTCTCCATAAATCAACAAAGGAATTACAACAGGAGTTAGATAGCTTACGAGGTAGAATTTTGTAGACAGCTAAATTGACTATTTGTATTAATAAACATCTTAATGATTCGGAACAGATGTCCTCCGGTAATTACAAGTTTAACAAAGACAGAAATATCTGGAAGTCCCTGATCACTTGTTCACCTCATTTGGTCTCACACAAACGACTGACGGAGATTGATCCGATTAGAAGACAGAACATATTTACAATAAGTAAAAACAGCTGAATATTAAATGTTTCAGTCTGGATCAGTTCAGATGGACGGACGGACAGACTTCAAGACAGACACTCTTGTCACATCACAGTTTGTTTCACAAGTTGTTTACATTGTATCCTTTGAGTGTCCAGTCGTCCACTGGAGGTGAAATTAACCATCAGGAACCATTTCTCTGTCAATCTACGGTTTAACATTGTCCTGAACACTTCTTTTGCTCTCTTCCTGAAGTGTCTCCCCACAATGACATACAGGAAAGGGTTAATGGCACTGTGGGTGTATGCCAGGTATGTGGACAGCTGTATGCTAATGTCCAGAATGTGACCCCAGAGGCACCCTGGAGTGACCTGGAGGTAATCCAGCGTGTCCAGGAAGCGCACCACCTGGTAGGGTGTCCAGCAGATGAGGAAGACAGTGAGGACGGTCAGGACCAGTGGTGTGGCCTTCCTCTCTGACCTCACCCTAGGAGTTTTTCTGATCTGACCATTTTTCAGAGTGATCACAATGTGGCGACTGCAGTACGCCACCACTATCACAGGAAGCAGGAACCCAACCACGTTAATGGTGACATTGCGCTGGATCTCCCAGTCCGGCTGGGGGTAAGCCAGGTAGCAGGCCGTCACCCCCGCCTTGGCCACGTATTTCACCCTGCGGAAGAACAGGGTGGGCAGACTCAGCAGGAACCCCACGATCCATATCCCCAGGCAGATGCGCTTGGCCCAGGTCGCCCTTCGCAGCCGGCTTTGGCACATGGGACGGACCAGAGCCAGGTAGCGATCAACGCTAACCAGCACCAGGAAGAAAACACTACAGTAGTAGTTCATGGAGATGGCCACGTTGACCAGCTTGCACATTGGTTCACCGAACGCCCAGTGGTAGCCGTTATTGATGGTAGCGGCCCAGAAGGGTAGACAGGACACCATGACCAGGTCGGCAGCAGCCAGGTTGCCCAGGTAGACATCGGCCACGGTGCATTGCTTTCTCTGCAGGCAAAAGACATAGAGGACCAGGCCGTTGGCCAACACGCCCACCACACTGAGCAGAACCAGGTAGGCTGGCTGGTAGGTGGAGAGCCAGTCCCAGGCTGCAGTGTAGTTGTACAGTAGTGTACAGTTGTAGGGGTCCAACTCAGTCCAATCCAGCTCTGAGTATGGGTCCTCAGTGGGGAGGAGCCTCTCGGTTGTGTTCAGGAACATTGGGAAACTGGAAGAAAGTATTAATTTAACTATTTGTCTTTTTTCCATGTTTGTTCACATAGTGTCAAAAAATTTTGAAATCATTGAACTGCAACATCCTAAGGAAAAGGAGACACAATATGAGAATCCACCTAAGGGGTGACACATAACGATTCATGGGTTTTTCCTGGCCGTACTAAGTCATACCTTTACTTTTAACAGTGGAAAATGTGAAATACTGTACGTGACTAACGAGAAACAGATACCAGTGTAGTGTTTCACTGATGGGAGTAGACTACAGCTCAGGAATCCCTCAAGTCTGCTAACATTACTAGACCTTGATTCATTCTGATAAGAAGAAATAGTAGTGCCATGACTTGTGTTGGTCCATTACATAACTGAAGCAATAGCACATTTTCAAAACTATGTAAGAAAAAATACAAGCTCAGTTAGTGCTCTGTTTAGCTTCTGTGTGTGTTGTCTATCTGTGCTCAATGTTCATACAGTACTCATTTTCCTGACCGTAAAAATGGCCCATTCATTATATGTTGAGGAGTGTATACAACTTTTTGCTATTTTTAACTTGGATCCGTTCCAATTTAACCACATTGAATTATTTCTCTTTACATCCTTAGAATAAATTTCCATGCTGCCAAAATTTAGCATGCGCTGCATACAATAAAAATTAAAAACATAAAACATTGCCTTTAATCACAATTGAACATTTTCCCCCCTTTATCTTTCTCATTCCATGAAGATCCCTGTTGGCTTTGAGGCTAACTCACCTTATCTCCAGAGCTTTGTGGTCTCAGTCCAGATGTGCTCCTTCTCCGGGTTCATTCCTGATGTATTATCAGCATGACCATCTGGCCTCCTCTGAAGAGCGTTCTGGGAGGATGGCCGCTCTTATATGAGCCGAACACAGATCATCCCAATGTCGTCACTTGGCCTCCAGCACAGCCCAGGTTTTCCCCTAAGTAGGCCTACTTCTTTCTGGCTCAACTATTTATCGAAACCATGACCCACTGTTGTTTCATTGGAGAGATATAAAAGGAGCCACATTTACAGTAGGAATGGTTTGCAAGTAAACTGCATTGAGCTAGATCCATATAAGTGTGGGAAAGTCCATTAGAGAGGTTTAAATGTTTTGAATACATGTATCCAGAGTTAAACCTTGTCCTATTTTTGTTTGATTCAATCTGAGGATATTATAAATTGGCTGTGGAGCTTGTCTCAGTTCTCTTTCAAACAAACTTGCCAGATTCATTTTACCAGGTAAACTAAAATTCAATTTGACTGATGAAACACACTGTACACACAGTATGGTACTATTTCTGTCATGTTCAATGTACATTTGGTTGGAAGTTTGGACTCCAGCATTAATAATGAAACAGTTTCACAGAAAACAGCCATGGCTAGGCTATAGGACTGTATTGCACTAAAGCAACCAGCCTTTCTGGACCAGTGGGAACACCGGCCTTTGAATCCCCTGAGCCTCTGGGCTTCTACAGCCTAATCTTGTAAAGTACGTCCAGCAACCCCCCGATATAATTTGTTTATCATGTTCGCACAGAAAAGCTATTAGATTTGCAGAACATAAGGTTTTCTCTCCTTATAAAGCATGTCATTGTTTTTAAGTTGTTTATTTTATGACCTTGGCCTGGACCTGAATCTAGGTAAATGGTCACTACAGGGATACAATTTACTTGCCATCCTTGCTGTGCCAGCTTTCTTAAACTTTTTTTTAGCTTCTAGGGCATTGTTCTATAATAATACAGAAAGTAGAGTAAAATACAGTGCCTATCATAAGTATTCACCCCCCTTGGATTTCTTCAATTACTTTTGTGTTAAAAAGTGGGATTCAAATGGATTTAATTGTAATTTTTTTGTCAACGATCTACACAAAATTTCGATAATGTCAAAGTGGATATATTTATATATTTTTTTTTATTAAGGAAAAATAAAACATGAATATATCCTGATTAGAGAAGTATTCACCCCTGAGCCAATACATGTTAGAAACATCTTCTGCCCACCCAGGGACATGATCATTTGGGGGTGGCATGAAGCCTCGAGGTTAGAGAGTTGGGCCAGTAACAAAAGGTCAAAAAATCTGTTGCTGTGCCCTTGAGAAAAACACTTAACTCCAGGGGTGTTGGACAATGGTGACCCTGGCTGTGACTCCACTCCCTGTGGGTGTCTCAGGGGGAGTTGGGATATGCAAGAAACACTTCCCACTGGGCACACACTGGTTGAATCTACGTTGTTTCCACATAATTTCATTGAACCAACGTTGAATTGACGTCTGTGGGTTGTGTGTAAAAAGACAAAAAAAGTATTTAGTCAGCCACCAATTGTGCAAGTTCTCCCACTTAAAAAGATCAGAGAGGCCTGTAATTTTCATTATAGGAACACGTCAACTATGACAGACAAATTGAGAAATTTTTTCTCCAGAAAATCACATTGTAGGATTTTTAATGAATTTATTTGCAAATTATGGTCGAAAATAAGTATTTGGTCACCTACAAACAAGGAAGATTTCTGGCTCTCACAGACCTGTAACTTCTTCTTTAAGAGGCTCCTCTGTCCTCCACTCGTTACCTGTATTAATGGCACCTGTTTGAACTTGTTATCAGTATAAAAGACACCTGTCCACAACCTCAAACAGTCACACTCCAAACTCCACTATGGCCAAGACCAAAGAGCTGTCAAAGGACACCAGAAACAAAATTCTAGACCTGCACCAGGCTGGGAAGACTGAATCTGTAATAGGTAAGCAGCTTGGTTTGAAGAAATCAACTGTGGGAGCAATTATTAGGAAATGGAAGACATACAAGACCACTGATAATCTCCCTCGATCTGGGGCTCCACGCAAGATCTCACCCCGTGGGGTCAAAATGATCACAAGAACGGTGAGCAAAAATCTCAGAACCACACAGGGGGGACCTAGTGAATGACCTGCAGAGAGCTGGGACCAAAGTAACAAAGCCTACCATCAGTAACACACTACGCCGCCAGGGACTCAAATCCTGCAGTGCAAGACGTGTCCCCCTGCTTAAGCCAGTACATGTCCAGGCCCGTCTGAAGTTTGCTAGAGTGCATTTGGATGATCCAGAAGAGGATTGGGAGAATTTCATATGGTCAGATGAAACCAAAATATAACTTTTTGGTAAAAACTCAACTTGTTGTGTTTGGAGGACAAAGAATACTGAGTTGCATCCAAAGAACACCATACCTACTGTGAAGCATGGGGGTGGAAACATCATGCTTTGGGGCTGTTTTTCTGCAAAGGGACCAGGACGACTGATCCGTGTAAAGGAAAGAATGAATGGGGCCATGTATCGTGAGATTTTGAGTGAAAACCTCCTTCCATCAGCAAGGGCATTGAAGATGAAACGTGGCTGGGTCTTTCAACATGACAATGATCCCAAACACACCGCCCGGGCAACGAAGGAGTGGCTTCGTAAGAAGCATTTCAAGGTCCTGGAGTGGCCTAGCCGGTCTCCAGATCTCAACCCCATAGAAAATCTTTGGAGGGAGTTGAAAGTCTGTGTTGCCCAGCGACAGCCCCAAAACATCACTGCTCTAGAGGAGATCTGCATGGAGGAATGGGCCAAAATCCCAGCAACAGTGTGTGAAAACCTTGTGAAGACTTACAGAAAACGTTTGACCTGTGTCATTGCCAACAAAGGGTATATAACAAAGTATTGAGAAACTTGTGTTATTGACCAAATACTTATTTTCCACCATAATTTGCAAATAAATTCATTAAAAATCCTACAATGTGATTTTCTGGGGTTTTTTCCCTCATTTTGTCTGTCATAGTTGACGTGTACCTATGATGAAAATTACAGGCCTCTCATCTTTTTAAGTGGGAGAACATGCACAATTGGTGGCTGACTAAATACTTTTTTTCCCCACTGTATAAGCACACCCCCAAATTATTGTTATTTTGGCAGTGATTACAGCTGTAAGTCTTTTTGGGTAAATCTGTAATAGCTTTGCACACATTGTGCAATATTTGCCCATTATTTTATTCAAAATTGTTCAAGCTCTGTCAAGTTGGTTGTTGATCATTGCTAGACAGCCATTTTCAAGTCTTGCCATAGATTTTCATGCAGATTTAGGTCAAAACTGTAACTAGGCCACTCAGGAACATTCACTGTCTTAAGCAACACCAGTGCAGATTATTTTCTTGCTGAAAGGTGAATTCATGTCCCAGTGTCTGGAGGAAAGCAGACTGAACCAGGTTTTCCTCCAGGATTTTAGCTGTGCATAGCTTCATTCCATTTCTTTTTATCCTGAAAAACTCCCCAGTCCTTGCACACAGAGGAACTTCAAACTTACTATGTGATTTGTAAGTAAGACAATTTTCTTAACTTATTTAGGCTTGTCATAACAAAGGGGGTGAATACTTATATACAATAAAGACATTTTAGTTATTTAGTTTTTATTCATTTGTAAACATTTATAGCATTTTCTTTTCACTTTGACATTATGGAGTGGGTCGTTCTTGAATTACCGTGGCATTTTGGCATTGCATTTTTGGAAAAAAATTGCTTCATTCTTCTAGATTTTGTATTTATTTAAATGTATTTTGGTACATCTTCCCATTCTAAATCATCCTTTTAAAATCATTTACTAAAGTGATATGATTAATAATTTTGCTCAACCAGTGGAGGTGGTTGAGTGTTTAAAATACCTAGGGACACAAATTGATAACAAGGTGCGTTTTACAGAGAATGCAGACTGTATTTTTAAAAAAGGTAGCCAGCGCCTGTTTTTAATCAGAAAATTGAAGGGGTTTTGGATCAGCCAGGATGTTCTGGAAAGTAGTTTGGTGGAGAGCATCCTCACATTCAATATGACAGTCCGGTATGGTAAACTGAGCATGAGGAGAAAAAGCAAATTTACCAGAAGTGTAAACACAGCCAGCAAAGTAATTGGTCGACCATAGTTCAGCAGTCTGTTCCACAAGGCAACCAAAAAGAAGGCGCTGGCTGTCGTTGGTGACCCCTCCCACCCTCAGTTCGAGAGGCTTCCCTCTGGCTGGCGCTTCAGAATGCCCATGGCAAAAAATAATGTGCTCAAACATTCATTCGTTCCTTGTGCTGTTGGGCTACTAAATGCAATTGGATCAGTATATGTATTTATTATTTTTTTCACCTTTATTTAAACAGGTAAGGCAGTTGAGAACAAGTTCTCATTTACAACTGCGACCTGGCCAAGATAAAGCAAAGCAGTGCGATAAAAACAACAACACAGAGTTAGATATGGGGTAAACAAAACATAAAGTCAAAAATACAACAGAAAATATATATACAGTGTGTGCGAATGTAGTATATTATGGAGGTAAGGCAATAAATAGGCCATAGTGCAAAATAGTTACAATTTCGTATTAACACTGGAATGATAGATGTGCCAAAGATGATGTGCAAATAGAGATACTGGGTTGCAAATTAGCAAAATAAATAACAATATGGGGATGAGGTAATTGGGTGGGCTAATTTCAGAATGGCTGTGTACAGGTGCAGTGATCGGTATTCTGCTCTGACAACTGATGCTTAAAGTTAGTGAGGGAGATAAGAGTCTATAGCTTCAGAGATTTTAGCAGTTCGTTCCAGTCATTGGCAGCAGAGAACTGGAAGGAATGGCGGCCAAAGGAGGTGTTGGCTTTGGGGATGACTAGTGAGATATACCTGCTGGAGCGCAGACTACGGGTGGGTGTTGCTATGGTGACCAATGAGCTAAGATAAGGCGGGGATTTGCCTAGCAGTGATTTATAGATGGCCTGGAGCCAGTGGGTTTGGCAACGAATATGTAGTGAGGACCAGCCAACAAGAGCGTACAGGTCACAGTGGTGGGTAGTATATGGGGCTTTGGTGACAAAATGGATGGCTCTGTGATAGACTACATCCAATTTGCTGAGTAGAGTGTTGGAGGCTATTTTGTAAATGACATCACCGAAGTCAAGGATCGGTAGGATAGTCAGTTTTACGAGGGCATGTTTGGCAGCATGAGTGAAGGAGGCTTTGTTGTGAAATAGGAAGCCGATTCTAGATCTATCTTTTGATTGGAGATGCTTAATGTGAGTCTGGAAGGAGAGTTTACAGTCTAACCAGACACATAGGTATTTGTAGTTGTCCACATACTCTAGGTCAGACCCGCCGAGAGTAGTGATTCTAGTCGGGTGGGTGGGTGCAAGCAGTGTTCGGTTGAAGAGCATGCATTTAGTTTTACTAGTGTTTAAGAGCAGGAGTGTTGTATGGCGTTGAAGCTCGTTTGGAGGTTTGTTAACACAGTGTCCAATGAAGGGCCAGATGTATACAAAATGGTGTAGTCCGCATAGAGGTGGATCCGAGCGTCACCAGCAGCAAGAGCGACATCATTGATATACACCGAGAATAGAGTCGGCCCAAGAATTGAACCGTGTGACACCCCCATAGAGACTGCCAGAAGTCCAGACAACAGGCCCTCCGATTTGACACATTGAACTCTATCTGAGAAGTAGTTGGTGAACCAGGCGAGGCAGTCATTTGAGAAACCAAGGCTATTTATTCTGCCAATAAGAATGCGGTGGTTGACAGAGTCGAAAGCCTTGGCCAGGTCGATGAAGACGGCTGCGCAGTACTGTCTTTTATCGATCGCGGTTATAACATCGTTTAGGACCTTGAGCGTGGCTGAGGTGCACCCATGACCAGCTCGGAAACCGGATTGCATAGTGGAGAAGGTATGGTGGGATTCTAAATGGTCGGTGATCTGTTTGTTAACTTGGCTTTCAAATACTTTTGAAGGGCAGGATGGATATAGGTCTGTAACAGTTTGAAGAGGGGGATGATCTGGGGATCTCAGACGTTACGAAAGAGAGATTGAACAGGCTAGTAATAGGGGTTGCGACAATTTTGGCGCATAATTTTAGATAGAAAGGGTCCAGATTGTCTAGCCCAGCAAATTCTAGTTATCCAGATTTTTCAGCTCTTTCAGAACATCAGCTGTCTGAATTTGTGTGAAGGAGAAGCGGGGGGGGGGCATGGGCAAGTTGCAGCGGAGGGTGCAGAGCTGGTGGCCGGGGTAGTGGTAGCCAGGTGGAAAGAATGGCCAGCCGTAGCAAAATGCTTGTTGAAATTCTCGTTTATTATAGATTTATCGGTGGTAACAGTGTTTCCTAGCCTCAGTGCAGTGGGCAGTTGGGAGGAGGCGCTCTTATTCTCAATGGACTTTACAGTGTCCCAAAACTTTTTGGAGTTAGTGCTACAGGATGCACATTTCTGTTTGAAAAAGCTAGCCTTTGCTTTCCTAACTGATTGTGTCTATTGGTTCCTGACTTCCCTGAAAAGTTGCATGTCGCGGGGGCTGTTCGATGCTAATGCAGTATGCCACAAGTTGTTTTTGTGCTGGTCAAGGACAGTCAAGTCTGAGGAGAACCAGGGGCTATATCTGTTCTTAGTTCTTAAGATTGAGAGGAAAGCACTTTTAAAGAACAACCAGGCATCCTCTACTGACGGACTGAGGTCAATATCCTTCCAGGATACCCGGGCCAGGTCAATTAGAAAGGCCTGCTCGCTAAAGTGTTTTAGGGAGCGTTTGACAGTGATGAGGGGTGGTTGTTTGACCGCAGACCCATTACGGACGCTGGCAATAAGGCAGTGATCGCTGAGATCCTGGTTGAAGACAGCAGAGGTGTATTTAGAGGGTACATTTGTCAGGATGATATCTATGAGGGTGCCCATGTTTACAGATTTAGGGTTGTACCTGGTAGGTTTGTTGATAATTTGTGTGAGATTGAGGGCATCTAGTTTAGATTGTAGGTTGGCCGGGGTTTTAAGCATATCCCAGTTTAGGTCACCATGCAGTACGAACTCTGAGGATGGATGGGGGGCAATCAGTTCACATATGGTGTCCAGGGCACAGCTCGGGGCTGAGGGGGGTCTGTAGCAAGCGGCAACAGTGAGAGACTTATTTCTGGAAATGTGGATTTTTAGAAGTAGAAGCTCAAACTGTTTGGGCACAGACCTGGATAGTATGATAGAGCTCTGCAGGCTATCTCTACAGTAGATTGCAACCCCACCCCCTTTGGCAGTTCTATCTAGACGGAAAATGTTGTAGTTGGGGATGGACATTTCTGAATTTCTGGTGGCCTTCCTAAGCCAGGATTCTGTTCAAATATTTTTTATTGAACACACACAAGAATGGTGTATAGGTATGAAAGACATGTGTACAGTTCTTATCTAAACATAAGAGAGCAGACATGAACAACAAGACCCAGAGTTCTGGACACAAAACAAATATTACAAAACACGACATACAGAACAGGGACAGGTAGAAAGAGAAAGGGTAGATGTAACCCCCCACTTATACCCCCCTTTATCCCCCCCATTCCACCCTATTACCCTCCCGACTGCTCGAGTGTTGGGGCCAGCACACGCTGCCCAAAGGTATATATAAATATGACAATTGAGAGTGCGTTAAAAAGTACAAATTCACAGCACCGACTGGTCCAGGTAAGAGAGGAAAGGCTGCCAGATTTGATCAAATGTTGATAATTTATTGTTCAGAATATATCTAATTATTTCTAAGTGTACAGTTTTTGCCACTTCGCTGAGCCATAATTTGGTAGAGGGCGCTTCCCTCCTTTTCCAAAACAACAAGATTAGTTGTTTTGCCGAGATGAGACTGTAAGAGATGAGTTGTTTTTGGGAGTTGGTTAATCCGTTTAGGGAGTCGGACACTCCCAGGATTATCAGAAGCGGGTCTGGGTCTATTGAAGTCTCCAGAACTTCAGAGAGGACCCCAAATATTCCACATCAATAACCATACAGACTAGAGCATAGGGCAAAGCAGTGGAGTAGTGTACCCTGCTCAGCCTGACATTTATCACACATAGGGGATGTATCAGGAAATATCCTATGCAGTTTAGTTTTGGAATAGTGTAATCTGTGTAATACCTTAAATTGCATGAGACGATGTCTGGAGTTAATGGAGCAGGTGTGGATATACCTCAAGCTATCCTCCCAGTCTGCCACCGAAATATCAGTCCCTAGTTCTTCCTCCCATTTTGCCTTAATGGCGTCTGTAGAGGGTGCGCTAACAGATTGAAAAGCGTCATATAGACGAGATATCAGTTTGTCTGAGGTGGGGCATATTTTTATGCATCCGTCAAACATGGAAGATTTAGCATTCTCAAATGTTGGGAGGTGTTTTCTAACATAGTCTCTAATTTGTAGGTATCTGAAAAAGTTACTTCTGGGAAGGTTATAAGTTTCCCTCAGCGCTTCAAAGGAAGCAAAGGTCCCTCCTATATATAAATCCCCTATGGTACTTATCCCCAACTCTCCCCATCGCTCAAAGGTGTTATCAAGGTTAGAGGGGGCAAAGGAGGGATTCCTGGCAACAGGGAGCATGAATGATATTGGTCTAAGCTCAAAGTGGACTTTAATTTGCTTCCAGATTCGGACTGTGCTATGTATAATAGGATTGCTATGGTAAAGTGACATCTCCAGATTAACAGGTGACAAAATCACGGCACCAATAGAGAAGGGGTGACACTCCTCCCGCTCCATGCTAAGCCAGCTGGGTGGCGGGGTTGCGTCATCCAGCAAAAACGTAACAGCGCGGAGGTTAGCGGCCCAATAGTAAAATATAAAATTTGGGAGAGACCATCCTCCTTCCATCTTGGATTTACATAGGTGTTTTTTACCTATCCTGTGTGTTTTATAATCCCAGATGAAAGGATTGATAATAGAGTCCAGTTGTTTATGAAATGATTTAGGTATGAATACTGGGATGTTCTGGTATAGGTAGAGCAGTTGTGGGAGGAAGACCATTTTAATGGCATTAATTCTTCCGAGCAGAGAAATTGGGAGAGTTCTCCAAAACTGTATGTTTGCCTTGAGATTTTGCATCAGAGAAGGGAAATTATCTTTAAATAGTAAGGAGTATTGTTTGGTAACTACAATTCCAAGGTAGATAAATTTTTCTGAAGATAACTTAACTGGAAGATGTTCTAGCCAGGAGGTGTTTTGCAACCGTATGGGCATTAATTCACTCTTGTTCCAATTTATTCTGTATCCCGAGAAGGTACCAAACAAATTAATCACCTCAAGAATAGCTGGAATACTAGCTTGGGGTTCTGTTACATAGAGGAGAATATCATCTGCATATAGGGAAATCTTATTTAGAGTATCTTTAGTATTATAGCCGTGTATTGCTGAATTAGATCTGATCGCTTGAGCGAGAGGTTCAATAATTAGGGCGAAGAGCATAGGCGACAGCGCACAACCCTGCCTTGTCCCTCTGTGAAGGTTAAATCGGGGCGACATTGATTGGTTAGTGAGTATTCTCGCACAGGGGTTCCTATATAAAAGCTGGATCCAATTTATGAACCCATCTCCAATATTAAATTTCTGTAGGACCTTGAATAGATAGGGCCACTCAACTTGGTCAAAGGCCTTTTCTGCGTCAAGAGATATAACGGCAAGGTCCACATTAGGTAACCTCTGAGAATACATAATGTTGAAGAGGCGCCTGAGATTGAAGAATGAGTTTCTATTAGGGATAAAGCCGGTCTGGTCCGAATGGACCAATTTGCCAATTAAAGTGCTAAGCCTGTTAGCCAGAGTTTTTGCTAAAATCTTTTGGTCTGTATTAAGGAGGGATATTGGTCTGTATGACCCTACCTCTTCCGGATCTTTACCCTTCTTATGTATAACTGTAATAAACGCCTCATCCAAAGTAGATGGGAGAGCTCCATCCTCATTGGCCCGAACCAACATTTTGTGCAGGTAGGGAGAGAGCATGTTGCTGAATGTTTTATAGAATTCACCAGGGTATCCATCTGGGCCCGGGGTCTTGCCACTCTTTAGAGATTTAATTGTTTCTCTAATTTCTTCAAGAGAAATTTCCTTATTCAGGAAGTTAGAGTATTCCTGGTTCAGGGCAGGAAGATTACAGTCCTCCAAAAAGTTTTGCATAATTAAGGGGCTAGGATCCGCTTTAGATGTATATAGGGTCTCATAAAACTGACGGAATCTGTCATTGATGTCTTTGGGGGAGGAGAGTAATTCTCCAGATGCAGATTTAACTTTGTGAATCATTCGGTCACTCACGTTTTTTCGAAGTTGTCTGGCGAGTAATTTGTGTGGTTTGTCACCAAACTCAAAATATTTTTGCTTGGCATAGAGAAAAGATTTAGCAATTTTAGCCGAGAGGATCTGATTGTATTTAAATTTTAAAGACATAATTTGTTTATGTTTCTCCATAGATGGATGTCTAGCATTCTCCCTATCCAGTAAGTGAATTTGTCCCTCCAGTTCTACCAATTTTTTTCTGTTTTGCCTACTCCTGGCAGTCTGAAAGGAGATGATACAGCCTCTCAAATAAGCCTTCAGCGTTTCACACAATAATGCTGGGGAAGTCTCTGTGTTGTGGTTGGTATCAAAGAAAAATGTAATTTGGTCTTTAAGATGTTCACAGAATGTTGGTTCTGTGAGGAGCTGAGGATTCAACCTCCAGACCCTCTCGTTTGGTACGATGTCACCCAATCTCAGGGAGAAGGTGAGTGGACTGTGGTCAGAGATTATAATATCATGATATCTCACATTACAGGTATAGGGGAGTAGTTTAGCATCAACCAAAAAGTAGTCAATTCGAGTATATACATTGTGAACATGAGAGTAAAAGGAGTATTCCCTACCCGTAGGATTAGAGATCCTCCATATATCAAATAAGTTAGAATTTTTATGTAGGTATTCAAGAATTCGTTTGAATGGGAGGTAGGGGTTCGCCGGGTAGAGGATCTATCCAAATATTGGTCTAGTACACAGTTAAGGTCCCCTCCAATGACCAGATTAGTATGGGAGATATCTGGAATCAGGGCAAGGACTTTTTTGAAAAAAGAGGGGTTATCAATGTTTGGCCCATAGATATTTAGTAGAGTTACAGAAGTAGAATGGATCTCTCCTATTACGATCACATAACGACCCTCTTTACCCACAATAGTGGTTTTATGTAGAAAGGGAATTCCTTTCCGTACCAGAATCGCTGTGCCTCTCGTTTTGGCAGAGAAGTTAGAGTGATACACTTGTCCCACCCACTTACATTTAAGTCTGTTATGAGATTTGTTTTTCAGATGGGTTTCTTGCAAAAATATAATATCAGACGAAAGTGCTTTCAAGTGGGCTAGGACCCTGCCTCTCTTAATTGGTTCGTTTAAACCCTTGACATTCCAGGAAGTGAATGTAAGTCCCGCCCTCCTCTCATTTGTAGTTCCTATGGTGGCCTGCATAACATGTAACTCACTAAAAAGGTAAGAAAGCGCACCAAACCATCACGATCAGCATATGTAGCACCTACACCCGAGCAGTATCCAACCCACCCCTCCCCCCCCCGCAAGCACCTTTACTCTCCACCCTGTTCCCCTACTTTCCCCAACCTTTACCCCCCCCCATCAACCCACATTTAACAGGCATACACACATAGGACAGAAAAAAAGATGAAAATAAAAATAACAAACACATTGTCTGGCCGGTGCCAAAAAAGCACGGCGCGACCTCGAACAAGAGGTAAAACACAAATAAAATCCCAACTATGCGCTCACCTCTCACTATCCTAGAACTTCTACTAACATATGAACTGAGGAGGCTCCCGCACTTAAAGTGTTCAATTAGCATCTAATAAACCTAAACAGAATAAGTTGCAACTTAAACATATTGCGCACTTAAGGTTAATCTTGGGTCAATCCCTGAGATAAGCAAGATGTATCATCACAAGATTCTATTGCTAAGCAATACCAGTCTAAACATAAACCATAAGTAACCGACATAGACAGCAGTACAGTTACATATTGTGGGTTAGGAGAAGGGAACAAGGATTTTGATAAATTGAACGTACCCCCCAATCAAAAAAATAACAAAGTAAATAAAAATGTTAAAAAAATTTAAAATACATATGTGCACACATACACATATACACATCCACACACACACATACATACATACATACATACATACATACATACATACATGTGCATACCTACATACATACACACACACACACACACATACGTATATATATACGCACACACACACACATATACACACGTATACACGCACACATACATACACACACCCAAAAAAGATATACATATAAAATAAATATTCTTAAATATATACATATACATATACACGCATACACACATACATCCATACACACACATCTACATACACAAACATGCATACCCCAGAATAATAATCTATACAAATTTAAAATATACACATACTAAGAGAAATGCTAAGAGAAAATAATAATAAAGTACAAATAATTATTATTATATGTACGCACAGGAATAATGTAAGAATTGACAAATAAATAACGAAACAAAACAAAAATGGGGGAATATAAGTATATCCATCCGAAAGTGTCAATGATCCGACCTGGAAGGCCTCCCAAACAGGCATCGCTCTAAACCCAGTCGGAATGAAAGTGAAATTAACGTTAAGTGAGAGCTCTGACCACCCTCCATTGGTCAGCTCATCGTATTACATGTTCGGTATCCCTTGCTGAGACCGTTGAATACGGTTTCACCCGTTATGGTATGGTATGGATTCGAGTCCGTGAGCAGACCTTAACACACAGTGACAAGGCACTCTAACCTGTACGGGGGATTGGTGTATATTCCCGGACAAACTTCTCTGCGTCCAGAACCGAGGAGAGCCAGATCTTCTCCCCGGAAGGCGGGGTAATTCTTAGTCTTGCAGGGAAGAGCAAGGCTGGGCGAAGATGGAGTTTGTAGAGTTTGGTCATGACATCTCTGTAGCCAGCGCGGTGCTTTGCCACATCGGGCGCATAGTCCTCATAGACACGAAAGGGGTGCCCTTTATGTAACAGGTTGCCCCTCATTCGAGCCTCCCTTAGGATAAGATCCTTGGTCTTGAAACTGTGACAACAGATGATTACTGGGCGAGGACGCTGGCCCGGTCCAGGCACTGGGACAAGGGCGCGATGTGCACGGTCCAGTAGGGGATCCGACGCCAAAACATCCGGTCCCATTGCATCCTTCAGTAACTTGGCGAAGAAGTCGGTGGGGCGAGAGCCCGCCTCCACCCCTTTTGCCAGACCCACCACGCGAAGGTTCTGACGCCTGGATCTGCCCTCCAGGTCTACCACTTTCACAGAAAGCCTCTGCACATTATCCTGCAATGACGTGCATAGCTTCTCTAACTCGTCGATCCTACCAGCGTTGAATTCAGAAGCTTTCTCAAGGTCCACAATACTCTGGCCCTGCGAAGCGACCGTTCGAATGGTGCTTTCGATTTTAGTGTCCAGTTCAGCAATAGTAGCCTTAAGATCCTCCGCTATAGCAACACGTAGTTCTCCCAAAGCCCAGGTAAGTTCTGTAAGTGTCACGTTGTTACCTGTGCCTTCCGCCATGTTTGTCTCGTTGTTTGGTGGGGAGTAGGCCTCTGATGTGGATTTATTGTCCTTGGGTCGCTTATTACTAGGCATTTTCACATAGAAAGTTACAATATTGTATTAGAAAGAAAAGTTTGTTGTAACAAGTGCAATAAAGTAAGTTAGGTTAGATTATTTCGCAAAAAAAGTTGCGGGAGCCTCTCACACACAGCCGTTCACTCCAACATGCTAGCTCCGCCCCCCTAAGCCAGGATTCAGACACTGCTAGAACATCAGGGTTGGCGGAGTGTGCTAACGCAGTGAATAACTCAAACTTAGGGAGGAGGCTTCTGATGTTAACGTGCAAGAAACCAAGGCTTTTACGGTTACAGAAGTCAACAAATAATAACGCCTGGGGAGTAGGAGTGATACTGGGAGCTACAGGGCCTGGGTTAACCTCTACATCACCAGAGGAACAGAGGAGGAGCAGAATAAGGATACGGCTAAAGGCTTTAAAAACTGGTCTTCTAGTGCTTTGGGTACAGAGAATAAAAGGGGCAGATTTCTGGGCGTTGTAGAATAGATTCAGGGCATTATATACAGACAAGGATATGAAAGGATATGAGTACAGTGGAGGTAAACCTAAGTGTTGGGTAACGATGAAAGAGATAGCATCACTGGAGGCACCGATTGAGTCGGTCTCCGTGTGGGTGGGACAAAGGAGCTATCTAAGCCAGGTTGAGCTGGACTGGGGCTCTATAGTGAAATAGTACAATACGAAATAACCGAAACAGCAATAAGCAAGACATATTGACATGGGAGAGAGGCATAAAGCATTCACAGGTGTTATTCGAGAGAGCTAAGACAAACAACAGCTGTTAATGGCGACAAAGTTTGGGCTGAGGCTAAACATAAACAGGATGCGGTACCGTATAAAGGAACAATCCAGCAGGCATCAGCTGTATAGCTGAGTTATCATAAGGTCCAGTGAACAGCAATAGGAGAGTTCGGAGGTAGTTTGGGGGCTGCTACAGCACTGGAGAGCAAAAGGCACCGCTTGCGTGTGCTAGCGGGCCGGGGCTAGCAGATGGATCTTCGTGATCAACGTCATAACGGGAAGCCTGTTGTAACCACATCAGACGATTTTGTCAGCAGACCAGTCGTGTTGGATCGGCGGGGCTCCGTGTCAAAACTACTAGGTACCCTCCGGTTGACAGAGAGGTAGATAGCCGGGAGATGGGCCTGGCTCGAGGCTAGCTCAAGGCTAACTGGTGTTTGCTATGGGGCAATGGTAATTAGCCAACGACAACAGCCATTCGGTTGCCGCTAGCTAGTTGCGATGATCTGGCGTTAGGGTCCAGTGATTCTGGCAGAAAATCCGATATGCTCTGGGTCGATAGCACGCTGTGCAGACTGGCCGACAAGAGTTAGAGCTGGCTGGTGGGTAGTGCAGGCAACGGACAATGGTTTAGACCACTAACGGTGGCTAATAGCAAGTAGCTAGCTAGCTGGCTACAACAGCCATTCGGTTGCAGCTAGCTAGTTGCGATGATCTGGTGTTAGAGGTCCAGTGATTCCGGCAGAAAATCCGATATGTTCTGGGTCGATAGCACGCTGTGCAGACTGGCCGACAAATTGTCCAGGCTAGAGCTAGAGCTGGCTGGTGGGTAGTGCAGGCCACAGACAATGGTGAAGATGCTAATGGTGGCTAATAGCAAGTAGCTAGCAAGCTGGCTACCACAGCCATTCGGTTGCAGCTACACTAGTTTCAGCTTAAGGTTCTTGATAAAAGTTATAAAGAAATAATAGAATCCTTTCCACGTTGAGTGAGGCAGGTTGCAGGAAAGTATATTTAGTTAAAGAATGAAAAGTAAAATTGAGAAATATATACAAAATAGACAAAAAAATAGGCTATTTACAAGAGGACACGACAGAAAACACGACCGCACTGCTACGCCATCTTGGAACTCTCAATATGTACTTATCTATCCAGTGCAGTTGGGGCAGCAGTTAGTTGTGAGTGAATGTATCAATGTCCTCTATGTTTTTAGTGTATGCAGTATGATGGACTGACTGGTTTAAATGTGTATGATGTGAGAATGTATGTGATCCTTCTAATGTAAGATGATGCCAAAGAAACATTTCCATCCTGGATGGACAGTATAGTTTTATTCTATTCTATGTTATTTCCCTTCATTTAAATTGACTAACACAAATTACACCTTGGATTTAGACACACTAAATTATCAATGGAATCCTCAAATTTATGAAATACTAAAAGGGTTTGATAAGCTAATTTTCTTCTTCATATAGACCCCTCCCCCGATAACAGTTTGCCACTGGAGAGAATGTTCAAGGTCCTTGTACATCTTTTGTAATCAGTGTTTTTCAAGGTGGTAACATCAATTACATAAAACGGAGGGACACACATTATACTAATAAAAAATAAAGTATTTTAATAGCCATCTTTGTTTTTATTGATCTATAAATATATGAAATAATTTTCCTCACTGTCTAGCATTCAAAATAGTAGATAGCTATCTCTAAATCACCAAAAAATGTCACTACACCTCTACACATCACCAGTGGGACAAGCCAATTTGCTAGTCCCCTGTAGTTTCTACAATGCATATAAATATATATTTTCTCACTGTATTATTTGTAATGTTTTTATATGGTGCCAAAGTCAAGGGACAAGACTTCCCACCACAATTCAAGAATTACCCAAGTATTTTGTGTAGATCAATGACAAAAATCAATTTCGCAATCCCACTTACAGTGGGGGAAAAAAGTATTTAGTCAGCCACCAATTGTGCAAGTTCTCCCACTTAAAAAGATGAGAGAGGCCTGTAGTTTTCATCATAGGTACACGTCAACTATGACAGACAAAATGAGAAGAAAAAAAATCCAGAAAATCACATTGTAGGATTTTTTATGAATTTATTTGCAAATTATGGTGGAAAATAAGTATTTGGTCAATAACAAAAGTTTCTCAATACTTTGTTATATACCCTTTGTTGGCAATGACACAGGTCAAATGTTTTCTGTAAGTCTTCACAAGGTTTTCACACACTGTTGCTGGTATTTTGGCCCATTCCTCCATGCAGATCTCCTCTAGAGCAGTGACGTTTTGGGGCTGTCGCTGGGTAACACGGACTTTCAACTCCCTCCAAAGATTTTCTATGGGGTTGAGATCTGGAGACTGGCTAGGCCACTCCAGGACCTTGAAATGCTTCTTACGAAGCCACTCCTTCGTTGCCCGGGCGGTGTGTTTGGGATCATTGTCATGCTGAAAGACCCAGCCACGTTTCATCTTCAATGCCCTTGCTGATGGAAGGAGCTTTTCACTCAAAATCTCACGATACATGGCCCCATTCATTCTTTCCTTTACACGGATCAGTCGTCCTGGTCCCTTTGCAGAAAAACAGCCCCAAAGCATGATGTTTCCACCCCCATGCTTCACAGTAGGTATGGTGTTCTTTGGATGCAACTCAGAATTCTTTGACCTCCAAACACGACGAGTTGAGTTTTTACCAAAAAGTTCTATTTTGGTTTCATCTGACCATATGACATTCTCCCAATCCTCTTCTGGATCATCCAAATGCACTCTAGCAAACTTCAGACCGGCCTGGAGATGTACTGGCTTAAGCAGGGGGACACGTCTGGCACTGCAGGATTTGAGTCCCTGGCGGCGTAGTGTGTTACTGATGGTAGGCTTGTTACTTTGGTCCCAGCTCTCTGCAGGTCATTCACTAGGTCCCCCCGTGTGGTTCTGGGATTTTTGCTCACCGTTCTTGTGATCATTTTGACCCCACGGGGTGAGATCTTGCGTGGAGCCCCAGATCGAGGGAGATTATCAGTGGTCTTGTATGTCTTCCATTTCCTAATAATTGCTCCCACAGTTGATTTCTTCAAACCAAGCTGCTTACCTATTGCAGATTCAGTCTTCCCAGCCTGGTGCAGGTCTACAATTTTGTTTCTGGTGTCCTTTGACAGCTCTTTGGTCTTGGCCATATTGGAGTTTGGAGTGTGACTGTTTGAGGTTGTGGACAAGTGTATTTTATACTGATAACAAGTTCAAACAGGTGCCATTAATACAGGTAACGAGTGGAGGACAGAGGAGCCTCTTAAAGAAGAAGTTACAGGTCTGTGAGAGCTTGCTTGTTTGTAGGTGACCAAATACTTATTTTCCACCATAATTTGCAAATAAATTCATTAAAAATCCTACGATGTGATTTTCTGGAATTTTTTTTCTCAATTTGTCTGTCATAGTTGACGTGTACCTATGATGAAAATTACAGGCCTCTCTCATATTTTTAAGTGGGAGAACTTGCACAATTGGTGGCTGACTAAATACTTTTTCCCCCCACTGTATAGTGTAAGAATTACTTTATTTTCTCTAGGCCTATATTACCAATAGCCATTTCCAGTAGTCTTATTCGTTTTAGTATCGTCTCTCATTCTCATTCAGTGCATTCCACACAATAGATACCTCTTTCTCGCGCAAAAACAGGCTTAACCCTCTTTGTGTACTTGTGAGCTATCCATTGGCCACATGGTTGCAAGCTTAAATGGCTAGAATAGCTAAATCAATCAGCCAAGAAATTAATGAAAGGTCGGTGGTGGCGGCGAGTGTGCCCCATTCACATGATAATCCGGTATCATCCTGTCCAGAGGCTACAGAGGAGAGCAGCAGACACTGGCCACAGTTGGTTCCCCAGGGGGTCATCTAAGCCAGACACAAAGCGTGCTGGGTCGATTCCCTGTTCCCCTGGAAAAGAGAACACACTGCCATCAGGTTAGTCTTCACCATTCATCATGTCGATCAGCATGTATTTATCGGAAGGAGATCCTCTCGATGCCTGGGGGCCACAGTTGTGCCAAGAACAGCCAAGCGCTGTTGCTGTGACAGGCTGGCTGATCTCTCTCTCTCTCTCTCTCTCTCTCTCTCTCTCTCTCTCTCTCTCTCTCTCTCTCTCTCTCTCTCTCTCTCTCTCTCTCTCTCTCTCTCTCTCTCTCTCTCTCTCTCTCTCTCTCTCTCTCTCTCTCTCTCTCTCTCTCTCTCTCTCTCTCTCTCTCTCTCTCTCTCTCTCTCTCTCTCTCTCGCTCTCTCTCTCTCTCTCTCTCTCTCTCGCTCTCTCGCTCTCTCTCGCTTGAATCAGGTCAGGCAGGAGCATGCAAGCTGCACCACAATCTGCAGATCAGCCTGTCTACCGAGATGAATGACTTAGTGGGAGCAGTGGCGGCTCCTGAAAAAATTCTCAGGGGGGGCAATTTTTCTGATGATTTAGGTGACCTACACACATTTTTAAAAAGATATGTCCAGCAACAACATGAAGACAGGGGCAGCATATAAGTCAATACCAGAAGCATTTATTGACTGATCTCAAAAGTGTTGGCTTACAAAATCAAAATAAGTTATCACAGTAAAAATAATCAAGGGTGTTCTTTCACATTCCTCAACACTGCATAAACAATATGCATTTCCATAAACAAATGAAATATCAGCTGAAAATACAGCATCTTGGTATTTGTTCAGATTACAGGATCAACAAGAGCTTTTACCACATTTTTTGCCTCATGGTTGAATTGGAAATATGTGCACCTGAGCATAATTCACAACAAGCAAGCAGGAGCTTTTGATAGAGGCTACTGAAAACATTGATGCAAGTTATTGGTAATAAGACATTTTTATAGACTTCCATATTCTGCCCTCTTGTATAGATTTGTGAAAATGAACAGTGATAGACATTTTGCCTGAAAACAGAATTTGAAAGTAATTTCTAGAAAAGGTAAACACAGCTATCTGTATGGCTTTGTAAAAACGAACAACCATATTCTGGCCAATTGTAAGATTTGTAAATATGAACAACCATATTCTGGCCAATTGTATAGATTTGTAAAAATGAACATGAACAGATTATTTTTTTTAAAACTTTTTTTTAAATGAAAAATAACTATTTTAAACAACATCAACTGTGAACTGATTTGGGTGTGTGTGTTAAAGAGACAGACAGGGAGGGACAAAGAGAGAGAGAGGCTACATTACTTGTACTGAAACTGTTCTCTTCTCTGTTTCAATACAGCAAAGCGTTCAATGACTTTCTCATTGAAATCAGGCATGCTGAGGACTAGTTCCCTCTCCATGGAAAGCATGGCCAGTGCATTCAGACGTTCCTGGCCCATTGAATTTCGCAGGAATGTCTTAACTCGTGTCAAAGTTGAGAAACATCTCTCAGCTTCAGCTGTTGTCATGGGAGTAGTTATGAGGATGTTCAACAGAGTCACAGTCTCAGAGAACGTCTCCTGGAGGTTGTAGCTCATGAGAACCTGGTACAGTGCCAGTGCACCACAGCGACCCTTGAATTCAGGATTCTCATAGATCAGAGATAGTTCTGTCTTGAGCTTTGCCTTGCTCAGCATGGGGTATGCATTCACAGTGGCATTCAGAGCCTCATCAGGAAATGAATGGCAGTACCTTTCAAACATGTCTGCTTGCAGTAAGGTAGCACTCACAAGGTGGCCAGAGAAAGAGAACCTTTCTTTGGTGTGATCCAGGATGGTGTTGCAGACCTCTTCAGACAGCCTCTGCTTCTCCTCTTCTTTCAAAGCTGTTCTGGGTCTTTTGGCTCCTGTTGCTTCTTGCAGCTGCTGTTGAGAGGAGTCCCTGAAGGCAAACAGACCAATGTGTTTGTTGGCTTTGTACAGTACTGTTGTCTATGTGATGCACAGGTATATGCAATGTATCCATGTATAGTACAAATACTTCAGTTCCACTTAAAATGGGCAGGGATGCATAAAGTCTTTAGTGTTTAAGTTAGCCTTTGTGTCTCACATAGCCTGGATGTTCAGCACAGTATACAGTGGTGCTCATAAGCTTATGATCCCATGCTAAAGTTGACTAAAAAGAGGAATAAAAAAGAAAAGAAAATTGGTGTCCTTAAAGGTTGGATTTTCCAACTTTTTTAATTAAGTCATTAAGATCAATTTCCAAAAGATGATTTTTTTATTTTTTATTCCTCTTTTTAGTCAACTTTAGAATGTGTTCATACACTTATGAGCACCACTGTACAGTACACATAGTATATAAAATAAGCTAGATTACACCACTGGCCATATATAATGAGAATAATGTAATTTCAAACACAAATGCAGTCTCCTTTCATGCATACATTTTCAAATAAAGCTCTGCTTTGAGAAAGATCGAATGATATTGTTTAATCTTACCTTATGGCCTGCACACTGCTTGTGAAGCTGTCGAGGGCACGTTTGATAAAGACAGCATCGATGTCCTTCTTCTGTAGCTTCTGGTACAGAATGTCGACGTGGGGCATGATTTTGTGAAAAAGCCGCAGGAAAAAAATAAAATCTTCATCATGTAGCATCCTCACGTAGCCAGATGCCTCTCTCACGGTGGGCTGGTCAAATGAACCCAATGAACCCGTCCGAATGGCTTCAAAACATTCTATGAGGTCGTCTCGATTCTCGTAGACAGTGTTCACGACTCTGCTTAGTAGAAACCTGTTGAATTATTAAATTTGGTCTGGGAGGTCCTAATTGTTTCGTTGCCAATTTATCTTGATTTGTTCGCCGACAAAAAGGAACTTCTTTCAAAGAGACAATCGAGTTGCACTGAAGGCTAGCCATTTTGACAGTAGTAGTGAATTGATTGATGAGGCTACCCGCTCTTTTCTTAGTTACGTTCATGGTTATGTTACGTATGACGAAAGCGCGTAAGTGCAAGCCCTCAGAAACCCATAGAGATTGTATTGAAAGCTCTGATATTTGAAAAAAATTGATTTTACATTAGAGGCTATGAGAGACTTCTGGGCGATTTTCAACCTGACTGAAATCGCCCCAAAACGGGCGGGGCCATTTGAAGCACGACTTTAGCCTGATTGGACATTTAGTGGCAGATCAGACGTCTAGATTAGAACACTGATAACTACTGTTGCCGTGATATAATTGATTAGAAAAAAAAACCTTCCTTTTCCCGTTTGGCAGTGCGTCGCCCATATCGCCCTAATGAACACACCGCCCCTGAGTGGGAGACTAAGGGGTGTGTTGGGGGTATGAGGGAGAAGGTCCTCTGGTTTGGTGTTATCCATGTTGCAGTCCAATCCATGTCCAATCACTTGTGTACAATATAAATACACATGCTAACGTGTGGCACACATCAGGGGTTGGAACCGGTTCAGGGAACAGAACAGAAAACTGGAAAATAACAACATTCTTTGAAGAACGGGAACAGAAACGGGAACGAAAGGGATCTTTAGTGTTCTGGAACAGAATGGCAACAAGTTAATAACATCCTTTACGTTCCAGGTAAAAGAAAATACGCCCCACAAAGCACTCAATCTCTCACTCAGAAACTTCTCCTTCCAGTGTCTGCCTGCCATTTAGTTTTCTAGGCTAGTTAAAGGAGAAGTGCACTATTTTACAACTTGATATTAGATTGTTCTTCAACCTGAAAGTAGTCTATGGGCCAGGAGAAACTGTAATCCATTATTCAGTGTTCTTTAAAAACCTCTTAGATGATAAATCCCCTATTTTGAGCAGTTCTCCAACCATCATTTTTGTGTACAGAGCCCTCTGTGAACGGTGCAACATCAATTGCTATGCACTCCGTGAAAGTACTGGTTGTCCCGCTTCACATGCCGCTCTCAGTTGAGATGCAGTATATGAAATCTGAAACGTCATTTGCACAGGGAGCGACACCACATTTTCTGTTCTATCCAGACAAAGGATCAATTTCCTCTGGCTGTGAACCTCGCAGCTCCACTTACAATACTGCACAGTGGTGGAAAATGTACTCAATTGTCATACTTAAGTCAAAGTAAAGATACGTTAATAGAAAATTACTCAATTAAAAGTGAAAGTCACCGAGTAAAATACTACTTGAGTAAAAGTCTTAAAGGACCCCTTGAAGAATGATGAAGGCTACGTATACATATTCACGATTTGGGAGTGGGAATTTCCATGTGGGTCAACAAATAGGGCACTGACAGCTGTCAGTGTGACTAGCTAGCATGCTAATCTTATCTAGCTAGCTATCTTGCTAACCTTATCTAGCTAGCTTATGTTATCTGTTGTTGCTGTATTTTTTTTTTTACTCCACCTTATTCAAAAGATTAGCCAGCTGGCTCTACGGCTGGTTATGGAGCTGGATTTTCCATAAGCATTGATTCAGAAAAGATTAGCCACAGATGGAAACAACTGGCCTATCTTTGACTTCGCCAGATATTATTATTTCCAAAGTTTGGGCAAAAGTCCATAAATTGAGGCTGCGAATCCGCCATAGAAATAGCAAAAAATAATTAGATGAAGCCCTGGTAATATGGATAACTATTGAAGTGTTTTTCTCACACCCTGATCTGTTTCACCTGTCTTTGTGATTGTCTCCATCCCCCTCCAGGTGTCGCCCATCTTCCCCATTATCCCCAGTGTATTTATACCTGTGTTCTCTGTTTGTCTGTTGCCAGTTCGTTTTGTTTCGTCAAGCCTACCAGCGTTTTTCCCCTTACTCCTGTCTTTCTCAAATTCCTGTATTCTAGTTTTCCTGGTTTTGACCATTCTGCCTGCCCTGACCCTGAGCCTGCCTGCCGTTCTGTACCTTGTCACACCACCCTGGATTATTGACCTCTGTCTGCCCTGACCCTGAGACTGCCTGCCGTTCTGTACCTTTTGGACTCTGATCTGGATTACTGACCTCTGCCTGCCCTTGACCTGTCGTTTGCCTGCCCCCTGTTTTTGTAATAAACTTTTGTTACTTCGACACTGTCGGCATCTGGGTCTTCTCCTGAAACGTGATAGTTTTTCTACATTGTAATGGACACGGTGCAACCTTTGGTAGGTAGGTTGCTGGCAGGCAGCGGGTTTGCAAAATGCTATCATATCACGCAATTATACCATTTATAAAATGGTCCCACACACACACACACACACACAAACTTTTGACGCCGAAGCCTGCCCGAGCAAGGAGGAGGGGCAGCCTCGGCTGAATTCGTAACACACAAGCTCAAGTACACAGTACAAATACTAAAAAACCCTTGAATGAGTAGGTGTTCTAGACTTTGACCGGTAGTGTAAATATATATATATATATATATATATATATATACTGTATGTATATATATATATATATTTACACTACCGGTCAAAAGTTTTAGAACACCTACTCATTCAAGGGTTTTTTAGTATTTGTACTGTGTACGTGAGCTTGTGTGTTACGAATTCAGCCGAGGCTGCCCCTCCTCCTTGCTCGGGCAGGCTTCGGCGTTTGTCGTCACCGGAGTACTAGCTGCTACCGATCCATGTTTCTATGTTCTACTTGTTTTATCTGTATTGGTCTCACCTGTTTCCCATCATGTAATTATGTCTTCCCTATTTAACCCTCTGGCTCACATTGTGTGTTGTGCGTGTTTGTTCATGTTTTGGTTGTCGTATGTGAGCGGGTTCGTTCCTCCCTGCGTGGAGGTATGTTCATTAAGATACCTACGAGTAAAGTAAGTTTTTCGATTAGCTCTGTGTCCTGCGCCTGACTTCGTCCTACCGCATTACACTGACGCCTTGACATTGTGTCCTCAAAAGTGACCACATCTTGGCAATTAAATAAAACAAATACCAGAAAGGTGAGATTTTAATATTTCTGTGCGCATTACTAGGTATTGCTTATTGTCCACTCACAATAAATAATTACCTTTAGGTATGTCTATTTAGGCGTAAATTTACATTTTGAAATTACATTTAAGCAATTATAAACTTCAGCTAATTTTAGCCACCGCTAGCTAAAAATCAATGGAAGTGATGGGGGCATGTGAGCATGTTAAACAAAATTATGTTCAAGTCACCTGAAATCAAATGCATATTTGGCTCACATGCCCCATTTGCTTCCATTGATTATTATTATTTTCATTTCACCTTTATTTAACCAGGTAAGCCAGTTGAGAACACGTTCTCATTTACAACAGCAACCTGGCCAAGATAAAGCAAAGCAGTGCGATTAAAAACAACAACAACACAGAGTTACATATGGGATAAAATAAAACGTACAGTCAATAACACAATAGAAAATCTATATACAGTGTGTGCAAATGTAGTAAGTTATGGAGGTAAGGCAATAAATAAATAAGCCATAGGGCAAAATAATTACAATTTAGTATTAACACTGGAGAGATAGATGTGCAAAAGATGATGTGCAAATAGAGATACTGGGGTGCAAATGAGCAAAATAAATAACAATATGGGGATGAGGTAGTTGGGTGGGCTAATTACAGATGGGCTGTGTACAGGTGCAGTGATTGGTAAGCTGCTCTGACAACTGATGCTTAAAGTTAGTGAGGGAGATAAGAGTCTCCAGCTTCAGAGATTTTTGCAGTTCGTTCCAGTCATTGGCAGCAGAGAACTGGAAGGAATGGCGGCCAAAGGAGGTGTTGGCTTTGGGGATGACCAGTGAGATATACCTGCTGGAGCGCATACTACGGGTGGGTGTTGCTATGGTGACCAATGAGCTAAGATAAGGTGGGGATTTGCCTAGCAGTGATTTATAGATGACCTGGAGCCAGTGGGTTTGGCGATGAATATGTAGTGAGGGCCAGCCAACGAGAGCGTACAGGTCACAATGGTGGGTAGTATATGGGGCTTTGGTGACAAAACGGATGGCACTGTGATAGACTACATCCAATTTGCTGAGTAGAGTGTTGGAGGCTATTTTGTAAATGACATCACCGAAGTCAAGGATCGGTAGGATAGTCAGTTTTACGAGGGCATGTTTGGCAGCATGAGTGAAGGAGGCTTTGTTGCGAAATAGGAAGCCGGTTCTAGATTTAACTTTGGATTGGAGATACAGAAGGAGTGTTGTATGGCATTGAAGCTCGTTTGGAGTTTTGTTAACACAGTGTCCAATGAAGGGCCAGATGTATACAAAATGGTGTCGTCTGCGTAGAGGTGGATCTGAGAGTCACCAGCAGCAAGAGCGACATCATTGATATACACAGAGAATAGAGTCAGCCCGAGAATTGAACCCTGTGGCACCTCCACAGAGACTGCCAGAGGTCCAGACAACAGGCCCTCCGATTTGACATGGGCAAGTTGCAGCGGCTCACGCCATTATGCCTAAAGTGGACATTGTCATTGGCTACATGGAGTATCATTAACAGAATCCCATGCAGCCTTGTTTACAAGTTCGAACACTGGAATGTGAGGTGTAATCTACACCTCAATTATGCTAATAGAAATCCTCATGATTTAGTTTAATGATTTTCATTTTGAGTGTCATTATTTTTATTTAGCCTACACTTTCTCGTTCTGAACGTGTAATGCGAGTGGGACAGGTGTGGCTTCGTGACAATGATCACAAGAGCAGCTGCTCACCGATTTGACAGCTTCAACACAGTTCCACCCCCCATACCACCAAACATCAGCTATGTGGGTGTCGGCTATTGCCGGTTTAATGCTTGATTTGATTGAATCTAGGCCCTAATATCCTAAACACATTATAATGCACGTCATATCATGATTCCCAGTGCTTCAAGCTAAGCCTCCTCCATGCCCTCTCTCTCGCTCTCTCCCCACCCGCAAAATGCAGTCGCATCTCGAGCCCTACACTTGTCTGTCCATCAAGCATGTAAACAACTAGCTTGCCCGGTCCATAGCAAGCTGCTCTACCCGCACTGACTGAAGGAGTAATTTAATGAGCTAAATGTAAAAACTATATTGATTTAACAGGTTAAATAAGGAACAGAAATTAACAATATAAACAGGTACTTTTTTTTGGTTCAAACCAGTTCAGAACATTATCATGCTGGTCAGAACAGTGTAACGGAACAAAAAAAAATGGTGGTTCTGTTCAGAACGAAACGATTGGAAAATAATTTTGGTTACAACCCCTGGAACACAGTAGCTGAAAACGCCATGTAGAATAATAACTATTTAGCATAAATTATGTTATCCTGTGTACAGCAGGAAATTCCTTCCTGCTTCATTTCAAGCAGAATCATCATCATCATGAGAACTCTCATTAGAATGTTTTTGCATATTTAAAAGTGAACTCGTGAATTCCCCTAAAATTTAGAAATAGTTAAAATGTTGTCTAAAATCAGCACATATACCATGACATAGCAGTGGAAAAAAGGGTTCATCATGGTTCACCACCTGATCTTGACTGGATTAAGTAATCATTATTATTATTCCAGATAACCTGCCCATAGAAGGTGTCCATTAGGCTGTGCCTGTGACAATCTGTCAACAGTTCAAATAATTACTTTAATTATTAAACATTAGATCGAAGAATGTTCACAGTGGGATTTTAATACAAATACAGTGTTCAGTTGGGGCATTTGTCTGTTCAACCTCTTGAGAAACATTCCTTTTGGCTGAATTGGTGAGGTCTCCATAGCAACTTGGACTGTGTAGCTGCTTTTCAAAGCAGTTGAGGGAGGAAGGGGTAATGTAACTCTGACCTCCCGTGAGCATCTCATTTACATCTGAAAGTACAAATGTTTGTTGGTGTACTTCGCTAAATGACCGAACAGTGAAGAGGTGATCAACATGAGTTCATGTTCCTTTCAAATGAATATAAAGTAATGTTCTAGTTAGATTCTAATGCCATAGTCATTTCATGCCTTGACAGTGGTGTTACACATCCCTCCTTATCTCAGAGGATCCATACTTTACCTTTGCCGTCCTGATGAGCAGAGCAGTCCACATGTTTGGGCATTTCTCTCCTTTGACTCTCCAGCCAGCTCTGGCAGCTCAACGGTAAAAATGTATATTTTACAAAACAGGCTTAACCCTCTGTTACTTACCTGCACTTTCTTTTTGTGTGTTGTGAGCTATCGATTGGCCACATGGTCGGAAGCTAAAAATTGCTGGAATAGCTAAATCAATCAGGGAGAAATGAATGAAGTCCAGTCTTGATGGGTATGACCGATTCATTCTATAATTCGGTATCATCCTGTTCAGAGACTGCAGAGAGTAATGGTCTAGTTAGACTCTAACTCCATAGTCATTTCCTGCGGTGACAGTGGTGTGTTACACAACTCTTCCGGTCCCAGAGGATCCATAATGTAGCTACCACTGCTGCCATGATGAGCAGACCAGTCCATGTGTTTGGGCATTCCTCTCCTTTGACTCTCACTCTCCAGCTTAAAGGTAAAATCTTTGGCATTGTTTCACAAGTTATTTAAAACTGTGAAAGGAGCCCCTTCCACCAGGCAGGCGAGCCACGGCCATATGGTGTCCCTTGGATCCTGCCCAGAAGCTTCCAGAAACTCTGCTGAGCTGTTGCTTCCGGCTCCAGTCAGTCCCTAGATCAAACAGAAGCAGAGAGGACTGAGCCGAGGTTCTGTTGAAGGATGGGATCCAGAGGTAGAGACCCACCTGGAGAATCTGTGACGCCAGGGGGACATCAACAACTGTCCGTGCTCATACAGGAGAACAAAACCTGGCCATTTGTCATCAAAACTTGATTAATAGAATTTTGCCAACTGCCTACAAATTGAAATATAAATTGTGCTTGCTCTTTTGCTTTTCTTTTCACTGATGGTGAAGACTGAAGGGAGTGGGAGTAGTAGACGCTGACCAGATCTCCAGTGACTCATGTTTCTGCCTAATGGCTCTAATCATGGGAAGAATGTTTCTCTGAATCCCCCAGAGTCAGGCAATAACTGGGGCTCAATGGCCAGGCCTCTCCTCCGCCTCCTCCAGAGGGATGTGTAACGGGCAGGTATGTTGACCAGGGCCAGAACTAGATATGAGGACACCAAGGTCCGGACCTCAGAAAATTGTTCTAATTTGAATAATAAATCATTCAAAAAATATATATTTTGGTCACAATAAAGAAAATATATTACAGGCCAGCATCTAAATATTGCTCCCAGTGTTGATCAAAGCTCAGAACGCTTATATTCTTGATCTGACTGAGTTCTAATCACAACTGCCTCTTTGCGAATGAGTGGAATCATGAACAGTGGTTTGTTTGTTATGTTCGCCTTCGTCCCCTGGATTTGCCTTTTTAGCAGCACATTCACCACTCTCTCAAACAGCTAACTGTGCCCTCTCGCGGCACAGGCCGAGGGCCTGAGACGTAAAACTAACTACCCCAGCTCTGAGTCAGCTCAAGTAGGCAACTAGAGATGCCAGTGTGTTTGCGAGATGCTGGACAAAAGGCAATTTTAAGATGCCGGACAAAAGGCCACTTTAAAAACTAGCCAGAGCCCTTAAACATTACTGGAATAGAGGTCTCTGCCGGCAGCTAGCCACCTGACTGACTGATATATCTATAAGCGACTATTTACCAGTTGTGCACTCATTCTCCGAGAGTCAGTTTTTGTTTGCTTGGGGAATGTCTGTGTGGACATCTGGTGTCTACAAAGACCCCCAAACAAACACAAACCGACTCTCTGAGAATTGTTAATCTTATCTCTGGTTTTTCGTCTTATCTCGATCGCCCACTGGAGTTTATAGTTGACCTATTACCCACCTTTTCTTCACCACTACATCACTGATATTAATACAGTATAGTAAGTAATATTCTAATAATTCAAGTGAATAGGATCATCGGTGTGCTCCATTGATGTCTGTTTGTGCAGAGCTTGATTAGTAATGCCTAGGAATACAAATATGCAGGGGCGCAACTTTGGTTTTAGATGTGTGGGGGACAATTATTATTATTATATTTTTTTTTATCCAGTCGAATAAACACGCCAAACAGCCTAACCGACTGCTCGGAGGCGTCCGCATGGTCCTAAAGCACACCGTTGCCTCGTTTTGTATCACATTCCAATGATAAAACTGTCCCCTGTGAAAGTTGCGCCACTGCAAATATGAATGATATGTCATTTGAGCAAAGCGATATCTATGTAAATGCTACATGTCAGTGTGAATAATTTCTCATATTTCCCCCCTTTCAAGGGTATAACATTACAATTGTATAGCTAATAGGCTATGTGTTTGTAGTGAATGAACCTACAGCAGCCAAGGTAAACATGGCTGGTGTCATTTTTGCATGGTTTTGCTGTTCTCCAAATAGCAATTTTAAGTTTTATAATTGTATAGAAATGAGCTTCATCTTTCAAAAAATCCACCCGGACCTCACTAAAACCCGGACCTCTGGTCAACAATCTAAAGCTTACCTACAGAAAGGAGTCGAACATCGTAGACATTGAAGTGCCTGATGAAGAGCTTCTGGCCTGACTGACATTTCTCCCTGGCTGTGCCATCTATACTCCGCCCGCTCAAGCTACTGCCTATCCAAACTGCCTCAACGCCCTATCATCTGAAGCTGTGGAAGCCAATTGCCCAAGAAGCCAGATCCTTAAATTTGTTTTTGTGTTTTTGTAAAGCGACTTTGAGATTCGGTTTGTAATGAAAAGTGCTATATAAAAGAAATATATCATTATTATTATTATTTCCTTCTGTTGTTAGGGTGTTGAATTCTGTTACTGATGTTTTGTTTGGCATTTTGAAGAACAGCTGTTTCCTAAAGCCTACCAGTGTACACTGTGCTATCATCAGTGTCTGGCAGAGAATGGCCTCTTTTAATATCTCCGTTTGGCCTTTCACATATTGTTGTTGTTTTGCTGCAACAGATATTATGACATATTGTTTTCTTGACAGCCTGCGATTTCAACAAGCAGAGCAGAGCAAGCGGCAGCAGAGTCTTTGGCCATTTCAGTATTTCAGTTCCTATCTCCGACTTCTCCTTCTGTGTTTGGAGCCATTGCGTCACAACCCCCAGGCAGCTGTTTACACAGACACATTCTCCCTGACCATAAAAGTCCTTCCTCCTGTCAGGACTAAGGCTGGGATGTCTCAGAGGAGATGTTGCACCTCCTCCTCCTCTTTATCATTTTAATCTGGCGTATGCAGAACACAGACAACCAGTAAAAGCATCAAAACAAATCTGTTTTTACACACACTCATCGACACTCAGTCTCACCAGTAACCAAAGGAATTTTATAACCCCCATGTTAGCTCTACCGGCTTTATTCTTAGCGCTCTGTGGGCGTCGGTGTTAATTTCCAGTAACAGGAGGTGCTTTGTTCTATTCGTGTCATATCAACTACACAGTCACATGGTGACCTGGACACTGGAGCTTGAGGCGGATGAAAGCATACAGTGTCGTTCTTTGAGTTGGCTACATAGGAGGTGTTGGTGGAGAGGCAGACACTCTCATTCAATATCAAAGAGCATCTAGTCAAAGCGAATGAAGGCTAGCCCCGGATCTGTTTGTTCTGTATAGTTAGCTATGCATAGGAGTTGACTATACAGCTCAATCAGATCTGGGACCAGTCCACAAGATGTCCATGAGGTGTCCATGAGGTGACATTTCCTATTGCTGCAGGATTATTTTCCTGTTGTAGCAAACTGGCTCAAATTAAGATCCTACATCTGTACTCACTAAAGTCAGGTTGGGTGAGCATCAAACTGACTAATCAAATGGTGACAAGAGTGCTTCAGAAAAGGGTGGACACAACAGCCCGGAGCCTGGTGCCTGGAGAAGTCAAGTGCAATGCTGTGTCACTTGGCTTGTATTTTGCTAACAAAGGTGAAGATGCAAGACACCTCATAAACACTGTATGAGCAGACTCTTTGGATACCTATAGTATATACAAGTCTTGATGTTATTGATAAATCCATTTGATAAAAATGTGTGGGAGTGGTATTCTTTCACGAGGTACTGCCTTACATGGAGTGAATTGCGAAAATAACACATTGGCTAATTCACGAAAGCTGTCAGTTCTTTCTACAGCCTAAAATAATATTTTTGTTCTGCAAATGTGTCCCCTTTTCCCAATGAAGTATAGGAAAATCAAATCTGATATCCTTAGAGCACGATTCATGTGACTTCTATTTGAAAAATGAAATCATTACATATTTTTTGTATCATTCTGAATGACAAGGCACTGCCTCCTTCTGGCGTGATAGCTAACATAGCCAGGAAACTGGATCAAAGACAGATGTGAGATAGTTTTGCTGCCATCTGATCCATATTAGCTGATTCATCTCAGACAAATCTGTTTACACCTGACAGACACCATTTAGTCTGATGTGGTCTCCCAATCTCATCCATATGAAGCTCACAGCAACAGCTAAATTACAGCAGGATTAACCCAATCTGCACCTAGATGTCAAAGGGTAATTCATTTGCGTGGAAAATGATTTTACCTGACACTGATGTCAAACTGAGTGAGACCAGTAGAAACCATCTGTTATAGAGCCATCATGGAGGGCACGTGTGATAATTGGAGCTAGCCGAGTCTCATCCACATGTCAGGAACCGGTAATGAGCAGAAGCCGGGGCCATCAATCTCCTTCGTAGGTTTAACAAGGGATTGGAGCCCAGATTAATCAGAGGAAGAGCCAAAGCCAAGCGGCTGCTACAGAGAACTTCTCTCTCCCTCACCTGAGTTATGATGTTCTCATTTGTAAAATACTGTTGTTGTCCCAGTCATAGACAAGTGCGAATTTAGCTTCTATTATCACGAGACAACAAATACGCTCCTTTTCTTTATAGGTATAATTGTTCCTCTTCTTTTGAAATTCTTCCAGGCACTTGAGCAGCTTCATAGCGTGCTATTTTCATTGGAACCTACGTTCTGTAATCAAACCTCTTGAACTTGTCTTAGAATCTATTTACTTTCACTTATTTAGAACTGCCTGTACCACTCAGTTCTTGGCACTGCCAATGGGACAGCTCAATACCAGTTACCATGGTGACGATGGCATGAATACAGGGAACCTGTCCTGAATGATGAGGTTGCCACGGGTGCTTGGGTGGCTTACCCACCAGAAGGAAAATGCATAAATATAATTGAAAAAATGTTCTGTGTTAGGCTATGGAAAAATCCATCAAGATAAATCGAATTATGTTATTTATGGGTGTGATATTTGTAACACTATGGAAACCATATTGCTCTATCACATTACTCTGAGAAAGCATTGCTATTATGAAATATCTTGCTATTGCATGAATGAGCTAAAGTGACAGATCGGGCATGACACTCTCATGTAAATGATCAATATGCAATGCTTTGGTGTTGTTGTGTTGGATTCATTTGACAGATACCTTCTGTTGACTTCCAGTTCAATGGCCAATCCACCCTCAAGCCTCTCTTAGCAAGGGAAAACAACCGCATCTATCACGCTTAAGGGGATCTGCCTGACATTCATCTAGCAGGTTTACCTCCAAATCATATTTGCACTGTATGACAAAAAGTGGGCTGATTTATTAAAAACAAGAATGTAATTTTTGGTTTTACATTTGGATTTACCACCCTAGCTGAATGTAATTTTGTATATTTTGTATTCAGTATACACTGAATGTACAAAACATTAAGAACACCTTCCTAATATTGGCTTAAAAATCCTTCTTTAACCTGTTTCAGCCCCTTCATCTATACTGATTGAAGTGGATTTAACAAGTAATATCAATAAGGGATCAAAGCTTTCACCTGGATTCACCTGGTCAGTCTATGTCATGGAAAGAGCAGTTGTTTATAATGTTTTGTGCACTCAGTGTAAGACATTATTTAATAGGCTAGGGGTGAGTTGAGTTACATGATTGGACATGAAATTTCTACCATAGTACTTTGTGGCAAATCAGATAATGCATCAAAATCATATTGAGTATACGGGAACATTATTGACATAGGATGACCTTAAATAAATTGCCCATGAAAATATTGTGAAGTCTAGATTACTTTCTACTGTATATTCTGGAATATGCATTTTTGGTAAATTGTGTTGCCCAGTAAAGGGCTTCATGACATTTCAAAATGTTATGCACTTTCATTGACGCAATGTGAGGAAAGCAGCATTTACTGTTTTTAGGAATGGATTCTGGCATGTTGCCTTGTATGTGAATATGACCACTGGGGTTTCTAGGATTACTCTCACACACAAAAAGTGCTATGACTATGAGCACAGTAAAACAAAAGAATGGAAATCAACATGATATCAGAGCAAAACGTAATCTTGTCATGTTTTTGTAAAAAGTTCTGCATCAACCAATTGATGCTTATGTCAATTGGCTATGCTCCCAGCAGGCTTTGCAGTGCCAATGAGAAAAAAATCAGCATCAAGCACTTGACACTATGTTAATACATTGCATTCAATGGTAAAAGATGAGTGTCACAAGGTTGATGCTTATGTCAATACATCACAGTCGATGGGAAAATATTAGTGTCAAACAATTTATGCTTATGTCAATACATTTTCAGTCAATGAGAAAAGATCAGTGTCAAACAATTTTACCTCCCTTTTTCTCCCCAATTTTCGTGATTACGATCTTGTGTCATCGCTGAAACTCCCCAATGGGCTCGGGAGAGGTGAAGGTCGAGTCATGCGTCCCGCCAAACCGCGCTTCTTAACACCCGCTTGCTTAATCCAGAAGCCAGCTGCACCAACGTGTCGGAGGAAACACTGTTCATCTGACGACCGAAGTCAGCCTGCAGGCGCCCGGCCCGGCACATGGAGTCGCTAGCCAAGTAAAGCCCCACCGGCCAAACCCTTCCCTAACCCGGACGACGCTGGGCCAATTGTGCGCCACCCTACGGGACTCCCGGTCACGGCCGGTAATGACACAGTCTGGGATCGAACCCCCAGGTTGTAGTGACGCAGCAACACTGCGATGCAGTGCCTTAGACCTTATATTATATGATTTTATAGTAAGAATAATATAATTGAACTTAGCTTAATAAAATAGAAAGGATATTTTTCCCATTCCGGAGCAAGTGCGCATATGATGGCTATGTTGAGCATAAAAGTGATAATTTGAAACAGGTCCTATTGGCTATGCTAGATTTAGAGTTATTTGGCAACTTTAGTTGTTAATGATACACACCTTAGAATGTCTTAGAAATCAAACATATATGGGCTGCATGATGCGACTATTGCCTATTGATGATTTGAGAAAGTCGCAAAAAAAAGCTTGCTCTCTATTCCTTACCTCACTGCCCGGCTTCCATTCACCAGTGGCAAAATCATATCGAGTGGTTCCCATGACGACATTGACGCTATGCAACCCAACGCTGCAGAATTTCTTCAGCAAAGATGGCTAACACAAATACAAGGATGGAAGCAAGTTTAAGTAATTATAACGTCATAATGAATCATGCAAAACATTTACAGTTGAGAGGAATATGTTATTTAATGTAGAGACAAACGATTATTCATATTTTTTGGTCATAAAGTTAATTCATGAAAATCGTTATTTAGCAAGCTCGCTGACTAGCTAACATTAGCCAGCCGGCGAGCTAGCTTTATGGGCGTTGTGACATGAGGATTAAATTGTAATTTGTGTTGTTTAATGTTTTAGGAACTCATAAGAAAACCAGCAAACCAGGCTGTCGTCTTGTGAAACAGTGGATGTAAATAATCTAGCTAGCTAAAGTATTTACTGCAAATTGAATGTACAATTTTGTAAGCTTGTCTTGCTGATATTTGCCATGCATTGCAGCTGAGGTAACGTAGCTAGCTAACTATTTTCTTGCTTATTGTGTAGTGGAGGATACAAATACCTGTATGCCTATGGAGCTAGCTATGTAGCCGATCTGTGTATGGACCCTAAAATGTTTGGTATAAATATTAGTTCAGAACAGTGGTTTTAATTGCTTGCAGCAGTTAATCATTAATCCCTAAGAAATTGCAGAAAATCACTGTTACGCACATGACTGTTACATGTCACACATGACTGTTACATGTCAATATTATAATGTCAATATTAGCAAGCAATGAACCTAGCTATGAACCTCAGCTATCATAGCAGGTTGTATCGACTTCAAAACACTCTGAATGGTATCAATTAAGTATATGGATTGAGTAGAATATAATATAACTTTATTGTGCCAAGGATGCAAGTCGTATATACATACAGCTATTACCAAGCATGAGTTCCCCACATTATAGCCTTCACGTTGAATATATTAACTGATCGTGTACTCTACTTTGGCAAATAAAGGTGTGGTTCAGGTGTGAATGTCTGTCTGTGAGACATTATTTTTCAATCATATATAATACCAGGAATATCAAACTTGTCTTTGAATGATGCTGTGTCTGCATGTACAGTATGTATTACAATTATACACTTGAACAGTGTTTACCCATCCTGGTCCTGGGACATCAATGGTTACACATTGTAACTATGCAATAGACTAGAACACATGATTTAACTAGTTAAAGGCTGATTTGTAATTCATATATACAGAAACAGAATTTAAAAAACAGTACACTACACTTCCTATGCATCATGTAAATACTATAAAACAGGTTCATCTCAATATCTAATTTCCTTCATATGCACTGATCTGAGGACACAGGATAGGTGTAGTATTTCATAAAATGAGAGACTTAATTTCAACCAGTAGAGAATGTGAACCAATTCCAGTAGAGAATGAAACACATTATTGAAAGAAGTTCATTATCCAAGTGTTATAAACACATAATACATGCCTTATAAATAGTATAATTGTATTTACAAGTTCAATCTGTACTTCAATGCACATCTGCTGTGCATTATAAAAACAGATTTAGAAAGAGGAGGTGGGGAGAGAGGTGTGAGAGAGTGTAAAAGACAGAAAGGGAAAGAGGTAAGAACAGAGGAGCAGGAAAACAGCATATGATTAATGAATTGCAGTGCTACTAAACGTAATATTCTCTCAGGTCATCACAATTACATAACAGTGTCTCTAGTGGTGTCTCCTAACCAGCCTTTGGCCCCCAGTTGGCCCAAAGGTTATCTTAAGAGCGGGTGAGGTGGCGATGACATCAAAACATACCTGCAGACGAGAGACAGATGGAGAGAGAGAGATTGCATGATTAAGCCTTGTGTTTCTTTTTATTCTAACATTGTCAGTCATCATAATCATCAGGAGGTGAAATGCAAAACTGACCTTGGATCATTAACTCCGGGACTACTACAGCTCTCTCTGTATTTCAGTGTAAAGCCTCTATATAAAGCATCTCGACCAGGTGACCTCTCACCTCTGATCATGCTGTGCCCTCTATGTGTCAGCCAGTTCAGATGCGTGAGGGGTTCACCGACATAGCTGATATAACCTAGAGGATTTAGGGAGAAGGGGTAGAGGGAGGAAGTGAAGGAGAGACTGTTATTGAGAAAATAAGGTAGTTAAAGAGACAGTGTTCAACAGAAATCTGTGTGTGTGGCCTCACTTGGTGTCCATACTAAGTGGCTGCAGAGTACTTTATACTGAAAAACATGCACAGACACATGAGGACAAACAATATAGCGTAGTTATATAAATAGAAATAATGAAGTGTCTTACTATTCTCCATGGTTGGTCCTCTTGCCTATTCTTTGAAGGTGGAAGGAGCCACAGTTATACACCTGAGCCTGTTAACTGCACAACACAATCCATCAATCAGATTGATACACACGTGCGTTGGTAGCTGTGGGTTACAGGGTGTCTAGTTGTTCTAAATTTTTTCAATATGGGTGACTCTTAAAAGAGTCTGTTTTGTTTTTGTACAGACATCACCCTTACCTGAACAGCACCCTCACCTGAGAAGTAGAAAAAGGAGAGAAACTGGGAATTGAATAACTGCAGTTGACATAGCTAAGTAAATGGAAGAATACTCTTATTGCAATGTGAATGGCTCTTAAAAGAGCCTTTGGTTGTGCATAGTGTAGTCTATGGTGTTGCCAGGGAACAGCACCCTCTTCGAAGAAGTAGGAGGTGAAGATCTCCTGCACACGGATTACCTCCCATGCTGCGTTGTTGGCCCCCATCCTTGCAGCATCCTGCAGAGTAGCAGACCTCTCCTCTGGCACACGGCGGAGAGCTGCAGATCCCCTCCTGGTCCTCGTATCCATCCTCATTAAGTTTTGCAGGACACAGGTAGCCTTCACACATGCCTGAATTCACCCACGAGGCAGTTCCAGATGGCTCTGGTCATCCAACCGTGCAGTGCCCTACACGGTAAGTGTAGGCAATTGTTTTGAAGGAGTCTCCAGTTGCAAGGTATCTGTAGGAATATGGAAGATAACGTCATAATCTTTCATTAAGTCAATCTAAAATGTATATCTAATGCAACATTTACTAATGTGAAGATAAAAGAAAACAGAGAGCATGTACAAAATGTACTTTATTTTACAGTATGATATAATGCATGAAGTAAATATGGAATGACTGTGAAATGTGAAGGTGTAGACTGGGTGAAGATGTAGAGCGAATGTGTCTTTCATCCCCTCTCTGCTTTTCCATTGTCTTTTGTCATCCACAACACCCTCTTGCAGGTACGACCTTCTTCATCTTCTCTGCGTCCTACAGCAGGAGAAGTGGAGAGAATAGGGAGGAGGGGTTAAAATTGACAGGCCGTTCTAGAAGTCATTATGTTGAAGGGCAAGTGGGCAGGCATCGCCACAGACACCTACATGGGCTTCTGTTAAGTTAAACCACCTCTGCCACTACTTCTTGCAGTACTTCTTGCAGTACCTTATTTCCATAAACTATTCCATAGACATTCCCTTCCTAAAAAAGGCTTTATAATCATGACTCTCTCTCTCTCTCTCTCTCTCTCTCTCTCTCTCTCTCTCTCTCTCTCTCTCTCTCTCTCTCTCTCTCTCTCTCTCTCTCTCTCTCTCTGGCTGCCGTTTTACGGGCTCCTAACCAATTGTGCAATTTAATGTGTTTTTTTGCATTGTTTGTAACTTATTTTGTACATAATGTTTCTGCTACAGTCTCTTATATCCGAAAACAGCTTCTCGATATCAGAACAGTGACTACTTACCTCGAACTGGACGAAGATATTTTCTTTAATGAGTCGGACGCAAAGGATTTACTGCTGCTGCCGGACCAGGCCCAAATCCTTGTCATTCGCATGAAAAGGAGACAGAGGATGTAGATCCGGGTGCCTTGTGAGAATTCGTTGGTGAGTGGGTAACCCGCCTCTACCATCCGTCCTATTGGCTAACATGCAATCATTAAAGAATAAAATGGATGAGCTCCGTTCGAGACTATCCTACCAACGGGACAGAAACTGTAATATCTTATGTTTCACAGAGTCGTGGCTGAACGACGACATGGATAATAAACTGTTGGCTGGGTTTTCCGTGCATCGGCAAGACAGAACAGCTACCTCCAGTAAGACGAGGGGTGGTGGTATGTGTCTATTTGTCAATAACAGCTGGTGCGCAAAATCTAATATTAAAGAAGTCTCAAGGTTTTGTTCGCCTGAGGTAGAGTACCTCATGATAAGCTGTAGACTACACTAGACCACACTATTTACCGAGAGAGTTTTCATCTATATTTTTCGTAACTGTCTATTTACCACCACAAACCGATGCTGGCACTAAGACAACACTCAACGAGCTGTATAAAGACATAAACAAACAAGAAAATGCTCATCCAAAGCTCCTAGTGGCCAGGGACTTTAATGCAGGAAAACCCCAGCCACCCTAGTCATAGACTGTTCTGTCTGCTACCGAACGGCAAGCGGTACCAGAGCGCCAAGTCTAGGTCCAAAAGGCTCCTTAACGGCTTCAACCCCCAAGCCATAAGACTGCTGAACAGTTAATCAAATGGTTGCCCGGACTATTTGCATTTACCCCCCTCCCCCCTTTTTTTTTTCAAGTGCATAAACCATCAAGCGCTATGATGACACTGGCTCTCATGAGGACCGCCACAGGAAAGGAAGAACCAGGGTTACCTCAGCTGCAGAGGATAAGTTAATTAGAGTTACCAGCCTCAGAAATTGCAGCCCAAATAAATGCTTCACAGAGTTCAGGTAACAGACACATCTCAACATCAACTGTTCAGAGGAGACTGTGTGAATCAGGCCTTCATGGTCGAATTGCTACAAAGAAACCACTATGAAAGGACACCAATAATAAGAAGAGACTTGCTTGGGTCATGAAACACGAGCAATGGACATTAGACCGGTGGAAATCTGTCCTTTGGTCTGATGAGTCAAAATTTGAGATTTTTGGTTCCAACCGCCGTGTCTTTGTGAGACACAGAGTAGGTGAACCGATGATCTCCGCATGTGTGGTTCCCACCGTGAAGCATGGAGGAGGAGGGGTTATGGTGTGGGGGTGCCTTGCTGGTGACACTGTCAGTGATTTATTTTGAATTCAAGGCACACTTAACCAGCAATGGCTACCACAGCATTCTGCAGCGATACGCCATCCCATCTGGTTTGTGCTTAGTGGGAATATCATTTGTTTTTCAACAGGACAATGACCCAACACACCTCCAGCCTGTGTAAGGGCTATTTTACCAAGACAGAGAGTGATTGAGTGCAGCATCACATGACCTGGCCTCCACAATCCCCCAACCACAACCCAATTGAGATGGTTTGGGATGAGTTGGACGGCAGAGTGAAGGAAAAGCAGCCAACAAGTGCTCAGCATATGTGGGAACTCCTTCAAGACTGTTGGAGAAGCATTCCAGGTGAAGCTGGTTGAGAGAATGCCAAGAGTGTGCAAAGCTGTTATCAAAGCAAAGGGTGGCTATTTGAAGAATATAAATACAAAACATATTTTGATTTGTTTAACACTTTTTTGGCTACTACATGATTCCATATGTGTTATTTCATAGTTTTGATGTCTTCACTATTATTCTACAATGTAGAAAATTGTAAAAAATCTAGAAAAACCCTTGAATGAGTATGTGTTCTAAAACTTTTCACCGGTAGTGAAAATATATATATATATATATATATATATATATATATACACTGCTCAAAAAAATAAAGGGAACACTAAAATAACACATCCTAGATCTGAATGAATGAAATAATCTTATTAAATACTTTTTTCTTTACATAGTTGAATGTGCTGACAACAAAATCACACAAATATTATCAATGGAAATCAAATTTATCAACCCATGGAGGTCTAGATTTGGAGTCACCCTCAAAATTAAAGTGGAAAACCACACTACAGTTTGATCCAACTTTGATGTAATGTCCTTAAACAAGTCAAAATGAGGCTCAGTAGTGTGTGTGGCCTCCACGTGCCTGTATGACCTCCCTACAACGCCTGGGCATGCTCCTGATGAGGTGGCGGATGGTCTCCTGAGGGATCTCCTCCCAGACCTGGACTAAAGCATCCGCCAACTCCTGGACAGTCTATGGTGCAACGTGGCGTTGGTGGATGGATTCAGGTCTGGGGAACGGGTGGGCCAGTCCATAGCATCAATGCCTTCCTCTTGCAGGAACTGCTGACACACTCCAGCCACTAGCATTGTCTTCCATTAGGAGGAACCCAGGGCCAACCGCACCAGCTTATGGTCTCACAAGGGGTCTGAGGATCTCATCTCGGTACCTAATGGCAGTCAGGCTACCTCTGGCGAGCACATGGAGGGCTGTGCGGCCCCCAAAGAAATGCCACCCCACACCATGACTGACCCACCGCCAAACCAGTCATGTTGGAGGATGTTGCAGGCAGCAGAACGTTCTCCACGGCGTCTCCAGACTCTGTCACGTCTGTCACATGTGCTCAGTGTGAACCTGCTTTCATCTGTGAAGAGCACAGGGCGCCAGTGGCGAATTTGCCAATCTTGGTGTTCTCTGGCAAATGCCAAACGTCCTGCACGGTGTTGGGCTGTAAGCACAACCCCCCACCTGTGGATGTCGGGCCCTCATACCACCCTCATGGAGTCTGTTTCTGACCGTTTGAGCAGACACATGCACATTTGTGGCCTGCTGGAGGTCATTTTGCAGGGCTCTGGCAGTGCTCCTCCTGCTCCTCCTTGCACAAAGGCAGAGGTAGCAGTCCTGCTGCTGGGTTGTTGCCCTCCTACGGCCTCCTCCACGTCTCCTGATGTACTGGCCTGTCTCCTGGTAGCGCCTCCATGTTCTGGACACTACGCTGACAGACACAGCAAACCTTCTTGCCACAGCTCGCATTGATGTGCCATCCTGGATGAGCTGCACTACCTGAGCCACTTGTGTGGGTTGTAGACTCCGTCTCATGCTACCACTAGAGTGAAAGCACCGCCAGCATTCCAAAGTGACCAAAACATCAGCCAGGAAGCATAGGAACTGAGAAGTGGTCTGTGGTCACCACCTGCAAAACCAGTCCTTTATTGGGGGTGTCTTGCTAATTGCCTATAATTTCCACCTGTTGTCTATTCCATTTGCACAACAGCATGTGACATTTATTGTCAATCAGTGTTGCTTCCTAAGTGGACAGTTTGATTTCACAGAAGTGTGATTGACTTGGAGTTACATTGTGTTGTTTAAGTGTTCCCTTTATTTTTTTGAGCAGTGTACATATATATATATATATATTTATATATAATGGTGTGAATAGGCAGTATGGACAGTATATGTATTGAAAAGGTGCGTAGAGCAGTAGTTATATAGGATGAGCCTTGACTAGAATACAGTATATACATATGAAGTGGGTAAAACAGTATGTAAACATTATTAAAGTGACCAGTGTTCAAGGACTATGTACATAGGGCAGCAGTCTCTAAGGTGCAGGGTAAAGTATCGGGTGGTAGCCAGCTAGTAACAGTGACTAAAGTTCAGGACAAGGTACTGAAGTTGGTCATTACTATGTGATAGTGTCGTTTCTCTATGTCCTTTTCAGAAAGCTCCACCAGAGTTTTTCTCCCCACAGTTTTAGTTAGCCTAACTTTAGCTTGGCTTGGCTAGTGGGGGCTTTGAATTCAGCATTTTAGATTCATGTCACCAAATTACTTGCATCATTTCTCCACAGCTGAGGTGCAATTTCTGTAGGCCACCAGCATGATAAAAGTCACAAAAGTCTATCATCGAGAGGTCATGTGACACATCAGAGCTTCAAATACCAACCAATAGAGCTTCTTATGACACATAATGTAAAATTGCTGTGATTGATTGTGGTTGGGGAATTGCTTGGATATTGACACACTCATCGATCATCTCACACTGGTAAATGCCTGTCAGATAATTATTTCTGAACATATTATTGGATGTGAGGATGGTATAAAGAATGATATCTAAACAAGAACAGCTAATCAAATGGCTACCTGGACTATTTGCATTACATCGCTGCTACTCGCTGTTTATTATCTATTATCTATGCATAGTCACTTTAGCCCTACCTACATATACATATTACCTCAATTACCTCGACTAACCTGTACCCCCACACATTGACTCGGTACCGGTACCCCCTGTATATAGCCTCGTTATTTATATTTTATTGTTGCTCTTTTATGTTTTACTTTTGTTTATTTAGCAAATACTTTTCTTAACTCTTATTTTTCTTAAAACTGCATTGTTGGTTAAGGGCTTGTAAGTAAGCATTTCATGCTAAGGTCTACACCTGTTGTATTCGGTGCATGTGAAAAAATTACATTTGATTTGATATTTGAAAACATAAAAACATGCTAAATTACTCCCATGGCATACTTTATTTGATCTAGACACCTTTAATAACATTAGAAAAAATCTATATTCCTTAAGGATGATCTAGTGTTTCTGTATATGACAAAGCCCAGCCACATACCATTTGTTCATGACAGTTTAATTTAATTTAATTTTCATTTCACCTTTATTTAACCAGGTAAGCCAGTTGAGAACAAGTTCTCATTTACAACTGCGACCTGGCCAAGATAAAGCAGTGTGATAAAAACAACAACACAGAGTTAGATATGGGGTAAACAAAACATAAAGTCAAAAATACAACAGAAAATATATATACAGTGTGTGCGAATGTAGTAAGTTATGGAGGTAAGGCAATAAATAGGCCATAGTGCAAAATAGTTACAATTTCGTATTAACACTGGCATGATAGATGTGCAAATAGAGATACTGGGGTGCAAATTAGCAAAATAAATAACAATATGGGGATGAGGTAGTTGGGTGGGCTAATTTCAGAATGGCTGTGTACAGGTGCAGTAATCGGTAAGCTGCTCTGACAACTGACGCTTAAAGTTAGTGAGGGAGATAAGAGTCTCCAGCTTCAGAGATTTTTGCAGTTCGTTCCAGTCATTGGAAGCAGAGAACTGGAAGGAATGGCGGCCAAAGGAGGTGTTGGCTTTGGGTATGACCAGTGAGATATACCTGCTGGAGCGCAGACCACGGGTGGGTGTTGCTATGGTGACCAGTGAGCTAAGGTAAGACGGGGATTTGCCTAGCAGTGATTTATAGATGACCTGGAGCCAGTGGGTTTGGCGACGAATATGTAGTGAAGGCTAGCCAAAAAGAGCGTACAGGTCACAATGGTGGGTAGTATATGGGGCTTTGGTGACAAAACGGATGGCACTGTGATAGACTACATCCAATTTGCTGAGTAGAGTGTTGGAGGCTATTTTGTAAATTACTTCACCGAAGTCAAGGATCGGTAGGATAGTCAGTTTTACGAGGGCATGTTTGGCAGCATGAGTGAAGGAGGCTTTGTTTTGAAATAGGAAGCCAATTCTAGATCTAACTTTTGATTGGAGATGCTTAATGTGAGTCTGGAAGGAGAGTTTACAGTCTAACCAGACACCTAACCAGACACCAAGGTGAACCCTGTGGCACCCCCATAGAGACGGCCAGAGGTCCAGACAACAGGCCCTCCGATTTGACACATTGAACTCTATCTGAGAAGTAGTTGGTGAACCAGGTGAGGCAGTCATTAGAGAAACCAAGGCTATTTAGTCTGCCAATAAGAATGCGGTGGTTGACAGAGTTGAAAGCCTTGGCCAGGTCGATGAAGACGGCTGCGCAGTACTGTCTTTTATCGATCGCGGTTATAACATTGTTTAGGACCTTGAGCGTGGCTGAGGTGCACCCATGACCAGCTCGGAAACCAGATTGCATAGCGGAGAAGGTACGGTGGGATTCGAAATGGTCGGTGATCTGTTTGTTAACTTCGCTTTCAAATACTTTCAAAAGGCAGCGCAGGATGGATATAGGTCTGTAACAGTTTGGATCTACAGTGTCACCCCCTTTGAAGAGGGGGATGACCGCGGCAGCTTTCCAATCTCTGAGGATCTCAGACGTTACGAAAGAGAGGTTGAACAGGCTAGAAATAGGGGTTGCGATATTTTCGGCGGCTAATTTTAGAAAGAAAGGGTCCAGATTGTCTAGCCCAGCTGATTTGTAGGGGTCCAGATTTTCTTCAAAAAAAGGGGGGCATGGGCAAGTTGCAGCGGAGGGTGCAGAGCTGGTGGCCGGGGTAGTGGTAGCCAGGTGATAAGCATGGCCAGCCGTAGCAAAATGCTTGTTGAAATTCTCGATTATTGTAGATTTATCGGTGGTGACAGTGTTTCCTAGCCTCAGTGCAGTGGGCAGTTGGGAGGAGGTGCTCTTATTTTCCATGGACTTTACCGTGTCCCAAAACTTTTTGGAGTTAGTGCTACAGGAATGCAAATTTCTGTTTGAAAAAGCTAGCCTTTGTTTTCCTAACTGATTGTATATATTGGTTCCTGACTTCCCTGAAAAGTTGCATATCGTGGGTGCTGTTCGATGCTAATGCAGTACGCCACAGGATGTTTTTGTGCTGGTCAAGGGCAGTCAAGTCTGAGGAGAACCAGGGGCTATGTCTGTTCTTAGTTCTGAATTTTTTGAATGGGGCATGCTTATTTAAGATATAGAGGAAAGCACTTTTAAAGAACAACCAGGCATCCTCTACTGACGGAATGAGGTCAATATCCATCCAGGATACCCGGGCCAGGTCAATTAGAAAGGCCTGCTCGCTAAAGTGTTTTAGGGAGCGTTTGACAGTGATGAGGGGTGGTTGTTTGACCGCGGACCCATTACGGACGCAGGCAATAAGGCAGTGATTGGTGAGATCCTGGTTGAAGACAGCGGAGGTGTCTTTAGAGGGGCATGGGCAAGTTGCAGTGGAGGGTGCAGAGCTGGTGGCCGGGGTAGTGGTAGCCAGGTGGAAAGCATGGCCAGCCGTAGCAAAATGCTTGTTGAAATTCTCGATTATTGTAGATTTATCGGTGGTGACAGTGTTTCCTAGCCTCAGTGCAGTGGGCAGTTGGGAGGAGGTGCTCTTATTTTCCATGGACTTTACAGTGTCCCAAAACTTTTTGGAGTTAGTGCTACAGGATGCAAATTTCTGTTTGAAAAAGCTAGCCTTTGCTTTCCTAACTGATTGTGTATATTGGTTCCTGACTTCCGTGAAAACTTGCATATCGTGGGGGCTGTTCGATGCTAATGCAGTACACCACAGGATGTTTTGTGCTGGTCAAGGGCAGTCAAGTCTGAGGAGCACCAGGGGCTATATCTGTTCTTAGTTCTGAATTTTTTGAATGGGGCATGCTTATTTAAGATTGAGAGGAAAGCACTTTTAAAGAACAACCAGGCATCCTCTACTGACGGAATGAGGTCAAAATCCATCCAGGATACCCGGGCCAGGTCAATTAGAAAGGCCTGCTCGCCAAAGTGTTTTAGGGAGCGTTTGACAGTGATGAGGGGTGGTTGTTTGACCGCGGACCCATTACGGACGCAGGCAATAAGGCAGTGATCGGTGAGATCCTGGTTGAAGACAGCGGAGGTGTCTTTAGAGGGGCATGGGCAAGTTGCAGTGGAGGGTGCAGAGCTGGTGGCCGGGGTAGTGGTAGCCAGGTGGAAAGCATGGCCAGCCGTAGCAAAATGCTTGTTGAAATTCTCGATTATTGTAGATTTATCGGTGGTGATAGTGTTTCCTAGCCTCAGTGCAGTGGGCAGTTGGGAGGAGGTGCTCTTATTTTCCATGGACTTTACAGTGTCCCAAAACTTTTTGGAGTTAGTGCTACAGGATGCAAATTTCTGTTTGAAAAAGCTAGCCTTTGCTTTCCTAACTGATTGTGTATATTGGTTCCTGACTTCCGTGAAAAGTTGCATATCGTGGGGGCTGTTCGATGCTAATGCAGTACACCACAGGATGTTTTTGTGCTGGTCAAGGGCAGTCAAGTCTGAGGAGCACCAGGGGCTATATCTGTTCTTAGTTCTGAATTTTTTGAATGGGGCATGCTTATTTAAGATTGAGAGGAAAGCACTTTTAAAGAACAACCAGGCATCCTCTACTGACGGAATGAGGTCAAAATCCATCCAGGATACCCGGGCCAGGTCAATTAGAAAGGCCTGCTCGCTAAAGTGTTTTAGGGAGCGTTTGACAGTGATGAGGGGTGGTTGTTTGACCGCGGACCCATTACGGACGCAGGCAATAAGGCAGTGATCGGTGAGATCCTGGTTGAAGACAGCGGAGGTGTATTTAGAGGGTAAATTTGTCAGGATGATATCTATGAGGGTGCCATGTTTACAGATTTAGTGTTGTACCTGGTAGGTTTGTTGATAATTTGTGTGAGATTGAGGGCATCTAGTTTAGATTGTAGGTTGGCCGGGGTTTAAAGCATTTCCCAGTTTAGGTCACCAAGCAGTACAAACTCTGAGGATAGATGGGGGGCAATCAGTTCACATATGGTGTCCAGGGCACAGCTCGGGGCTGAGGGGGGTCTATAGCAAGCGGCAACAGTGAAATACTTATTTCTGGAAAGGTGGATTTTTAGAAGTAGAAGCTCAAACTGTTTGGGCACAGACCTGGATAGTACGATAGAGCTCTGCAGGCTATCTCTACAGTAGATTGCAACCGCACCCCATTCCCTTTGGCAGTTCTATCGAGATGGAAAATGTTGTAGTTGGGGATGGACATTTCTGAATTTTTGGTGGCCTTCCTAAGCCAGGATTCAGACACTGCTAGGACATCAGGGTTGGAAGAGTGTGCTAACGCAGGGAATAACTCAAACTTGGGGAGGAGGCTTCAGATGTTAACGTGCAAGAAACCAATGCTTTTACGGTTACAGAAGTCAACAAATGATAACGCCTGGGGAGTAAGAGTGATACTGGGGGCTACAGGGCCTGGGTTACCCTCTACATCACCAGAGGAACAGAGGATGAGTAGAATAAGGATACGGCTAAAGGCTTTAAGTACTGGTCTTCTAGTGCATTGGGTACAGAGAAAAAAAGGGGCAGGTTTCCGGGCGTTGTAGAATAGATTCAGGGCATTATGTACAGAAAAGGATATGGAAGGATATGAGTACAGTGGAGGTAAACCTAAGCATTGGGTAACGATGAAAGAGATAGCATCACTGGAGGCACCGATTGAGTCCGTCTCCGCGTGTATGGGGGGTGGGACAAAGGAGCTATCTATGGCAGGTTGAGCTGGGCTGGGAGATCTACAGTGAAATAGTACAATAAGAATAACCGAAACAGCAATAAGCAAGGCATATTGAAATGGGAGAGAGGCATAAAGCAACCACAGGTGTTATTCTAGAGCTAAGACAACAGCTGGTAATGGCGACAAAGTTTGGGCTGAGGCTAAACATAAACAGGATGCGGTACCGTATAAAGGAACAGTCCAGCAGGCATCAGCTGTATAGCTGAGTTATCATAAGGTCCGGTGAACAGCAATAGGAGAGTTTGGAGGTAGATCGGGGGCTGCTATAGCACTAGCGAGCAAGAGGCCACGGCTAGCGTGTGCTAGCGGGCCGGGGCTAGCAGATGGATCTTCGTGGTCGACGTCATAACGGGAAACCTGTTGTAATCACATCAGACAACCCGTCCGGTTGACAGAGAGGTAGATAGCCGGGAGAAGGGCCTGGCTCGCGGCTAGCTCAAGGCTGATTAGCCAACAACAACGTCCATTTGATTGCAGCTATCTAGCTACGATTATCCGGTGTTAAAGGTCCAGTGAATCAGTGATTCCGGCAGAAAAACCGATATGTTCTGGGTCGATAACGCGCTGTGCAAACAGTGCAGACTGGCGGATAATAATAATAAAAAAAAATTATACAAAATACCATAATTACAGTGCAACTGAAGAACAATATGGATGAACACATCAGTGTCCATCTATCTTTACAAATGGAACGTTTTTTCAGTAAGACCTTGAATACTTGGTTCATTAACTGGAACAACTTCATAATCAACTGCTCAGAATATGCAGAGCCTACTCAAATGTCCATGTAGGCCTCCTGTAGCTCAGTTGGTAGAGCATGGCGCTTCCAACGCCAGGGTTGTGGGTTCGTTTTCCACAGGGGGCCAGTATGAAATATGTATGCACTCACTAACTGTAAGTCGCTCTGGATAAGAGCGTCTGCTAAATGATTAAAATGTCTTCTGAGCCATTCTCTTGAAGTGCTGATAAATATAATTCCGATTTAATGATTTAAAGGTGCAATATGTAGAAATCGTTCCGCCATTTCCTGGTTGGTAAAATTCGAATAGTTTGCCTAATTTCAGGGTATGTGACAAAACAAGCAGTCATTGTGTAGATAATCATTGTACCATCTAAACTGCAGTGAAATATAGTTTCCATAATCAAAAATATTGTATTTTCAGCTGTTTAAAGATGGTGTACAAAACCGAAAGAAAAAGACGCAAAAACTAAATTTAAGAACGGGAAACATAGAAATAGAGCACATAGAACATATCTACTGCTTCTTAGACTTGCTTTCAATGACAATGACAGATCTATAAATCATATTTCTATGTGCATTTGGTTGGGTCACACAAAAAGTTACATATTGCAGCTTTAATATGTATAATCTAGAATGGAGTTAATATCTGCTTCCAGACTCTCATATCAAATCCATCTTTACCCATATTAAATAATCAAAAAGATTAAACATGAGCTCAATCCCATTTCATAAATCAGCATTCTCCGGAAAAAAGAAAGGCAGATTCCTTAATCAGCATTTCATTGTGGTCCTCTGTAGCTCAGCTGGTAGAGCACGGCGCTTGTAACGCCAAGGTAGTGGGTTTGATCCCCGGGACCACCCATACACAAAAATGTATGCACGCACGACTGTAAGTCGCTTTGGATAAAAGCGTCTGCTAAATGGCATATTATATTATTATTTCAACAAGTCATCCATCTCTCCGTTAACGATCGATTTATCAAGGTTAATAACGGACCAACTTACCACACCGAACCTTGTGGATGGACAGCGTCATCCATTATACTCAAAAGGACATTGTATCCCCTATCCCGGGACTACATCATGCCGTGACCGTCCCTGTCTTCACATCCAAACCAATGGCTGCATCCCAAATGGCACCTATTCCGTACATAGTGCACTACTTTTGACCAGGGCCCACAGTGCACTATACAGATGTCAGATCTTAACTTGATCACTCTTTTGTCAGGGAGAATCTTCCTGCTGCATCAGGATATCCAAATGAGCCTCGTGATTCCTTGAAAATGTGCTGTTCTCTTTCTCTCTATGCAGGGGCAGTGGAGCCATTGGGATAAGGCCTGCCATCAAAACAATATTATCTCTCGCTCGATCAAACGCTACGCCAAGGTCCTATTACTGCAACATTCAAATGTTTTATATATTGTTTTATAGTATAGCTTAATAACACAAGATAGATATTGATCTCCACTAGACTATGACATACAAGTGTGAAGTACCCTAAAGTTACAAATTAACTGTCAAAATGTAGTTCAATTGTTGCCTGGGGTGGTCTAGCATTTAGGGCTGCTGCTTTCATGGCGCACATATAGGCCTGCTGTGTCGGTGTGGGTTCGATTCCGGCCCATGCCCTTCTTGCACAAATAACTCAACTCAATCCCCCAGATTGACTTAATTTAGTTACACATTTCAAATATGAACAATCCAGGGATATTTTACCCCCAATCTTGATAAGAAATGACCATACCAGACACTTTTCGATAACATACACTACCAGTCAAAAGTTTGGACACAGCTATTAATTCAAGGGTTTTTCTTTATTTTTACAATTTTTTTACATTGTAGAATAATAGTGAAGACATCAAAACTATTAAATAACACATATGGAATCATGTAGTAACCAAACAAGTGTTAAACAACTCAAAATATATGTTATATTTGAGATTCTTCAAATAGCCACCCTTTGCCTTGATGACAGCTTTGCACACTCTTGGCATTCTCTCAACCAGCTTCATGAGGTAGTCACCTGGAATGCATTTAATTTTACAGGTGTGCCTTCTTAAAACTTAATTTATGGAATTTATTTCCTTCTTAATGCGTTTGAGCCAATCAGTTGTGTTGTGACAAGGTAGGGGGGGTATACAGAAGATAGCCCTATTTGGTAAAAGACCAAGTCCATATTATGGCAAGAACAGCTCAAACTTGCAAAGAGAAACATCATTACTTTAAGACATGGTCAGTCAATACGGACAATTTCAAGAACTTTGAAAGTTTCTTCAAGTGCAGTCGCAAAAACCATGAAGCGCTATGATGAGATCTGTCCAGAATAAGTCCAATGCGTTTCTATGGGCTTAATATGCAGACCTAAGCTTGCTGTCTGCCTTCCTGCCTTTGGGACAACGACTCCCATTGTTAGGGCGGAGACATGGTCATCTCATCATTATATATACAGAGGTGCCTTCAGTTTGCTTGATAATTTGCTACGTTGCTGAACAGTTTGTACTGAACAACACGTTCTTGTACGTTCTTGAACAGACTTTGAGGTACGTTCCCGTATGGTGGGTGTGGCGAAATGTGGCTTCAAGCAATGAGTGACATATTTAATGGGCAGTGGCCATGCTGACAGTTTTCCCCAACCCACAACCACTCCCGATTTTTCAACTGGTCGTTCAGTACAGCATCGTTTCCGTTCAATTGAATGTTCCAGAAGGTAAAAAAGTACTGAACGCAGCCCTGATCTCTGACCAAGGTAACACCGAAATCATCGTTTAGGGAGCTGTAATGATGTGACCAATAATGGTTGCAATTGAGGTCAGCTGTGTGGGTGAATTTAGTGCATATGATGGTTTAACGATACATCAGCTGCCGATAATCTAGTGCCATCGATGGTTACAATAGGCCACTTGTTATTTGATTATATTCTAATAGGCTACATTCTGTAGACTACCTTTTAGCCTGTACATTGTCACATAATGAAAGGTGTGAAAACCGATAATAGGCTACTGTTTGTGTTTCCCTGGCGGAGTTGATGAGCTGATTTGGGCCATCAGTTGATTGACAGATGTAGGCCTACTGAAGAACGGTAAACTCCAGTGTGTATGCTTGCCACGTTTTATAATTAGGCTATGTATAATTTGCAGAGGTGGCTAGAGTACTGTAAATCTATACTTAAATAAAAGTACTGTTACTTCGATTATACACTGTACCTCCTGTACTCCCTGTTTACCCATGACTGCATGGCCAGGCACGTCTCCAACACCATCATTAAGTTTGCTGACGACACAACAGTGGTAGGCCTGATCACCGAAAACGATGAGACAGCCTATAGGGAGGAGGTCAGAGACCTGGCCGTGTGGTGCCACGATAACAACCTCTCCCTCAACGTGATCAAGACAAAGGAGATGATTGTGGACTACAGGAAAAAAAGAGGACTGAGCACGCCCCCATTCTCATCGACGGGGCTATAGTGGAACAGGTTGAGAGCTTCAAGTTCCTTGGTGTCCACATCACCAACAAACTATCATGGTCCAAACACACCAAGACAGTCGTGAAGAGGGCACGACAAAGCCTATTCCCCCTCAGGAGACTGAAAAGATTTGGCATGGGTCCTCAGATCCTCAAAAAGTTCTACATCTGCACCACCGAGAGCATCCTGACTGGTTGCATCACTGCCTGGTAGGGCAACTTTTCGGCCTCCAACCGCAAGGCACTACAGAGGGTAGTGCGTACGGCCCAGTTCATCACTGGGGTCAAGCTTCCTGCCATCCAGGACCTCTATACCAGGCAGTGTCAGAGGAAGGCCCTAAAAACTGTCAAAGACTCCAGCCACCCTAGTCATAGACTGTTCTCTCTGCTACTGCACGGCAAGCGGTACCGGAGTGCCAAGTCTAGGTCCAAAATGCTTCTTAACAGCTTCTACCCCCAAGCCATAAGACTCCTGAACAGCTAATCATGGCTACCCAGACTATTTGCATTGTCCCCCCACCCCACCCCTTTTTTTACGCTGCTGCTACTCTCTGTTTAATATCTATGCATAGTCACTTTAACTCTACCCACATGTACATATTACCTTAACTACCTCGACTAACCTGTGCCCCCGCACATTGACTCTGTACTGGTACCCCCTGTATATAGCCTCGCTACTGTTAATAATAATGCTTATTATTTTTTACTTATTTATTTTTTACTTAACACTTATTTTTCTTAAAACTGCATTGTTGGTTAAGGGCTTGTAAGTAAGCATTTCACTGTAAGGTCTACACCTGTTGTATTCAGTGCATGTGGCGAATAACATTTGATTGGACATTGGATTCTCTCGGAAATGTAGATGCCTGGGACTTCCGGGATTCCTCTGATTCCTCGGAGGCGAGGTGGGATCCGTGGACGTACGAGTGTGACCAGGAACAGACCTCCTCTCCCTCCTACGTTCCCGTAGCCGCCCATCTATCCGTATGGTCAAGGCTATGAGAGAGTCGAGGTCCATGGGAAGCTCCCGGGCTGCGAGCTCGTCTTTAACCACCTCTGATAATCCATGAAGGAATGTGTCGAACAGGGATTCCGGGTTCCAGGCACTCTCGGCGGCCAAATTGCGAAAATCTACCACATAGTATGCCACACTACGGGAGACATCGCTGCAACCCCCCAATGGGCTTGGGAGGCGAAGGTCGAGTCATGCGTCCTCCGAAACATGACCCGCCAAACCTCGCTCCTTAACACCCACCCGCTTAACTCAGAAGCCAGCCGCACCAATGTGTCAGAGGAAACACCGTTCAACTTACGACCGAGGTCAGCCTGAGGCGCCCGGCCCTTCACAAGGAGTCACTAGAGCGTGATGAGCCAAGTAAAGCCCCCCTGGCCAAACCCTTCCCTAACCCGGACGACGCTGGGCGCCTCCCTATGGGACTCCCGATCACGGCCGGTTGGGATACAGCCCGGGATCGAACCCGTGTCTGTAGTGACTCCTCTAGCACTGTGATGCAGTGCCTTAGACCACTGCGCCACTTGGGAGGCCCACACCACTACGGGAGACGACGCAGTTGAAGTAGCTTCCGAGCAGCCTCTCTCCCGGACAACGGAGAATCGAACACCTTTCTTCCCTCCGCCACAAACTCTTCCAGACTGAGGCAAACGGTGGATTGTTGCTCCCACACCGCCGTAGCCCAGGCGAGAGCCCTCCCGGACATCAGCGTTATCAGGTACGCTATCTTCGAGCGATCCGAGGGAAACTAAGAGGGCTGCAGCTCGAAGATGAGGGAGCACTGGGAGAGAAACGCCCGGGCAGGTTCCAGGATCTCCAGCGTAGCGCTCTGGAGGAGGTAAGAAAAACGACTTAAGTACTAGTTACACCTTATGGTAAACTGACAGCAAACAAAAAGGAAAATAACTTAGTGCAACTGATTTGACATTAATTTATTATTTAAGCCTGCCAGCACCGTCTTGCAGATGTCCTCCTGCACAGGGGTGTAATCATTACGCCGATTCTGTTGCAAAACATTTTGTCTGTTGCAAAACATTTTGCAACTGAAACCATTTACTCCAAACGGAAAACTCAAACAAGAGTTTCTATTGGACAAATACAGGTAGGTCCCTCCCCATTTTGTTCTGTTTGCTCTGTTTACTTCTGTTTGGTTCTTAACCGGTAAATGGTTTCAGTAATGAATAAACCCAGGTAGTCTCCAATGAAGACTGACATCAAACAAAGTCCGTAGGCAGTACAGTTTCAATTACGGTCTTATTGAAAGTCGACTTAATATCTATCAATGTACTCAATTTCATAAAAAGGTCAACTGTAATTGAGACATAATAATTTTTAAAATTAAATGGCGTTCATGAAAATGTATTTCACAATATAATTTCAAGTACATGTGATGGTGAATGTGTAGTAAAAATATTTACACCAAGTGTGATGTTTCATTATTTTCACTCAGAATTAAATATCATGGAGGATCAGGTAAGTGCTACAGTAGTCAAACAACGATCAATATCGAAATTTCACTGTCAATGAAAATCTATGTACAACATATTTTATTTCTAGTATATGGCACACAAAGCTTACTGAGATACACTGACTGTATGACCGATGTGCTTATAGGCCTTGTCATAAAAACAGAATGGCATTTAGACAAACACACCCACACACAGTGAGAGAGAGCAGAGGAGTGCACTGGACTGACCGGTTGATCTAGCTAATGTTAGCTAGCTACATGGTTGACACTACATCTAGCTAGCTAGTTTAGCCAGCTTATCTAGTGGCAACCTAATGTGATAGCTAGTTAGTTATTGCCACACATATCTGATTAATATGTTCACTCTTTTTGCCAATCATGACAAGGTGGCTAGTAAGCCAAAAAGCAGAGATCATATGGGGAGCTAAAAACAGGAGATTAACCTTTGTCTGTCAGATTCTGTCAGTTAGCTACCTAGCCATTTGATTTGCCCTTGCCCTCAAAACACAATTTCAACAGCAGAATTATATCTGAGAAATACTTATCTTACTCCAGAAATATTTAATATTACAAAGGCAGAAGGTAATTAAAGTGCAACTTACCTATGATCGCATCTGACTAATATCTTCAGGAGCAGGAGTTGGAACTGGTTCAGAACCGAAAACCGGGGAACCAACAGTATTGATTCATGTAAAAAAATGTAATCACCAAACTTGGAGTTACAAGGTTTTCATCCTACAGCGACGATATAATAAGATAATATATCTATGTATCTAATAATTATGTAACTGAAGTGATTTGATCAAATGTAATTGGGTAAAAAGTAAATTACTTCCATCAGAAAGTACAACCCAAAGAGAGTAACTAGAAAAGTACTAGTTCCTCCAAAAAATTAAAAGGGCAGGGAGCCAGATTCAAACCCATGCTGACGCTGGCATATGTGTGCCAGGGTCAGCAGCTGTAACCGCTGAACCACACAGGCACTGAGGTATATATATTTAAAAAAATGTCCTATTGCTTATCTTGAACATACAATAAAAATAATTGATCTACCCCTACAAATATGTTAATTTATTATAATCCACATAAGAATTCACACGAGACGCGCTGTAGCCTGCACGTAGCCTACATAGGCTAATTGAACTGACGCCTAGTGCACATGCAGCCTAAGTTATTGTATAGCCTACAAACACCGTTTCCAGCTGCCCCCTGGCGGCGATTAAAAATATTCAATATTCATTCAAATCCTCCTGAGACGAAAGGGGTCAAATTAAGATCCGGCATCTGTATGGGGAATAGAGTGCCATTTGGAACGCAGAAAATGACTGTTCCCAAACAGTGACGTTATTAATGCAGTGTGTTTGACATCCTGGGGCCTGCTCTATGGTGTGGCAGGCAGGGACGCATCAGAGATTTAGTGACATTTTATTAGCCTCCACGTTACACCTAATGGGGAGCTCACTGTCTGGCGGCTGCAATTTAGATAGTGACTTTGGGGTTTGGAGATTTGGATGCCCCGTCTGGTGAGTAACTGGCTCCGAATCTCACCGCTAACACCAATGTGCACAAAGAGCAGACAGCAAAAGCAGAAGACAACTATGCTGGCTCTCTGGAGTAAAGCTACTATATAGAGTATGATACAGTGGGGAAAAAAAGTATTTAGTCAGCCACCAATTGTGCAAGTTCTCCCACTTAAAAAGATGAGAGAGGCCTGTAATTTTCATCATAGGTACACGTCAACTATGACAGACAAAATGAGGGAAAAAAATCCAGAAAATCACATTGTAGGATTTTTTATGAATTTATTTGCAAATTATGGTGGAAAATAAGTATTTGGTCAATAGCAAAAGTTTCTCAATACTTTGTTATATACCCTTTGTTGGCAATGACACAGGTCAAACGTTTTCTGTAAGTCTTCACAAGGTTTTCACACACTGTTGCTGGTATTTTGGCCCATTCCTCCATGTAGATCTCCTCTAGAGTAGTGATGTTTTGGGGCTGTCGCTGGGCAACACAGACTTTCAACTCCCTCCAAAGATTTTCTATGGGGTTGAGATCTGGAGACTGGCTAGGCCACTCCAGGACCTTGAAATGCTTCTTACGAAGCCACTCCTTCGTTGCCCGGGCGGTGTGTTTGGGATCATTGTCATGCTGAAAGACCCAGCCACGTTTCATCTACAATGCCCTTGCTGATGGAAGGAGGTTTTCACTCAAAATCTCACGATACATGGCCCCATTCATTCTTTCCTTTACACGGATCAGTCGTCCTGGTCCCTTTGCAGAAAAACAGCCCCAGAGCATCATGTTTCCACCCCCATGCTTCACAGTAGGTATGGTGTTCTTTGGATTCAACTCAGCATTCTTTGTCCTCCAAACACGATGAGTTGAGTTTTTACCAAAAAGTTATATTTTAGTTTCATCTGACCATATGACATTCTCCCAATCCTCTTCTGGATCATCCAAATGCACTCTAGCAAACTTCAGACGGGCATGGACATGTACTGGCTTAAGCAGGGGGACACGTCTGGCACTGCAGGATTTGAGTCCCTGGCGGCGTAGTGTGTTACTGATGGTAGGCTTTGTTACTTTGGTCCCAGCTCTCTGCAGGTCATTCACTAGGTCCCCCGTGTGGTTCTGGGATTTTTGCTCACCGTTCTTGTGATCATTTTGACCCCACGGGGTGAGATCTTGCGTGGAGCCCCAGATCGAGGGAGATTATCAGTGGTCTTGTATGTCTTCCATTTCCTAATAATTGCTCCCACAGTTGATTTCTTCAAACCAAGCTGCTTACCTATTGCATATTCAGTCTTCCCAGCCTGGTGCAGGTCTACAATTTTGTTTCTGGTGTCCTTTGACAGCTCTTTGGTCTTGACCATAGTGGAGTTTGGAGTGTGACTGTTTGAGGTTGTGGACAGGTGTCTTTTATACTGATAACAAGTTCAAACAGGTGCCATTAATAGAGGTAACGAGTGGAGGACAGAGGAGCCTCTTAAAGAAGAAGTTACAGGTCTGTGAGAGCCAGAAATCTTGCTTGTTTGTAGGTGACCAAATACTTATTTTCCACCATAATTTGCAAATAAATTCATTAAAAATCCTACAATGTGATTTTCTGGATTTTTATTTCTCAATTTGTCGATATTTAGGGGAAATGTGGTTTTTCCCCCACTGTATATGCTTAAGGTATCTAAGGGCAGCTAGTAAAAGCAGGCTAATGCTAATAGATGAAGAGTATCATTCAACTTATGGTATCTCAGTTCATTCTTTATGTAAGAGTATCGGCTAGTGGTGTGATGTCCACTTGTAAAGAGGCTCTATAAGGGGGTGTTCATAATCCATTTGAACATTGTGGATGCCTGTGCATGGAAATGTACCCAGCGTGCTGTGAGACAGCTGTATGTGTGTGTTGTTAGCCAGTTGTGCTTGAGACATCTGTGGCATTGTGTTGTGTGACTTAACTGCACATTTTAGAGTGGCCTTTCATTGTCTACAGCACATTTACATTTACATTTTAGTCATTTAGCAGACGCTCTTATCCAGAGCGACTTACAGTTAGAGTGCATACATTTTCATACTGGTGCACCTGTGTAATGATCATGCAGTTTAATCAGCTTCTTGATATGCAACACCTGTCAGGTGGATGGATTATCTTGGCAATGGATAAATGCTCACTAACAGGGATGTAAACAAATTTGTGCACAAAATTGGAGAGGAAGAAGCTTTTTTGTGCGTATGGAACATTTCTGGGATCGTTTATTTCAGCTCATGAAACATGGGACCAACACTTTACATGTTGCGTTTATATTTTTGTTGAGTATTTGGCTTGGAATGCAGTTTGGGTTACAATGTGTTTAGCGAATATAAAGAGGAAGAAAGATAATCTTAGATCCAAATATACATTCAGACCGACATTAAAATGGTTATGGTTACAGCAGTCACATCAAGAGGCATTTACATTAGACTTGGATCCAAGTGAGTTCTAAGTGTGATGAATGTGGTTTCCACATGTAAACATCTGTGAAAAGTGGATTGCTAAACGAAAATTACAAGCAGTCACGGTGAACATCAATTTCTATAAATCGTACATCCCGTTCACATGGATTTGAGGTCTGATAGGGGTGTTTAAGGGAAATAGATTTAGTGTACCCATACTTTCTTTGATATGAATTTGCTCGTAAAGGATTGTCTATTCAGCTCACTTAGGAAGAAAAGGGGAGAAAAGGGGAGAACTAGATTTACTTGATCCAAAACCGATAGTGTCAGGTGAACTATATTTTCATGGGGTCAGTAAATAAATCGAAGATCTTTAGGCATTCTGTTTCTAGAATGTTTGTCATAAACACCTAGCTTTGGGCAGATATCTTTAGAATACAGTAACCTCTGTGGTGTCATGCTTTGAAGATAAAAACATATCAGTGTTACTTTCCATACAATGATCTCCAAACGCTCCGAATGGCACATTGCAAAGGTTTTGATTTTCAGTCTAGGAATATTTTACGTCCTTTAGATGATTTCAGAATTGACCAATTAGCTCAGAGGTTATTCAGAGTAGACTATACATCACTGTACACAATTTCTAGAGTCCATTCACTATTAAAGCTTCATCAGAAATGTTAACATTTTTATGTAAAATCAACAGAACTTATGTACACAATATTTCATATTTTGACCTTTGGCTGAAGTAAAATGACCAACATATTACACATACTCAATTCTGTATTTGTAAACTGTCCCTTGTCTTTCAAAAGCTTGGACAAGATGTCAATGTAAGAATCATTCACTCCACTGTATCAGTGTAGACTTTCAGAGTGGCTGTTGGCTGCTGTGGAGTTCTGAGCTTAATGTCGCTCCCAAGTTTCTGAGCTTAGTCCAAATATCTTGTGTAGCAACTTCCTCCTGCTGGCAACACTTCATCATGGCTCCCACCACTCAGAAAGTGAAGGCGTACACCACTCCCACGACCACAATGTTCCCAATGGTGGCGGTGATGGCAATCCAAAGCCAGATGGCGTCGCGGGACATGGGCTCCCGCTCCGGCTGGTCATGGGCTGCCATAGAGGCGGCGTGGACGCTGGCTGAGGAGTTGAAGAGGGAGTGGTCCGTGCTGTAGTCATCGTTGGGTGACGAGTCCATGAAGGCCCCCGCCATGACAGACTGAAAGAGAAAAGGAAGTCCATTAAACTTTGTACCGCAACATTTTATGTATAACCCAAAACACTCCTTCCCTATCAATATAGTCCAGTAACCTAATCTTCTTCTCCCTTTGGATATTCATTGAATATGCAGTTCATTTATCTCCTTTCCAATATTAAGTAAATAGTCTGAAAACATTTCTGCAATGGCTTTGATTCATTGTGAATGCGGAACCCTTATCTGGAATAGGCCATTGGAGCACATATTAAGATTATATAAATATTGTAAAACTTTTTCATTGAAAGGCATCTACAACAAGCTACTGTATTGCCAATGGAATGCTTTTCCAGCGATAGTATGGAACCTACATATTCCTACACCTACGCATACACATTCAGAACATACACACAGTATCTCAATACCCATCTACAGTAGGGAAGAGGATGGCAAGACAGCATCCACTATGTTCAGAAAATAACACACAGAATATATGAGCTGTGTTTAGGTAGCCAAACCCCAGAAATATGATAGAGGGACAAGAAAAGTGTTCTCCTTCACACAGTTGTATCCTATACAACACAGTCCGTATTAGAGCATAACCCATAGCAGCAAATTACCACTCTGTCACTGAGGTCCCTTCTCATTAGTGTACAATGGGGAAAGACGTATTCTAATGTGATGTCGCTGCTACCTGCATCTTTGAAAACCCTTCTGTGGAGATTTGTTTGTCACATGTAAAGTAAATATTCAATAGAGGTTAAGAGATACAGTATACAAAATAGATTTTGTAAACATTGTCTCAAAGAGGGGATGGAGTACGAGATCCTTTATGAGTGCCTTGTTCCCTTTCATTCCTATAGAGATTAATTGTTTGCTCATCTATAGCAAACTAATAAAAAAGAGCAATAAAGGGACAGACAATGCCACATAAAGACCTGATCAAGGAAAGGGCTGTGATGAGTGTTCCGTAGATGTGTCTGATTTTTCAGGTTTCCACCTGACTGCTCCAGCTTTTCACACCTCACAGATAATGAAATGAGCGGAATTAAAGAGACAGTTCACCTACACGTCAAACTTATTTCCTCTCATGCCCAGAGGGCAAAATATACCGTATTACATCTTAAGAATGTAATGTTATGGTTGTAAAGTGGTTTTCTGGTTGAGAACATGTAATTTAACCAGACTACCCTGAAGAAGGCACTGCATTGCCGAAACGTTGGTTATTAGGTTGGTAGCACACAGTGCCTTTGGAAAGTATTCAGACCCCTTGACTTTTTCCACGTTACAGCCTTATTCTAAAATGGATTAAATACATAAAAATCCTAATCAATCTACACACAATACACCATAATGACAAAGTGAAAAGAGGATTTTAGAAATGTATGCACATTTATAAAACATAAAAAACTGAAATACCTTATTCACATAAGTATTCAGACCCTTTTCTATGAGACTCGAAATTGAGCTCAGGTGCATCCTGTTTCCATTGATCCTCCTTGAGATGTTTCTCCAACTTGATTGAAGTCCACCTGTGGTAAATTCAATTGATTGGACATGATTTGGAAAGGCACACACCTGTCTATATAAGGTCCCACAGTTGACAATGCATGTCAGAGCAAAAACCAAGCCATGAGGTCGAAGGAATTGTCCGTAGAGCTCAGAGACAGGATTGTGTCGAGGCACAGATCTGGTGAAGGGTACCAAAACATTTCTGCAGCATTGAAGTTCCACAAGAACACAGTGGATTCCATCATTCTTAAATGGAATAAGTTTGGAACTACCAAGACTCTTCCTAGAGCTGGCAGCCCGGCCAAACTGAGCAATTGGGGGAGAAGGGCCTTGGTCAGGGAGGTGACCAAGAATCCGATGGTTACTCTGACAGAGCTCTTGAGTTCCTCTGTGGAGATAGGAGAACCTTCTAGAAGGACAACCATCTCTGCAGCACTCCACCAATCAAGCCTTTATGGTAGAGTGGCCAGACGGAAGCCATTACTCAGTAAAATGCACATGACAGCTCGCTTGGAGTTTACCAAAAGGCACCTAAAGACTATCAGACAATGAGAAACAAGATTCTCTGGTCTAATGAAACCAAGATTGAACTCTTTGGCCTGAATGCCAATTGTCACGTCTGGAGAAAACCTGACACCACCTCTACGGTGAAGCATGGTGGTGGCAGCATCATGCTCTGGGGATGTTTTTCAGCGGCAGGGACTGGGAGACTAGTCAGGATCGAGGCAAAATGAACAGAGCAAAGTACAGAGAGATCCTTGATGAAAACCTGCTCCAGAGTGCTCAGGACCTCAGACTGGGGCGAACGTTCACCTTCCAACAGGACAACGACCTTAAGCACACAGCCAAGACAACGCAGGAATGGCTTCGGGACAAGTCTCTAAATGTCCTTGAGTGGCCCAGCCAGAGCCCGGACTTGAACCTGATCTAACATATCTGGAGAGGCCTGGAAATAGCTGTGCAGCGATGCTCCCCATCCAACCTGACCAAGCTTGAGAGGATCTGCAGAGAGGAATGGGAGAAACTCTCCAAATACAGGTGTGCCAAGCTTGTAGCGTCATACCCAAGAAGACTCGAGGCTGTAATCGCTGCCAAAAGTGCTTCAACAAAGTACTGAGTAAAGGGTCTGAATACTTATGTATATGTGATTTTTCAGTTAAAAAATAAATAAAAATATCAAAAATGTCTAAAAACCTGTTTTTGCTTTGTTATTATGTGTTATTGTGTGTTTTATGTATTGATGAGTATTTTTACTTTTTTAAATCAATTTTAGAATAAGGCTGTAAAGTAACTAAATGTGGAAAAAGTATTGGCTCTGAATACTTTCCGAGTGTGCGAAATTCTATCTTTCTTTTTTCAGAACCATTCAAAAGTTTGGACACACCTACTCATTCAAGGGTTTTTCTTTATTTTTATTATTTTTTACATTGTAGAATAATAGTGAAGACATCCAAACTATGAAATAACACATATGGAATCGTGTAGTAACTAAAACAAATATATTTTATTTTTGAGATTCTTCAAATAGCCACCCTTTGTCTTGATGACAGCTTTGCACACCCTTGGCATTCTCTCAACCAGCTTCATGAGGTATTCACCTGGAATGCATTTCAATAAACAGGTGTGCATTCTTAAAAGTTCATTAGTGGAATGTCTTTCCTTCTTAATGCGTTTGAGCCAATCAGTTGTGTTGTGACAAGGTAGGGGGGCTATACAGAAGATAGCCCTATTTGGTAAAAGACCAAGTCCATATTATGGCAAGAACAGCTCAAACTTGCAAAGAGAAACATCATTACTTTAAGACATGGTCAGTCAATACGGACAATTTCAAGAACTTTGAAAGTTTCTTCAAGTGCAGTCGCAAAAACCATCAAGCGATACGTTATCCCATCTGGTTTGCACTTAGTGGGACTGTATTTTGTTTTTCCACAGGACAATGACCCAACACATCGCCAGGCTGTGTAAGGGCTATTTGAACAAGGAGAGTGATGGACTGCTGCATCAGATGACCTGGCCTCCACAATCCCCCGACCTCATCCCAATTGAGATGGTTTGGGATGAGTCGGACCGCAGAGTGATTGAAAAGCAGCCAACAAGTGCTCAGCATATGTGGGAACTCCTTCAAGACTGTTGGGAAAGCATTCCAGGTGAAGCTGGTTGAGAGAATGCCAAGAGTGTGCAAAGCTGTCATCAAGGCAAACGGTGGCTATTTGAAAATTCTCAAATATAAAATAAACTTTGATTTGTTTAACACTTTTTTGTTTACTACATGATTCCATATGTGTTATTTCATAGTTTTGATGTCTTCACTATTATTCTACAATGTAAAAAATAGTAAAAAGAAAGAAAAACCCTTGAATGAGTAGGTGTGTTCAAACTTTTGACTTGTAGTGTATATAACAGACTACAACCAAACTGTCTCTGTAGCAACCAGGTAAATGTGTATTTTGTCATGACAACATTAACAAGTCATAGGAAAGACGTCATTTGGTTGTTATCTGGGGTCATTACAACTAAATAAATGCTTCTAATAGTATATTTCTGGTTGTCAAAAAGACATGAACAAAATGTCCTCATACAACCATCATAAAAGACAAGTTTAACAATAATTTAAGGGGGTGCTTATATTTGCCGTTACGTTATGGAAAAGTTTTTTTTTTGCGTATCCCAAACTCACCCTGAGACACTTGCAGGGAGTGGGGTCACGGCCAGGGTCGCCATTGTTCCGCACCCTGTAACAATTGCTCAATAGTACAGCAACAGATAGTTTTTTTCACCTCGTCAGCTCCGGTATTCAAACCAGAAACCTTTCATTTACTGGCCCAATGCTATAACCTCAAGGCTACCTGCTGCCCCTGGGTGGATACTCATCTCATTGAAGAAATTATGCTTTCAATAAGTTTCCCTTTTATCTGTTGATCAGAGAAGATTCAAACCATTTGAAACATGATTGGGGAATGTGAACATACATTAAAAGTAAATGATTCCTCAAACATGTTCTTTTTTTCATTTAAAGCTGTTCACCAATGCAAAGCTGACTCTGTCGCTGACTTTGTCTGGTAATGGAATACACACTGTCCATTTGTGAACTGGACATCCATTCCAAGGTGTCACTAAGAGGTCGACTGCTTGATTGCTATACAATGCTGTCAATACTTTCCATTGAAGTACCTTACAAGGTAACTAAGACATAAAAGTGTTGTCTTTAATCAATTGTTCCTTGTTTCATCTGCTAAACATCACTGTCATACACATGCACATGCACATGCACATGCACACACCGACAAAACACTAAGACGCACAACAACCCAGACTGCCCCAGGCACCTTCCCTCAAAGGGACAAGTCAGTGTGCCTATGAAGACAAACCGCTCTGTCCGAATGAGCGATGGCGCTCACACATGCTCATTCGTTCATGCATCGTATTACACACGTCTGTCTCCAACTAGCCATTAAAGTGCTATGTTCAGGGTAATAGAGGTGTCTGTCACCACCATTGCGGCTTTTAGAAATTGCTTTCTGGCTAGAACAAATGGATCTTGCATATTGGTTCCCTAGTGTAGACTGTGCTAAATCACAGCTGAGACAATAATTAAGAGATCAACAAGATAGCAAGGTCTGGAGCCTCAATACTGCCCTGGCTAGATGACCTGGATTTATTATCTAAATTCAGTTGATTTCCTGCACTCATTTGCTCTTTGTCACTGTCACAATCCCTTTCTATGTAAATCTCCAAGTGTACAGTTAGTATTTTTTGTCAGTGCTTTCTCCCCTTCACAATGTCTCGTGTTGCTCTGATGCTCGTTCTATTTTGTTAGGATACCCACTGATCCTCACATAATGAAAGTGAAAAGAAGTGAAAGACATCACCATTTATTTTGTGTTAAAATATGACCACTTGTTGTAGTACACAGTACAGTATGATAGCACATAGAACACCGTACTTCTGTCTGTTTTTTATCAGGGGAGAAAGCAAAGCATTTCAAAAGAGCTTCCATAGGACTGAACATCAACAGAGTACAAACTATATCCTCATATGAGTCTCAGTATAGTCCCTGTATATAAGCGGCTGTCTTCAACCCTACAGCCTGGACTAGAGGATATGTGTTAGAGAGCACTTTAGGATTCTCCTTTACAAAGCAGCTGTCAGAAGCTGTCAACGTCTTTATGTTTCTACAGGCAGTTCCTCAAATAAGCCTCCAGTCTGTCGTCAGTCATGGAACTCTCTGTTCACTAAATTATCTTCGATCCTATAGCCAGAGGTTTCAGCGTGAAGAAAAAGGATGTAACATGTTGTATTCTATCGCAAGTACAGACTAAATATCCCAAAGCTTGCTTAGCAGAACCACTGAATGACCACTCACATGTCCACTTTGGACTTAGAGTATAGTAATGACTCTGAGCACTTCCATCAACTGTAAATTACTCACCTGTGAAGTGCACTTTCTCTTATTTCCACTAGTATCCCAAAATAATCAGTATTTCGTACAAATAGACTACTGAGCCAATGGGTAGCAACAGTGACATTCTCCTCTCTTCTCCTAAACACACTGCAAATATCATCCATTAACTACGGGCTACTGTGCACACTTATGGTAATGTTCCAGGCCATTATAATGCTTTTATTCATACAAACCAAGCAGGGAAAGCACGTGTTTACAGAAAATGCCCCATGTGTTTACAGAAAAATCGGGTGTCCCCGTTAAGTCAGGCTATAATTACTGTAAAATAATGCTATTTGCAAGAAGTTGAGAATACTACATGCTTTTGAAACGTCCACACAGCATCAGTCACGACTACCTCTCTCATAGCTGCCTCTCTCACGAAACCAAAAGAACCCATCATTCAAAAGGTATATAAATGTCTAAAACTTGAGAAACCAATATGATATCGTCTCTAACAAAACATAAAGTGAAACACTTCAATCTAGTAAAAATAGGTTCATGGATGGTTCATGGATTCACACGTATAGCAATTCTGGCCCACATATTCTCAATTACTTTTTTACGGACTTCAATATGGAGTCCAGTACCTATAAACCCCTGCTTCACATGACAATACATATCTGAGCTTTACCACTATTTTCCCATACGGACTTTGTTATCCTGTATGCTATTACAGACCAGACATTTAAATCTGCTATATCCTGACCTTTGTACATTTATTGCTAAGAACTCATTCCATGTCTCTCAGTGAACTCTGTTACTACGGTAAAGTATTCTATGCAAATCACGCATAGGACACTTTGTCATCTTCAGGTAATAAGAACTACACTATTTTGCATAGTTCATGACCTACCATTTCATTTGGAAAATGTGTTGCAATTGTTGGATTTCTGCCTCCACAATCCATAGACATGCTATTTTCCCCAGTCATATCAAGCCTACCTCCACTTAATGAGTGTGGCGTGTCATTTATAGCATGGAAAGCAATGCTGAAACATGCAAGCAATTTCACGTTACAAAGTAGTATCTGGCGAGGCACCATTTCTCAAGCCTGTCTGGTTGAGTGCCGTCATACTACTGAAGACAGAGAATCTTTGACAAAACAGAGTTAGCCAGCTATTTTTGCTATTTTTTTGCTTGTTCCAAATCACTCAGATCTGTAACAGTACTATGTGCCTGCCTGGGCCAAGCTCTTCTTTAATTCTCTCTTGGCTCTGTAAGAATTACACAATGCTGTACTAATCATTAGCCTATCATTGCTGCACACCCCCTTTTATACAAAAATTCACCAAGCTTCCCTCTCTCTTTAAACCTCCACGCCGTCTTTCTATCTTCCCCTGGATGAGAATGTCTTATGGGGATAAAGGAAAATAGAAAATGTGAACCGTTTTTTTGAAAAGTGTAGACAAGGAGGAAGAATAAAAACATATCATGATATGCCACAATATTATCACGATATGACATGCTATCGCGATATACCACGACATATCGCCCGGTACCAATTTTGTATTGAATTATCAATATTATACTGTTTCCCACCACTACTACTTTCCCCTAAAAGTTTGTGTCTGGGCTCAGAGTGGGGCTAACCACATTCCTGTAACAGCGGTGGCCATCAAGCAAACTGAGCAAGACGTCCATCACTCAACCATGACAAGAAGGACATGGGACTTTCCGCAGACTGTGATTAGTCCCCTCCTGCTGGCTCACTGCCTGGGTGAGTCTTCACTTTAGTATGCAGCCAGGTGATAGGTTAATCACAAAGAGGGGCATGGGATCTCAGAGTTAGCGTTAGCGCCACTCTGGGGCTGGGCTCCATGTGATGTACTGTAACGCTATCCACTGGGCTGCATTACAGGGTACAGGCTGCTTTCTTCACATTATAAGCACAGAAATGCGCACACGGCAGTAGGCTATAAGCCCGAATGTTCCAAAATGCAATCAATTAGCGGGAAAACACCATTCTCAAAAGTGACCGCAAATACGATTATGCGTGTAATGCTTTATTATAAGGGTAAATTTTTATGGTGAAAATGATTTTCCCCAAATGTTAAACTCACACGCCGCCTATGTATGCCAGTTAGGCTCTACACCGGTTGTAAAGCGGATTAATGTGCTTCATTTTAAGAAGTTATTTGGCCACTTTAGTTGTGATACAAACCTTATCAAAACATATAGGCCTATGGGCTAGACTACATGAGGTGTGTGACTATGATTCGAAAAAGTCACCAAAAAAAGAAGGCATTCGCTGTTTCTCGCCTTACTGCACACAAGCTGGGCATCATTCACAAGTGATAATATATCATTCACAAGTGATAGGCTAATATTGTCACCCATCAGACTATTCTTGATTTAATCTTGTCTTTACATATACTAAATAATATATGTGTGAAATTTGTTTTGATTTAGAATGGACCATTGTCATGAACCTGTCTCGAAACATGTCATCTATGCACTTAAATAGCGAATGGAGGACGCTTTTCCCGTGGTTCATTTTCATGCCAGCCAGGTAGGCTATACTCCTGTTGTAAAGAGAAGCAATGTCCTTAATATTAGGAAAGTTGATAAATAAATATAGTAGGCCTAGCCTATAGAAAGCTGATGGTATCCTCTTTTTACTAGAGGCCATCACTCTGTTTTCTCACGCAATTGTGCAACATGAACTCGTGGGCTCTCATGACGTGTTTGATTAGATTTTCAATCACATTTGCATTGATGTCAGAGTGATTAGAGTGCTGAGTACCAGGCAGTTAGCAAGGTTGGTAGGCTACTAATGACCATCAGCAGCATCAGAGCTAGGAGAAGCCTAGGTACCGTGACTAAACGGTCACTGGAATTTGACTGCGGTCATGATTCGTGACCACCGGTGTGGTCATACCGAGTAGTCATGGAGTGTAGACATCCTCTAGACAACATAAGTCACAAGAAGTTACCTATTGACTAGTCCCAATGGCAAAACTAATTGGGATCTGAGGGGAGCAACACCTCAAATAGTTTGGTACCTCCAATTCCACACAAAATTTTTGCATAACAAGTATTGACACATTAACCCTTCAAATGTCATTTCTTGAAATAGACATTGACATATCACACCGAAAAAAATACATTTATACCACATCATTGTTAAATACTCGTTTCTGATTGGGTAGAAGGGCATTCTAGAATGGGCATTAAAACCTCTCTGACTTTGAATCACAAAAAGACTTGAAAAAAGTAACTGAGAGAGAGAGAGAGAGAGAGAGTGAGTGAGAGAGGGAGTGGGAGAGAGAGAGATAGAGAACGAGAGAGAGAGAAAGAGAGAGAGAAAACCCATACATTTGGACTAACATTAGATAACACACTTTTCCACCGAGCGATAGCTTCCAATTTCCCTGAGATTGGAGTGTTTTCAGTAAAGTGGCACTGCAGGAGTATGATAGCAGCCATAGCCCCTGTGGAAATAAGCATATTTGCCAGGACTTTCTGTAACAAACTGTGTAAGTATTAATAGAGAGATAGGTATGGAGAGAACATTTGACTGATTGCTATTCCTCAGATGTGGCGCATACCCAGCACAGTTCACGTTTGAGTAGTTTTCTGCTTTGCATTTGAAATGTCATTGAATCATGACACCACAGACCTCAAGTTCAAGTAGAACTACTTAGTCAAAACATTTCCATAGAGATTACACACAGGAGTAAACGAGGACTGAAAGTGGCTACCTTTTTGAATAATCTTGGTTGTGTCCCAAATGGCACCCTATTTCCTATATAGTGAACTACTTTGACCAGAGCCCTATGGGCCCAGGTAGAAAGTAGTGCACTATATAGGTAATAGGGTGCCATTTGGAATGGGCCCCTTCTCTGGGTTGGTACTACTGCTACAATAGCAATCCACAGTGTTCCACAGTGCAGAGGGCTATAGGGATGATCCAGAGGACTCTCCTTACTGTACACTCCTTGGCCCCCTTTTATCATACTGTTCATGATGAGTCACTGGGCAGATAGATGCCCTCCAGTAAGTCTGAGTTGAACTCTATGACCAGTGTATAGACCAGGAGCAGGACTGCTGTATGCAGCAATGGGTTTGTTCCCTACACCCTTAACTATGTTTGTTTGAGGCACTGGAAGTAACCCCCGCTGTAGTGATGATGAGTTACACAGGATGTGGAAGCCCTGTCCCCAGACCAGTTGCGTCACAGCATGGCTTCTACTGTAATGTGACATAACCAGGGTAGAATGGGGACCTCTGACTCCGCCAAGACACCAGGTCAGATACAGCCTTCACGATGCAATTTATAACCTAAGGGCATAATTTAATGTTTCAGAAGTTATAACACAATTTTAAAAAATGAAGAATATCGTCTTTAAACAAAGATGATATTTTCTTCTATTCAATTAGGCTTGCCTGAATGTAAAGAACACAACATGTCTGAGTATCTGTGAATATATTAAATATGATGAATTATGATGTGAAACAATTACATCAATCAATAATGATATGTCCCATTCAATAATAACTACATCATGGAAAGAAAATTCACGTTGACAAATCGTCACCTCTGGTGAACATTGGACCAGCAACATTTCATTTAGATTTACATACTACAGTGAGGGAAAAAAGTATTTGATCCCCTGCTGATTTTGTACGTTTGCCCCCTGACAAAGACATTATCAGTTTATAATTTTTATGGTACGTTTATTTGAACAGTGAGAGACAGAATAACAACAACAAAATACAGAAAGATGCATGTCAAAAATGTTATAAATTGATTTGCATCTTTATGAGGGAAATAAGTATTTGACCCCTCTGCAAAACATGACTTAGTACTTGGTGGCAAAACCCTTGTTGGCAATCACAGAGGTCAGACGTTTCTTGTAGTTGGCCACCAGGTTTGAACACATCTCAGGAGGGATTTTGTTCCACTCCTCTTTGCAGATCTTCTCCAAGTCATTAAGGTTTCGAGGCTGACGATTGGCAACTCGAACCTTCAGCTCCCTCCATAGATTTTCTATGGGATTAAGGTCTGGAGACTGGCTAGGCAACTCCAGGACCTTAATGTACTTCTTCTTGAGCCACTCCTTTGTTGCCTTGGCCGTGTGTTTTGGGTCATTGTCATGCTGGAATACCCATCCACGACCCATTTTCAATGCCCTGGCTGAGGGAAGGAGGTTCTCACCCAAGATTTGACGGTACATGGCCCCGTCCATCGTCCCTTTGATGCGGTGAAGTTGTCCTGTCCCCTTAGCAGAAAAACACTCCCAAAGCATAATGTTTCCACCTCCATGTTTGATGGTGGGGATGGTGTTGTTGGGGTCATAGGCAGCATTCCTCCTCCTCCAAACACGGCGAGTTGAGTTGATGCCAAAGAGCTCGATTTTGGTCTCATCTGACCACAACACTTTCATCCAGTTCTCCTCTGAATCATTCAGATGTTCATTGGCAAATTTCAGACGGGCCTGTATATGTGCTTTCTTGAGCAGGGGGACCTTGCGGGCGATGCAGGATTTCAGTCCTTCACGGCGTAGTGTGTTACCAATTGTTTTCTTGGTGACTATGGTCCCAGTTGCCTTGAGATCATTGACAAGATCCTCCCATGTAGTTCTGGGCTGATTCCTCACCGTTCTCATGATCATTGCAACTTCACGAGGTGAGATCTTGCATGGAGCCCCAGGCCGAGGGAGATTGACAGTTATTTTGTGTTTCTTCCATTTGTGAATAATCGCACCAACTGTTGTCACCTTCTCACCAAGCTGCTTGGCGATGGTCTTGTAGCCCATTCCAGCCTTGTGTAGGTCTAAAATCTTGTCCCTGACATCCTTGGAGAGCTCTTTGGTCATGGCCATGGTGGAGAGTTTGGAATCTGATTGATTGATTGCTTCTGTGGACAGGTGTCTTTTATACAGGTAACAAACTAAGATTAGGAGCACTCCCTTTAAGATTTGTGCTCCTAATCTCAGCTCGTTACCTGTATAAAAGACACCTGGGAGCCAGAAATCATTCTGATTGAGAGGGGTCAAATACTTATTTCCCTCATTAAAATGCAAATCAATTTATAACATTTTTGACATGTGTTTTTCTGGATTTTATTGTTGTTATTCTGTCTCTCACCGTTCAAATAAACCTACCATTAAAATTATAGACTGATAATTTCTTTGTCAGTGGGCAAATGTACAAAATCAGCAGGGGATCAAATACTTTTTTCCCTCACTGTACCTTTTCAGGTCGAAAAAGACAACACAATACTGTATATGGATTATAAATGCAGTAAATCACTGCACTCATTAAACATCGCAGATCCTTTGAAGAAAATTAACATCCCAGACCCAACATCCATATCATTATGTTCCTTTTGTGCGCTCCTTGGAGAATTCTTAATTTTATGTATTTATGTAGTTTAATTAAGTGATGACTCGTGAAAATGTATCAATGCCCATTAATAACTCAAAATATGGTTGTTTGGATTTTTTTGCAATGGTTGTTGGATTTTTTGTATTATCAGTTAATTTACTTTATGTACATCTGGTAATGTTAATGGGGGTAAAATATAACTACTGCCTGATGCACTGCTGTGCAAGTAAGGTATTGGGGGCATTTCCTTCTGCTCTGTAAGGTTAAATATTGTAAGTCATGGACATGCTTGTTCATTCACAGTACATTGCTATTAATAGGGAGTAGAAGAATGACGGATGACTAAACAAAAGATGATCTAATGTATGACCACAGTCCCATTTATTCACTTGACCATGCCTGGAATAGGGGCCTAAATATATTTTAAGAAATGTTTAAGTCGATTAAGTTTGGAAATAGGTTGCCCTCCTTAGGCTGCTTCCTTGTCCCTGTGGCTACAGGTAATGGCTCACTAACTCTATGGCATCCCACACTGACATTTTCATTTGCGCTCCAATTTCCTTTCTCTACAGGGTAAACAACCTACAAGCATCATGGGTGTACATCCTCATTCATTTACACACAGAGGCATCGTGAGACATGGTTATCAGCATAATCACCCTCTCTACAGAATACACTGAAGCCACTAATAAGCATCTCGCTTACTGACAGCTGATGTGTGCTGTAAATTAATTTAGCAACAAACAACATTAATGATCAAAACCAAGGATGTATAGAATAGTATGAGAGCATGAAATAGAAAACATGAATGTAGTAGATTGATGCTAAAATCAGTGTGTGACATATAACATACACAGCAAGAGTCTTGCAAAAGCAGTAGAACTATTCCTCTTTAGTTATAGGGTATAAAAATGAAAATGTCTTAAGCAGTGGCCAAGCAGAAAGGAGAAATTCAATAAGAGTTGAAAGAAGCATCGGTATCAGTGGCAAGAGATAAACGGAATGGCTCAAGTAGGAATAATGGGAATTCTTGATTGCAATCATGGCCATTATATGAAAAAAAACGTGCAAACTTCAAGCATCCTTCATCATCTGTCAAAACTTAAAAGGAATATAGCCCACGATTAATCTGCATCAAAGGCACAAAATGAAGGATACGATTTAGGGTAAAGTCATTTGGCAAAACATTAGGGCTCATTACAAGTTTGCTCCTGTTTGAGATTAAGGCTAGCAGATAGAAACATTTCTAAAGAAAGCACCGTAAATGTTCAGACTGTTTATACCACCAACAGCGTAATGAAGTTAGGTGCAACCCAGATGATTGCTCCCTCTCTCTCTGGTTTCCAATGGACATGTAGACTAAAAGAAATGCTGGTTTAAAAACAACCCAATTTGGGTAAATATTGGACAGAACACATGGGTTATTTTGACCCAGCCAGTTGGGTCACAAACAACCAATATTTTCTATAAATTGGGTTGTTGATGCTGGGTTTTGAGCTATGATCCACATTTTCAGAGCAGAATACTGGAGTAGGGGCATGACTTTCAGATAGTTATTTTGGCTACCTGTGAGAGTAAATGTCATTCCAGTTAATCTGTTCTGTTGTATTGTCAGTACATGTTGAGCTCAGACAGGTTTGTATCTTTAATAAGGCTTACACAAGACTATGAGTTCCTTAAGTGCCTATGCATATCCCAATGTTGGTATAGTTACCACTTTGTTATAATATTGAAATAGTACTTTTATAAATGTCATATTAAAATGTGTAATGTGAAGGAATTTCACAATAATTTGCAGTGTACAAACTTGATGATAAACATTAATTACATTTACTCTCACAGGTGGCCAAAAATAACTATCTTAAAGCCACACCCCGAATAGGCCACGCCTTTGGATTACCCAAACATGGGTTAATTTCTTGAGTCAATTTCCGTAGCCCCGCGAAAATCTAACTAGCATAATACAAACATCCCCATCAAAATCTGTCTGTTTAAGGTAGAAATATCAGGTTTTTTGCATGGGCTGCATCTCAATCCACTGCATCCGCCAATATCGGCCTTCCGCATCTGCGGTCAAAGGTGGCAGAGCTAAAGCGGTGTTTGTCAGACCATGAGACATCCCGAAAATCGGTCTTCTCATGAAAACGTCTGTAGCATCTGAACGGTGGCCTACAAACTATTATGACTCCTCTATTGTGACCCCTGTTTTGCTGTAGGATGCTCACAAGCCTCACAAGACTCACCTGAAGGTAGCCCGGTACCAGTAAAAAAAATAATCATGGACGTTTCCTGATCTTTCTTATATCGCTCAGATATAGGACAGACACTTCAAAAACAACATTCCTTTAGATGTATTTTTTGGCTATCTGTTTTTCCATGTATGATGCTGTTATTCAATGTGTTTCTATGGGCTAATAGCAGTAAGGCCAAATTCAATATTTCATCTTTTTTACATCTTTTTTTTATACCTAAAGGGATCCCAAAATTCCAAATCAAATATCTAAATGATCCTTTGTATGACCATCTTAAAACAATTCCATATGTTATAGCTTAGTAGAACACCCCAACCCCGGCTTAAACTCTAGAGGTTATTTTCAGGAGGCATGTCCTATTGGGGACGTGGCGTTCAGATAGGTATTTTTGGCCACCCATGTAAATGTCATTCCTGTTCATCATGTTATGTTTGTACACTGCAAATTTCAATTTTCTTCAATATTCTTGCACATTACATATTTTAATATACAATTAATAACATTATTTAAATATCATAACAAAGTGGTAACTATCCCAACACTGGGATACGCATAGACACTTGAGGAACTTAACTTGTGTAAGCCTCATTAAGCTACAAAAGTGTCAGTGCTCACCCTTAATGTGTTTGACAATACAACAAAACAGATCAACCATAATGACATTTACTCTCACCGGGGACCAAAAATTACGACCCGAAAGCCACGCCCCTACTAAGCCACGCTTCCAGTCTTTTGATCTGACCCGGTGGATCATAGCTCAATAACCCAACTAAATGACCCAACTGGCTGGGTCAAAAATAACCCAACGTGATCTATCCACTATTTACCCAGCGATGGGTTGTTTTTAACCCAGCATTTTTTTGTGTATGAAGGCATAATGAGATGGAAGAGAGACATTTAATAATAAGAATGTAATAAGAATGGGAGTAATGTAATAAGGGTGAGTAGGAAGTGAGAAACTGAGGCACTTAGTGCTTATTCTTAAGCCTGCATAGTTACCAAGTTCTGTCATAGCAACCCATGTTGGAACAATTTGGTAAAGGAGCATCTCAGAGGGCTCTCCAGCATTAATATGAAAGTGACTACCTCCTGTCTGTCAGCCAGGGCATCGAGGGTGAGATGACACTGAGCAAAGCAGAGAGCGTCGTGGAGAAGTCAGGCAGAGAAACGTGGCGCCCCGGTCAAAGACTAATGGAGCGCTCTCTCAAGGTGGCAGGCAGAGCTGTGTCAACCTCTCTGTCTTACCGATGCCGTCCTCCCATCAGCCATCACTTCCTCGCACCACCGCACAGCTGTCTAGAGCCGTGGAGGAAAGCACCCTACATATTTCCCCCACACATGACCTCCCAGACCTAGACTCTGAACACCCACAGGAACAGAGACAGCCTTGATTAATACTGTTTTGTAGTTGACAGATGATTGAGGATCTGTCATTGATAAGTATAGTATGGATGGATGTTGAGTGGAATGAGTGGTGACATGAAGATATTTGATGGCGTCCTAGCTCATGGTTATACTGTTGTAATATCAGTCTTTATTTTGTATTTTCCTACAGTAACCTGAAAGTTCTGTATGCTGATTGCATAATGTGTTGACCATACACATTCAGTGTGGGCTTTGTGAGATACTATGGTCAGCTTTATTGAGGATTTAAAAACTTTCATCCCTGTCAGAAAGCCTCTAAATACAAGGGAATTTAGCTGATACCTCGTTACATTCCAACTAGTCAGGCACCTGGCTAACACCCCACACTGTAAGTTGTTTTGTTTCAACTAATTATTATTAAGTAACTGGTTCCACTGGGTTTTTTTCCGGCCCAAGTGTTACCAGAACTAAAAACAAATAGTTGGCGCAAACATAGCTCCAACTTGAAAAAACATAGGCAGAAATTCAGTCAACTTAACATGATGTGTTTGCTACAATTGTCTCATAAATATGACTTACCTAAAATAATCTGTGGAGGAACTAATGCTTTTAACATATAATGTTTTCATATTTGACACACGTTGACATGTATACAGTAATTCATATTCAACCTGTGATTTGAACTCACAACCTCTTCCAATCTTCTTGCTACCACAACCATGTCTGTGTCAATGACTGATTTCACCTGCCTTGCTACACATTGCACTTCAAAGTAAATCTCAGCTCTGTTAAAAGTACACTCAAGAAAATCTATTTTATTTATCATAGTGATTAAGGAGTAACATTAGATAACAGAAAAACCAAAAATTGCTGAAATAAGTAAATCAAATCAATGATGAGAGAATAGTTAGATTAACTGATAAATGACACAGATATGGTGGCATAGCCGGAAGATTGGAATGCCATGAACCAAGAGGCTGCCAGTTCAAATCCCAGGTGAGTATAAATGAACATGCACAATGTAATCCTGTATGTTAAATATATGTAAGTTAAAAACGTTGTATGTTAAAATCACTGTGTGTGTCTGTAACCAGTTGCACAGCCATTTTTAGTTAAGATGCCCAAATAATAATTTATAGTTTAATTAACATATGAGACGAGTTGAGCAAACACATCATTTTGAATTGACAAAATGTTTGCCTACATTTTCTCAAATTGGAGCTAAATTTGGGCCAACTATTTTTTGTTGTTGTTCAGGTAACACTTGAACCAAAAAGTGAGATTAAACAACACACAAAAAAAGCTAAAAATGAAATGGTCTTCTCTCCCCTTGGCCACCTTAATGACGCCCATGTTTTCTAAAAAGACATAGCCAACTTCATTTCCATACATGTGCAGCCATGAGGGCATCACACTCATAATCAGAGAAAAGTAAATAGGCTATCAATGAAAATCAAGGTGAATCGTAAACATTGTCCATTGACTGGTGTGTTATTGTCATGTTTCATTTATTAGAGTCGTTATGAGGAGTTACATGTTCAAGGTAAGAGTGGTAAATGACATTTCACATTGTAAATCACATATTTGCAATATGGCATGGTAACCTGCCATATAATGCCTAGAGTAGCCTACCTTAATATATATTGATCAACTCCGAGTCTATTGTAATTGCATAGATCTCATCTGGGCTGATTACATTTGATTACTTTAATTATCCTGTTGATTACACAGTTGTCTGACATCTCAGTCAGATATAAGAACTGCATTGATGATCAGAGGGACATCAGCATGGACAAAATAATAGAAAATGGATGAAAACATTTATGCATACATTTTATATTTTATTTTTATATTACTAATTTCATTACATTACATTTCATTAATTAAAAGTAACTTTAGCCAAATCTAATTCGTGCTAACATCGTATTATTTCCTAAAGCTTACTGACCAAATTGTATATTTTGAAAAAATCAACTAGTTGTATTACAGTCGGTTTAAATACTATATTGATCTCAAGATTTAGGGTGGGATGGCTGTTACAGCTGTTTATCCGCGAAAGGTTAGTTTAGCTTGTTGATGACAAAATCAAGTTAATCGGGAGAGAGAAACTTCGTGCGTATGTCGGTAGACAATAAATAACCCATACAGACGCCATAAAGAATGGGTTATCTCCTCACTACCTTCTGCACATTAGTAAGCTTTTGAAAACGCATTTAGCCTATTAGTTCAAATAATTATTAGCCGATAATTGCATGGAAACCACACATAACTTCTCTTGATTACTAATACCAAAAATGTCACACTCACTTACCTGCGCAGCCATAAATGAGAGATCCATTGTGTTACACCGTTGTTACACCGTTGTCTATCTTGAAACAGTGTCGAGTCGCCCTTGTTTTCTCCAAAATGTAATTAGAACGTTTTTCCCACCAACATTCTCAGATCCAGCCAACGTTCATAGCGTATGCAAGTAGCGTAGCCGAGTAGGCGACTATGGTATTGGAACATACGACAACCTTTACAGAGAGAGAAAGTGCGCAACAGCCGTGTGTGTGTGTGTGAGAGAGAGAGAGAGAGAGAGAGAGAGAGAGAGACTGAGAAGTCAGACCCGTTATTATTAAGAGAACCAGGAGAATCATGATGTCGCACCTTTGGCCCTCTTTTTAATAGCCTACAGTGATATGAACCCTAACTGCTAGTCACGCAGTGTTTTCGAGAGTAGTTATGACAGTCTAATTGAGTTGTCTTGCCTACTCTTAGCACATTTATCTGTGAATTTGGAAATACAACAAGAGCTTGTGCTTCAGTGTCATGCCCTGACATTGAGATCTCTAGTTGGGTTGGTCAGGGTGTGAAATCTAATTTATATATTTCTATGTTGGCCGGGTGTGGTTCCCAATCAGAGGCAGCTGTTGGTCATTGTCTCTGATTGGGGATCATACTTAGGCAGCCATGTTGCCTACTTTAGTTGTGGGATCTTGTTTCTGTTTGATTTTGTTATTTTGTCGGTGTTTATTAAAACAAACGACTATGTACGCATACCACGCTGCACCTTGGTCCGATCCTTTATACAACGAACGTGACATTCAGAAACCATGTCTGCTTGCAATATTTAATGAGGGCCATATTTCAAGAAGCAATTAATCATGCGCTGTCTGAGTACCTATGTTAAATGCAAAGGAGGCTGTATGATAAATTATTGGTAGATGGATTAGAAAATGTTTAATGTATTATATCTGTGGTCTATTTTCAGTATCCCCACGCTTTCTTTTGTCACTTTGGATGACATCCTTCATCTTATTCTTAATGATACTTCAGCGAATACAGGGGGTAGCCCCCCCTGACCTGGACTCAAACCCAGGTCCAGCGACTGTCAAGCCAACACCTTAACTGTCACACCAAGATGTCCGAACAGCTTACTGAGGTTGCTAGGTGTTGGTTTAAGGTCACTACATTACCCCCTTCCTCTGGGAGAGCGTGTCCCCACACTTCTCTGTACCAAGAATCTCACGTGTACACGCCTCTTTGATGGCCTCACAGGCGCCATCCCACTTTTGACACCAATGCGACTGTCAAGCCAACACTATAACCGTTACTCCAAGAGGTCCGAACGTACAGTACCAGTCAAAAGTTTGGACACACCTACTCATTCAAGGGTTTTTCTTTATTTTTACTATTTTCTACATTGTAGAATATTAGTGAAGACATCAGAACTATGACATAACACATATGGAATCATGTAGTAACCAAAAAAGTGTTAAACAAATCAAAATACATTTTATATTTGAGATTCTTCAAATAGCCACCCTTTGCCTTGATGACAGCTTTTCACACTCTTGGCATTCTCTCAACCAGCTTTACCTGGAATGTTTTTCCAACAGTCTTGAAGGAGTTCCCACATATGCTGAGCACTTGTTGGCTGCTTTTCCTTCACTCTGCCGTCCGACTCATCCCAAACCATCTCAATTGGGTTGAGGTCGGGGGATTGTGGAGGCCAGTTCATCTGATGCAGCACTCCATCACTCTCCTTCTTGGTCAAATAGCACTTACGAAGCCTGGAAGTGTGTTGGGTCATTGTCCTGTTAAAAAACAAATGGTAGTCCCACTAAGCCCAAACCAGATGGGATGGCGTATCACTGCAGAATACTGTGGTAGCCATGCTGGTTAAGTGAGCCTTGAATTCTAAATAAATCACAGGCAGTGTCACCAGCAAAGCCCCCCACACCATAACACCTCCTCTGTGCTTTACGGTGGGAAGTACACATGCGGAGATCATCCGTTCACCCACACAACGCCCCAAGACACGGCAGTTGGTACCTAAAATCTCCAATTTGGACTTCAGACCAAAGGACACATTTCCACTGGTTCTTTGCAGCAAATCGACCATGAAGGCCTGATTCACACAGTCTCCTCTGAACTGTTGATGTTGAGATGTGTCTGTTACCTCAACTATGTGAAGCATTTGTTTGGGCTGCAATTTCTGACGCTGGTAACTCTAATGAACTTATCCTCTGCAGCAGAGGTAACTCTGGATCTTCCATTCCTGTGGAGGTCCTCATGAGAGCCAGTTTCATCATAGCGCTTCATGCTTTTTATGACTGCACTTGCAGAAACTTTCAAAGTTCCTGAAATGTTCTTTATTGACTGACATTCACGTCTTAAAGTAATGATGGACTGTCGTTTCTCTTTGCTTATTTCAGCTGTTCCTGCCATATTATGGACTTGGTCTTTTACCAAATAGGGCTATCTTCTGTATACCCCCCTACCTTGTCACAACACAACTGATTGGCTCAAACACATTAAGAAGGAAATAAATTCCACTAATTAACTTGTAAGAAGGCACACCTGTTAATTGGAATGCATTCCAAGTGACTACCTCATGAAGCTGCTTGAGAGAATGCCAAGAGTGTGCAAAGCTGTCATCAAGGCAAAGGGTTGCTATTTGAAAAATCTCAAATATAAAATATATTTTGATTTGTTGAACACTTTTTTGGTTACTACATGATTCCATATGTGTTATTTCATAGTTTTGATGTCTTCACTATTATTCTATAAAGAAAAACCCTTGAATGAGTAGGTGTGTCCCAACTTTTGACTGGTAGTGTAGGTGTTGGATTAAAGTCGCTACAATACATTATCATATAAGAGCATGTGGCCTGTGAATAACTCAAAGCTCATTTTGAGTTTAGAAGAAGGAAATGCAATGTCTTAAATGGATGAAATAGTCCATTCAAAGTTTATGATAGCAAAGCGATGAGAGGCGGCCACATAAAGTTCATAAAATGTTTTGCCTAACACAGGTAATGAACTCTGTGGTGTAGTGTCTCCCGAGTGGCGCAGTGGTCTAAGGCACTGCATCGCAGTGCTAGCTGTGCCACTAGAGATCCTGGTTCGAATCCAGGCTCTGTCGTAGCCGGCCGCAACCGGGAGACCCATGGGGCGGTGCATAATTGGCTCAGCGTCGTCCAGGGGAGGGAATGGCTGGCAGGGAGGTAGCTCAGTTGGTAGAGCATGGTGTTTGCAACGCCAGGGTTGTGGGTTCGATTCCTACGGGGGGCCAGTATAAAAATTATCATGTATGCACTCACTAACTGTAAGTCGCTCTGGATAAGAGCGTCTGCTAAAATGTAATAGCCTGCATTTTATGTGTATGCAAATGACTCTCAGTCAGGGTAATCACCCAGATGAGAGCTGTAACAGTGTGTTCACTGTTTTATGTCTAGCCATTTGAACAAAGTAGCTTACATCTTGACCATTACACCCTTATTGTCTACTTGTTTACGGAATATGAATCACATAGATCTTCCAGCTGATATCCTATTCCAATGCAAACTATTAATATTGTGTAATGATATTCTACAGATAAATTATAACACTGTATCCTCTCGAGGAACCATAGGAAATTGCCCATGGGATTTGTTCCTTCCTGCGCATTAACATATCAGAACAATTGCTCTGACACACAATCTCTTAAGCTCATCAATATTTCATCTGAGTTCCAAAGCATCTGGCACACCTGAGGTCAGGGCGATTTACTCTTGAGGATAAAAACTTGCTACATAACTTTTTGAGGCATCCGACCATGTCCTGCAGTCAGATACCTAATCTATTGTGCAGTTTGATTCTGGACAGGAGGCTTTATAGATACAGTAGATATATTGCTGCCTCCGTCGTGTGCCACTACCTTTAGCTTATACACTAGATACTGCCAAGCATGCAGGTACCACTCTAACTCTATCTGATCTGCTATTACAGTAGCTTCATTTCACTTTATTTCAGTGATAATGGTATCATACACTCTTAGATTTTGTTTTGTTGCTATCTAGAACCTAAAATGGTTCTTCGGCTGTCCCCATAGGAGAACCCTTAGAAGAACCCTTTTTGGTTCCAGGCAGAAGAACCCTTAAGGTTCCAGGTAGAACCCTTTTGAGTTCCATGTAGAACCCTTTACACAGAGGGTTCTACATGGAACCCAAAATAGTTATACCTAGAACCAGAAAGGGTCATCCTATGGGGACAGCCGAAGAACCCATTTGAAACCCATTTTTTCTAAGAGTGCAGCAACTGTTCCCAGTAAACATAATTAATCTTTACTAGCATGAATTTGCTGGTCATTAGACTGTGGCAGCTGTGTGGGAGGGAGCCTATGAATACCATCATTAGCCAAGAGAAGGAGACGGGCGCAATAGATTAGCATCTATTAGACTTTGCATGTAGAATCCGGCTTGTCCTCGAAACTGGAGTACTGGAACACCACAGAGGAATAAAATATCTGATAGGGGGGAAATGTAAAGTAAGTGTTGCGATGTTAATAAATATATGCTTTTTGTACTAAAGTTTCTGTTGGAATGGGGTGCTTGTTTGGGTTGACAGATTCTTAAAGTTTAGAGAAAGAGGGAAGAGGACAGCAATGCCCAAGAATGGACTGCAATTATGATCGTTTTTTAACTGGTCTGTAGTCTTTGTCTGCTGTGTTTCTTTTTATAGCTCAATTTGATGACCCCCTCCACCTTCTGTCCAGTAACACCCTTTCTGTAACTGAAAGGGCACTGTATACAGAATGCTCAAGATATTAACTGTACAGTACAATACAGAAAAGCCGCATTTAGATTTTTATGACAGCAATACATGCAACCTTATTGCTTCTCACATGGCCACATGCAGTTATGAATTACTCTGATCCTTTACAAGTAATTGTGCCCATGGTTCTGGGTGAAACACTACAACCACATCGACGCGCCCCATACCAGCTCTAACTTTCACCGTAAACCCAGTAAGGCATATCCACTGTGTTACAAAGTCTATTAAGCTCTCAGCAACAAGATACTGCCTCTGGGCATCCAAATTTCACCAAATGTATAATTAAGATACTAGAGATGAGACCCATGCTCCCTAGCAACGTGAGACCCATGCTCCCAGGTGTCTATTTAAATCTCGGGATCACTGTGGTGTATGTAGTTGGTGTAGTCATCGCAGTTTCAGAGTGTTTTAGCAGTAAAATGTTGTTTTGGTATTCAGAATGCATTCGATTGTCGGCCTCACACGCTGGGGACCTACAGGTCAGTCTGACTCACAGGCCGAGGCCACGGGCCAGTGGAGCTGTTTGCTGAGTCTTGCTGAACGGTTGAAGTTGGGATGAGGAGGCCTTGCCATTTCGAGTTCCCACATGGCCACTTCCACACTTGTGGAAACGTGCTGAAACGTGATTTTCTTTCAGCATCCCCTGTTTTTTATTGGACTGGAGCCTCTCACACCTCTTCTTTGAACATAATAAGGGTGTGTTATGGGGACCTCAGCTGTCAAATATGGGTTGATGGACTGACTTGCCCTGTTTTTAGACAGAGAAAGAGAGTACTCTATGTTTGGATGCTTGCCAGGGCAGGTTTATATACCACCACTCTATTTCTTTCTTTGGAACCAGATTACCATAGAATGGTGTTAGATTTACAGCTTGGGTTGTCAGTCATTGGTTTATTCCATTCATATATCATAAGGCCTTTCTTTGAGGGCCTAGTTATACCCTAACACAGGGTTGTTGGGAAACTACTGGTTTACAGGCCACATCAGGCCTGCAAGTCACATTATGCTGGCTTGCAAAGTGATGTGTAATTCCTATTGAAATCCAGCCAGAGTTAGGATATCCAACAAGTGGAATTTTTAATCACCCGCAACCTGCATTCAGAATGACTGCCCGGGTAGGGACGATCGATTACTGAGACTAGCTCAATCATCTAAACTGGAGCAACCATTACAGTAACGCATGCTATAAGTCCAACTACTAACAGATTGGATTAGTTTCTAAACATGTATAATATATATCTTTGTGTAGAATAACATTAATCAACCAATCAATGAACTGTACATGCAAAAATACAGATATTAAAACAAACAATTTAGAAAATCCCCCTGTAATAGAGCATGCTGGGAAATATGATATATGGCTCTATGTAGAACCCTTCTTGCCTTCCAAAGAACCCTTCTTGCCTTCCAAAGAATCCTTCTTGTCTTCCAAAGAATCATCAAATAACCCTTTCTTCCAAAAACGTTCTTAGGATGTTAAAAGTTTTAGATTGAACACTTTGCCTTACAAAGATCCCTTGTCTTCCGATAAGGGTGCTTCAGATCAAAATGGTTATTGGTAGAACCCTATCCCTCGACATAGAACCCTTTTTTCTGAGTGTAGTTTTGATTTACATTTGGTTGATTTGTCAACTAACATGACTTTATCGTGAAATCAACAGCAAAAAATGTCACAATGTCTTTGGAATTAGGTTAAAGGTTGGGTGAAAAAAATATGAAATTCCCTTACATTGATGACTTTTTCAAATCCAATCAGTTTCCCAAGTTTATTCAACGTTCTCACGTAGGTGTTCCTTTTGTCCAGGTGGGAAAGGGCAGTGTGGAGTGCAATAGAGATTGCGTAATCTGTGGATCTGTTGGGGCGGTATGCGAATTGTAGTGGGTCTGGGATGATGGTGTTGATATGAGCCATGACCAGCCTTTCAAAGCACTTCATGGCTGCAGATGTGAGTGCTACGGGGCGGTTGTCATTTAGGCAGGTTACCTTGGCATTCTTCGGCATAGGGACTATGGTGGTCTGCTTGAAACATGTAGGTATTACAGACTCGGTCAGGGAGAGGTTGAAAATGTCAGTGAAGACACATGCCAGTTGGTCAGCGCATGCTCTGAGTATGCGTCCTGATAATCTGTCTGAATGTTGACCTGTTTAAAGGTCTTACTCACATCAGCTACGGAGAGTGTGTTCACACAGTCGTCCGGAACAGCTGGTGCTCTCATGAATGGTTCAATGTTGCTTGCCTTGACGCGAGCGTAGAAGGCATTTAGCTCGTCTGGTAGGCTCACTTCACTGGGTTTCCCTGCTCGCAGCTGGGTTTCCCTTTGTTATCCGTAATAGTTTTCAAGCCCTGCCACATCCGACGAGCGCTAGAGCCGGTGTAGTAAGATTAAATCTTAGTCCTGTATTGACGCTTTGCCTGTTTGATGGTTCATCTGAGGGCATAGCGGGATTTCTTATAGGCGTCCGGATTAGTGTCCCGCTCCTTGAAAGTGGCAGGTCTAGCCTTTAGCTCAGTGAGGATGTTTCCTGTAATCCATGGCTTCTGGTTGGGATATGTACGTACGGTCACTGTGGTACGACGTCGTTGATGCACTTATTGATGAAACCGGTGACTGATGTGGCATACCCCTCAATGCAATCGGATGAATCCTAGAACACATTCCAGTCTGTGCTAGCAAAACATTGCATTGTAACTTGCTTCTAAATATGTGTTGTAGATCAGCTTCCTTAAATATGTCAACGAGTTTCTTTGTCTGAGGATAATTGTGTGTTTTATCCATTTGCTCCACAACGTTTGTCACAATCGTCTTGAGAAGAAGCGGGCCAAGGCGCAGCGTGATGAGTGAACATACTTATTTATTAGAGAACAAAACGATAACGTGACGTCCTTGGTTACAAACACTAACCATACACGGAACAAGATACCACACCAAAACAATGCCAAACGGCTACCTAAGTATGGCTCCCAATCAGAGACAACGAGCTACAGCCGTCTCTGATTGGGAACCACCCTGGCCAACATAGAAATACCAAACTAGAACACAAAACAATGAAAACTCACACCCTGGCTCAACATACAAGAGTCCCCAGAGCCAGGGCGTGACAGTACCCCCCCCCAAAGGCGCGGACTCCGACCGCGCCAACCAAACACAACAGGGGAGGGGCCGGGTGGGCACTCCGCCTCGGCGGCAGATCCGGCTCCGGGCATGACCCTCACTCCCTCTCTAACCCCCCAAAGCGCCCCTGGTCCGGTCTGGCCCTGCTGGCCGGAGCTGGACTGAACACTGGTGGAGCGTCCCTGCTCCCCGCACCAAGCCAATGGTGCGCGTCGTCAGCCCGGTCCGGCCCGTCCCTGCTCCCCGCACCAAGCCTGTGGTGCGCATCATCAGTCCGGCACAGCCCGTGCCTGTTCCACCGGTGCCTGGTCCGGCACCGGTCAGCTGCTCCACTCCGGAGCTAGAGCAATCCGCTCCACCAGTGTTCAGTCCAGCTCCGGCCAGCAGGGCCAGACCGGACCAGGGGCGCTTTGGGGGGTTTGTTGGAGGGTGGGGGTCAAACCCGGAGCCGGAACCACCTCCGAGGAGGAATGCCCACCCGGCCCTCCCCTGTTCGGTTTATGTTTGGCGCGGTCGCAGTCCGCGCCTTTGGGGTACTGTCACGCCCTGGCTCTGGGACTCTGTTATGTTGAGCCAGGGTGTGTGGTTTCTATGTGTTTTGTGTGCTAGGGTGTTTATCTAGTTCATTTGTTTCTATGTTGGCCGGTGTGGTTCTCAATCAGAGGCAACGTGAATCAGCTGTTGCTTGTTGTCTCTGATTGGGGACCATACTTAGGTAGCCTGTTTTGCCACAGTGTTTGTGGGATCTTGTTCCGTGTTTGGTTAGTGTCTATTGCCAAGGACGTCACGTATCGTTTTGATGTTTTGTTCGTGTGATCATTTAAAATAAAAGTATGTTCGCATTCCACGCTGCGCCTTGGTCCTCTCTGTTCGACGAGCGTGACAACGTTATCTTAAAAAGGTGCCTCTTGCTCCCAAAACAGAAGTTTCTGGAGACTTGCGGTGGGAATGATAATGAGGTCGCACACTGTTTGCGCTTTTGGTAGCCTGATTGCATCCAGACAGAGGAGAAATACTCACACTCCCTTACATCTTCCTGAGGTGGTCAGCCTGATCTGAACACAATTTGACCTCAATGCAACGTTTGTGCGTCTTTTCGAAGTGATCATCGTATTCTGAAAGCAGAAGTCGCATCTAAGTGTCAAGTGTTTTGAGGGACTCCGCAGGTTCAGATTTTCTCCTCCGGTTGGTCCACTGCCATGTGTGAGGCTGACCTATGCTTTGTGAACTCAGCTGTACAACCACTAGCAACAATGTAATGAGTACTTGCAAAAAACTGGACCAAAGCTATTGTACTTAATGGATGAATATGGTATAGTACAGTAGGGCAAAATAGAATAAAGATGCTCTTCCCCTCTGCTCCTCTCTGCTCTCAAACTGCACGCTCTGTGTAGCTGGTAGAACGTCACATTGACAAAGACACTGATGGCAAAGCAACGCGACATGTATACTGGAGCTGAAGTGTGAGAGTAACCTTCAGCATTTCCACCAAAGTTCTCTCTGCATGGTGGGTCTAGTTTTCCCGAGCGTCAGGAAGGGTCTAGTTTCCCCGAGCGTCAGGAAGAGGGTCATCGGATAGGTTTACAGACGTGACCTTGAGTGGAAGGGAGAAGAAAGCTCATAACTCCAACCCAGATAAGACAATGAGATGTACAGTATATGTCTTTGTTGTTGAGAGGTTGTTTGGTATGAGATGTGTTTCAGAGATGTTGATTAGTCATAGAAGAGACAGGGTGGCGTAGGTTTATTGTAGTTAGTATGATAAATAAAAAATATTAAAGAGATGAGAAAAATTAAACCCGGAATAATATTGATATTCAGTGCATTGTTATGGATGACTGTTTGGAGTGGACACCCTTCGTATACGCAATAAATACAGACGCCAAAAACAAACCCTCCTCCCGATCGAATGACCAATACAGTATTATCACTGTTTCCCAAATCACCTTGATGAAGGACAACTCCTCCCTCTATGTAGATCAAGCCAACCATTGATGATGTACGGCTGCATGCTAGGTCTAATTATAGCCTATTGCATAAGAGACACACAGGAATGCCATGGTGAGACCAGTGCAGAGAGATGGAGCAATGATGTGTGTAAGCAAGAGGGAATACATTTCTGCCAAGTCCACCAGTCAATAGAATCGCTGATGGAGCCGGACTCTCCCGTGTATTAAGAAAAGTCAATAAGTATGATACTTTCTATTTTTAATGAGGGAAATAAGTATTTGACCCCCTATCAATCAGAAAGATTTCTGGCTCCCAGGTGTCTTTAATACAGGTAACGAGCTGAGATTAGGAGCACACTCTTAAAGGGAGTGCTCCTATTCTCAGTTTGTTACCTACATAAAAGACACCTGTCCACAGAAGCAATCAATCAATCAGATTCCAAACTCTTCACCATGGCCAAGACCAAAGAGCTCTCCAAGGATGTCAGGGACAAGATTGTAGACCTACACAAGGCTGGAATGGGCAACAAGACCATCGCCAAGCAGCTTGCTGAGAAGGTGACAACAGTTGGTGCGATTATTCGCAAATTGAAGAAACACAAAATAACTGTCAATCTCCCTCGGCCTGGGGCTCCATGCAAAATCTCACCTCGTGGAGTTGCAATGATCATGAGAACAGTGAGGAATCAGCCCAGAACTACACGGGAGGATCTTGTCAATGATCTCAAGGCAGCTGGGACCATAGTCACCAAGAAAACAATTGGTAACACACTACGCCGTGAAGGACTGAAATCCTGCAGCGCCCGCAAGGTCCCCCTGCTCAAGAAAGCACATATACAGGCCCGTCTGAAGTTTGCCAATGAACATCTGAATGATTCAGAGGAGAACTGGGTGAAAGTGTTGTGGTCAGATGAGACCAAAATCGAGCTCTTTGGCATCAACTCAACTCGCCGTGTTTGGAGGAGGAGGAATGCTGCCTATGACCCCAAGAACACCATCCCCACCGTCAAACATGGAGGTGGAAACATTATGCAGGCGTTGTAGGGAGGTCATACAGGCACGTGGAGGCCACACACACTACTGAGCCTCATTTTGACTTGTTTCAAGGACATTACATCAAAGTTGGATCAGCCTGTAGTGTGGTTTTTCACTTTAATTTTGAGGGTGACTCCAACTCCAGACCTCCATGGGTTGATAAATTAGATTTCCATTGATAATTTTTGTGTGATTTTGTTGTCAGCACATTCAACTATGTAAAGAAAAAAGTATTAAATAAGATTATTTTATTCATTCAGATCTAGGATGTGTTATTTTAGTGTTCCCTTTATTTTTTTGAGCAGTGTATATTAGATGTAGTCTATACAAATATATATTATGTTCATAAAACATCAAACATGTCGTTATATGCATGCATCTAAAATATTGTTGAAACTATTGATTTTCAGGACAAACTCTTCATATGAATGATCAAGGAAAACAAAACCTAGTTTTTATATTTAATGAATCACTTAAATGTTGTTAAATATGGGAAAAATACTAAATTTCAGATTCAATGAAACTCTCATGTTCTAAGACTGAATGGCATTTATTTGCACTAAATTAAATTATACTTCCTGTCACTCAAACTCAAATTTGTATCCTGTGGGGTGTGGCCAATTCAATTTGAATTTCAACTCATACGTTGAATGGGAGTCAATTCCCAAATTCTCAATTGAGCCCAACCATGGCGTGTGTCTGATCAGACACAGGCACCAGTGGAAGAGTTGCTCTCTTGGGCACAGACGGCTTAGAAGTGAAACACATATATTGTAACTCCCAAAAGGCACCCGCACAGGGAGTCTTGTTAAGAGAAAAAGTGTTGACAGGGTTCATGACGCATTCACAAGAATCAGCTTTCCAAAAGCATTAACTTTTGCATCGGTGAAAGAGCCTTTAATTTGGCTCCCTGATTTGCATACTGCTACCACTGCTTTTGAGCTCAGAACAACGTTTTCCTACAGATAAGTTAAAAAATAATTATCTAAAGAGGGTGAATCCTCACTGCAGAAACAATAAATAGTGGGGAGAGCGCGTCAATCTATCCACGCACATGTTTTCAGTGCATAAAAAAAACGTAATTTCTTTGCAGCCCATCTAATAATTTGGCCAGGTAAACATTTATTTGAATGCGCATTTCACGATCTGACGTAATAGTAGCTTACCTTTCGTGCTTTACCTTAGAGATTTGAAAATGTTTCATGGTTCTAGGTCGATTTTTAAGCATTTTGAATGAAGAGCCGTTTTAGAGTCAAATGAACCAAAAAGACTCGGAATGCCCATCAATACTAGTCACCTGTGCTACCTATGTGACCAGTGACCATTGACCCATCATATAGTGCCTTCTAGTGTACAAAATAAGTTAAACCATCCCTAGACAGACATGCTGTACACAACACATTAAATGACACATAAGCAGGCCAAAACGGCTCCTAGGCCTACATCAAGTATTAGTGCACTTATTGCCCTATTGACAATCATTAGGAAATTACCTTAAAATAGGAGTATCAGGTTCCCAAAATAACTAAGGATTTAACAAATTCCTCTGGGACTGAAACCACTCAACCAAAGACAGTTTGGTTACTTACCCCCAAGCAAACATAACCATGGAAGTTATTTTTTGCAAATATTTGATTTGCAAATAAATCTTTGTACATTTTCACTTCCTATAAAAAACAATGAAATAAAGACATCTCATGAATAATAATCTGAACTGGCTGGTGGTGGATAAGGATCAGTATGGGTAGAGAGGCTGAGGCGTAAGGGTCTGTGGCATCCCCTGCCAAGACCAATCATGCTCTCTACACGGATGGGAACCGATGGTGTGAACACACCTTTCACTTCTAATATCCTTCCTCTCCTCTTGGATCTGCAACAGTGTGCTGTTATTGAGTAATTACCTACTAAGTTTCTGATGTGTCTGACGTTCTTAGTTATAAAGCAAAGCAGATACGTTTTTCATTCGTTATCTTATACCATAAATATTACCAAATATTAAAGGATGATCCACGCACATCCTCTTGGTTCACTTCTAGTCCAATAGAGTGCTCAACATGAATGTAAAGAATATCATGAAGGTTTTTGCATGAACACAACCCTCAAAGGCACGAGGGTTTTCTCAATTAAAACCACTTTTCATCACTGTCTCCACACGAGTGTCAAAGACCCGAAAATCAACGGCCTTATCCCACGCCATCTCCTATAGCACAGTAGGATTACATTAAAGGTAACAGACAGTACATCTGCTGTACTTCATTATAACTATTTATGTAAGGTGACCTGAGTGAGCGTGTTGTTACAGTCATGTCTCTGAGGCCGGCCAAGCTTATTAAACTGATGAACAAGAACATCAAAAGCAGCAGCCGTGCATACACACATTGTGTATTGTTGTCTAATCTACAGTACATGCCCACACAGTATACATGAATACCATATACTGTAAATACCTGGGTTCAAATAGCATTTGAAATCTTTCAAATACTTTATGTGACCCATTTCAGGAAGCTAGGTGTATGTCGCACGTCAATACTTCACAGGAGAGGCATTTGAACATATTTTTATTATATGTTTTTCAAAATGTGTTTTTTGCAAAAAATGCCTTCTGGAACATGTGAACTTTCATGTGCCTTAATAACAAACTTGTATTCCATCTGTAAATACGAATCAAATTGTTAAATTACAAGCCTATTTGGTTTAGCCACAGAAAGTGTATGATATAGCTCTGAGTCGCAACTTTTATCCAATGTAAAAAAACACAATTTCAAATGTTGCAACATAGGACCGAATCCAGGTGGTTGGTCAAATACAGTATGTGCTTGATTTAGATTGCCTGGACCATGGAACCAATCGTGCAAAACCAGTCTTTCTGGGACTCCAGGCAGGCTTGATCAAAGTCTTTTGGAGAAACGAAATACCTTTTGAACCCAGACCTGGTTTACAGTAACTAATGTACCAATACAGTTGTGTTCCGGGCTGTAAATCTCAACGCAACACTCTCACTCAGCATACTTTAACTCTCATGTGCCGCACTCTAACTTATAAAACATTTGCTAGGTGTGAATAAGAAATTGTAGGCTAATTTATGACATCTAACATGAGGAAAAGCTGCTATGACAGAGGTCTAATGGATTATGCTGTCTTCTGAGATTTGAAGGGCGAGGCGGTTTTAGAGTAGTCGGACATTTAATGATTTAATGTCAGACAGCGCATAGCAGACTGAAGCAGTCTGAAGCATTCTCTAACAATATGTCCCAGTAAATAAAACGCTGTCGTCCAACGGAGTGATATAACGTTTATCAAAACTGCAGGGGTGCCAACCAAGCAGCCACCCCCAACCCACTGAGACTGAGTGCCACGTAAGAACTTGGAACACACCCAATCGGAGCATTCGTCACAACCGCTCTCTCTATCTCTCTCTCTCTCTCTCTACTATCTCTCTCTCTCTCTCTCTCTCTCTCTCTCTCTCTCTCTCTCTCTCTCTCTCTCTCTCTCTCTCTCTCTCTCTCTCTCTCTCTCTCTCTCTCTCTCTCTCTCTCTCTCTCTCTCTCTCTCTCTCTCTCTCTCTCTCTCTCTCTCTCTCTCTCTCTCTCTCTCTCTCTCTCTCTCTCTCTCTCTCTCTCTCTCTCTCTCTCTCTCTCTCTCTCTCTCTCTTGCTCTCTAATCAGAGTCTCTAAGTCTGAGCCGTGATTTATTACTCATCCCAATCTGGTGCAACACATCGCTTTTAATGGAGAACGGCACACACCAATAAACACCCCAGGGAGCCTGTCTGATGAACAACACAGATGAGAGGAAAAATAAATAAATGGAAACAAGCAATTGTGTAGTAGTTTGTATCGGCCGATCTCATTTGAATACAAATGGATAGATCCTCTCTGGTTTCGGGCTTCCATTTTTTGTTTATTCTGCTTTATGCAAAGGATCCAATTAAACAGCTCATCTCGATTGGATCGTCTGTACAAAAACAATGGGACATAATGGGAACCATCAAACAGAGCCTCTTAAGGGAAAATAGGTATTTAGTGTGTTGGCTTCATTGAGAGTGTAATGAATACTCAGCGAGAAAAAGGTGTAGATTCACGCACAGAGCGCGGCAGGTGTTTATTTTGCCTTCGCAGAAGGCAGGAATCGTGGTCACAGGCAGGCAATAGTCATACACAGGTAGGCAAACAGGCAGGTGAAACAAAACTAGGACTGAAGACTATAACTGGTTCTCACAAACGAGCTAGGAAAAGGCTTAGTAGAGTCAAAACGAACAATACCTCACAAGGCACAAACAGAAAGAACTGAACTAAATAAGGAGCTGATGAGACCAGGTGAGTAACTAACACAGGTGAAATCAATGAACAAAAATGATAGACAGGGCTACGTTCAAGAACACAAAGAAACAGGGCTACGTTCAAGAATACCACCAGGGAGGCTCCTGACGACCGAACGGCACCGGAGGGTGGAGCGGGCGGGCGGGGGAGCAGAGGCGGCCGCCTACCTCGGGGGCAAGGTCCGGCAGGCTGGTTCGACAAGGTCGTGGACTGACCCGACGTTCTGCGTCGAGGCTGATGTCCAGTGGGTCTGTTCGGGGGTCGACCCCGAGGTTGGGGAGCGGGACGATCCGGACGGTTACGGTGGAATGCCTGAATCATCTCTGGGTCGAGGATGTCCTGATTGGGGACCCAGGACCGGTCTTCAGGCCCATAACCTTCCCAGTCCACTAGATAGTGGATGCGACCTCTCAGGCATTTGGAATCAAGGATGGCCTGAATGGCGTAGGCAGGTTCCCATCCGAAATCCAACGGTGGCGGCGCACTGCGGGTAGAGACTAGAGGATGAAAAGGACTGTAGGTGACCGGTTTTAACAGAGACACATGGAAGGACGAGGAGATTTTATACTGACGGGGTAACTGTAGGCGGTACGTGACAGGGTTGATGCGATGGGTCATATTGAAGGGACCAATGAAGCGAGGACAGAACTTTTTGCAGGGGAGGTGGAGCCGGATGTCTCTGGTATAGAGCCACACACATTGTCCGGGGTGAAAGAGTGGCGTAGGTCGGCGGCATCTGTCGGCAAAGTATTTCTGGGTATTAGAGGCTTCCTGCAGATTCCAGTGAGCGGTCTCCCATACCCGCTCACTATGCCGAAACCAATCGTCGACAGCTGGGACAGTACCAGGCTCCGCCTCCCAGGGAAACATGGGGGGTTGGTAACCAAGTATCTGTTTATGGTCCAATAACATATTTAAAATACTCCATCTACCTTGCGGATCTGTTTGGACAATTTGCACATTCGGATCGAAATTACTGTTAATTAATATTATCACCCCTTTTGAGTTTCTTTGCCCATGGGAGAAGTATATTTGCCTCAACAGAATCTTGAGGGGGCGGTGCTGCTCAAGTACGTCTCTGACAGCATTTATTTTTCTGTTTTGGCTCCATACAGGCAACTCACAGAAGGGCCATAAAACAGATTGGGACTTCACTTTGGTGTATGGGTCGCTCAGCTGGGTGTCTAGGATATAGGATTGGGGATCGTTCCATCATGATAGGACAATAAAAAAATTAATTAGATGTATACTTTATTTAAAAATGTATATCCCTCATCTGCACAAAATTGAAAACTCTCTCTCACAACCCCTGCTCACAGACACACGTTGGTTCTGGGATATGCAACCATTTCCTTTCTCACTCACTTAACGCCACACTTTTTCAAACACAAACACAAAAACGCACACCACACCTTCCATCACAATACATCCACACATACCCACATACTGTGCCTTCTATGTCTTCTGTTTGCTATGTTTTTATCTCCACTATGTTGATTCAGTACTTGTGTTCTAGTTAGTTGTATTTGAAGATATTTTATTTTGCTTGTTATCTTTTCTTGTAATGCCGTCTTATCCCTTTATAAAATACTAGAAATACTATAAATGTGCTTTATTATTACAATCCCTACCATGGCTAGTATTGGGTGTTCCATTATTCGACTCCTCTATTAGAACTTTCAGAATAGCCATGGATTAGTCTTTGTGTCGCGGAACATTTGGTTGTCAATATACAGTTTATCGACAACGAGAGCAACACGCTTCCCTTTTAATCTATTTTCCTTGAAGATTGGGTACAGAACTTTGCACCGTTCTGCAATCTCCCTCGGGAACTGATCATTCATGCCTATTTTCATGCCAGCAAGTCTTTTACATTTTTAACCATTATTTTATCCTTAAAGAAAGCAAATTTGGCAACGATTGGACGCTCATATCTCTGTCCTCTTTGTCTGAAACGGTGTACACGTTCGAGTTGGATTTTATCGACAGCCTCGAGTGGGATTTGAAGCGCTGTAAGAAATAAATCCTTCACAATTATTTCGGTAACCTCTCCTTCTTTTTCTTGGATACCCGTAAGTACTAGATCTTCTCTCATCGATGTAGTTTGTATGTCTAGTAAGGCTTTTCTCAGAAAGTTGTTCTCCTTTTTAAGTTCCTTAACATCCGTTTTTAGTGACTGTCCCTTTGAGTTTTTTTGTATCGTTCTCCATTATCGCAGCTTTTTCGTCACTCATTTCAAGACTTGCCTTCAACTCTTTTACATCATTACTGACCAACTCTAGTATGCCCAGTTTGTCATTTATCGACTTCAACAGATCGCTTTCCACACAAAAGCATAAATCATCTGTATCAGTCGAGGAGTCCTGTTTTCTCTTGGAGATTGATTCTCCTCGTTTATCCTCCGTCATGTTTGAGTGTTGCTTGCTGTTGTAATATTTGTCGATACATTTCTCTAGCCTTATGATTTGTTTTGTGTTATTATCCAGATCGAATGTTATTACCCGCGAATATGTGAAGTGCTAATATTTAGTCTAACTTACTGATATTGAATATTATGTTTTTATCTTGAGGTGATTCGCACCGCTGTGTATTCAATACGCCATCTACCGGAAGTCACCTTTGTAAATGTTAGTAACCTAGTTATTCAAACATTTATAAACAATTTAAAATATCAAATTATGATTAATAAGATAATTCATAAGGTGCTTAATATAGGTCCTTATAAACCATTTACTAAACATTATTAAGTATTTTTCCGTGGCCTCATCTAAAGTGTGGGCTATTTACACTTTATGAATACTTTATAAATGTTGACATTCCAGCAGTACCTGATGCTCAAAAAGACCGCTAGACAGAAGCGATTTTGCATGTAAATGTTGGTGGGGCAAACTCCTCCATTTTTTTATGATGCATGCCAGCAAAGCCACTACAGAACACTAAACAATACATGAATTGCACTATAACAGTGACAAACGGTGTCCACAAACTGTTAGGGCCTACATAAAGCTGTCCCAACAGCAAATGCTTTCTTTTCAGCTCCATGGAGTGAATCCTTACCACTGATACACCTGGCTATCAGCGGAGCCTTGTCTGGCAGTGGAACAATTAATTCAGCCTCATTTACTGCCTTAAAAAAACATAGCTGATATGGCTGACTTGCTTAAACAAATGTGGTTTCTACTGACAATTGAGATGTACAAACTATGGCATAAAGGGATGGCGAGCGGATAAAAGGACATCCGTAATTTCGATTAAGACATTCATGAGCGAGCTAGGACTGACGTAGTCAATATAACTATTTGTTCAGATCTTTTGAAATGTATAGCGACAGAATTCAGAACATGGGCCGTTCTTACAGTATTCTCCCTGTACACCAAGTCAGAACTGTAGGATAAATAAAGGGGGCACATAAGCAGACAATGAAAGCTCTTACAATATTTCTCTAAAACAGGCTATAGGCTACATGTGCACCACCAACAGCTAACAGCTTACTACACCACATACACTTAGTATTACTTTCTTAGCTACGGTATACATATCTCCCTGGCATATTACATAATTTATGCAGCAGCACACAATACATTATTGGACTCACCTTGTTGTGCTGTGCTCACTTGAACAGGAAGGTGGCGCGACGGTCCTTCATGGTGTCACGATCGCCTATGAAATACGACCAAAGCGCAGCGTTGGGAGTGAACATGACTTTAATGTTGAAATAACGACAAAACAAAACACGATCCGTAACGTCCTCAGTACATAGACTGAACATAGAACAAAAACCCACAAACAAACAGTGAAACACAACAGTATATATATGGCTCCCAATCAGAGATAACGAGCCGACAGCTGACACTCGTTACCTCCGATTGGGAGTCATTGACCAATCACCACTAAACACAAACAAAATGAAACTCACCCAACCCCAACACCACCAAATGAGATACACCCTGGCTCTAACACACAGTCCTAGAACCAGAGTGTGACACATGGGCACATTTTGTCATCAAACTTTGTCGTCAAAGTCTGGCATTCTCTGGATTTATGGTGCTTTCAAGACAACTCGGAACTCTGAAAAAAACAAGGTCGAATCATGACGTCAATGATTTTCAGGTCGAAGAAAGAGGCCCGAGTTCCCGACTTGGAATTCCGAGTTGGATGACCATTCAAAAAGTGTTTTCCCAGTCGGAGCTAATTTTTTCCAGAGTTCCCAGTTGTCTTGAACTCACTGAAGTCTGAGATTTCCCAATTCTGAGTTTGCAGTTGTTTTGAACACAGCATAAATCATTCTGGATTGACAGCATGGCCAATGTTGAAAGTTTACCTTTTTAAACTAAACAAGTGGGGCTCAAAACAGGTGGCTCTACCCCACCTGCCCTGAATGACAGGTCACCACTGCCCCTAGAACATATCAATGGTTAAACAATAAGCACACGATACAGAGGATGTTTAAGAAACATAGTAAAATGCTAACATTCTTGACTTTCCAAAACCAAAGTGTGGATTGCAGTCAGTCCTTACAGCAGCAGAGTTCTGGTTTGCGAAGTATCCACCCTCGGAAAAGGAAACTCTCAGCCAATAGTCTGATGTTAAAAGACTGACACACTGGAAGCATTTAAAGGTTATAACATTTCTACCTGCAAATCATACATAACATTTCCACCTCATATTACATAGCCTATCAGCAGTAATAAAGGAGTAAAACTCCACTGGAGAATACCTGTCTAGTCCGGTCAGCTGTTGTGTGTAGGCTACATCTCCCTATTTTATGATTAGTTCACGTTCACAAGGTTGACAACATTAGCAAAATATTCACAATACAACTATTCCTCAAGTCCTTGCAACAGTTGTTTCACAACAGTTTTTGTGAATCAAATGTTCATTATATTTCCTTTAACGTGTTGTGTGCTTATTATTTTACCATTGACATGTTCTAGGCTATTTTGAGAACTTAATGAGAAGCATTAGGTACTGCTGGAATGTCTACCAATGGCATTTCCATATTTTTGTGAGAAATTACACTGGTCACTCAAAACATTTATAAAGTATTTATAAAGCATAAATAATCCACACTTTAGATGAGGCCACACAAAAATACTTAACTAATGATTAGTAAATGGCTTATAAGGACCTATTTTAACCATCTTATGAATGGAGTAATGATTAATACACTATGAATAAACTATTTAGTAGTAGTAATCCAATATAAATGCTTTATTACATGGAGTTATTATAAAGTGCTACCTAAAAGTCCACTTACTACTCAAGGCCATTCTGTGTTTTAGAGACAATGCGTGTGCTAGCCTCGTTCCAAACTTTGGATATGTGGCAACTCTTACATTACGTGGCATGTCAATGATAGAAGACTTGGCTACAGCATAATAATTATGGATTGAGGCTACTGTATTGCATGCTTGTATGAATCAAGTAACTAAATAAGTATGTGTAGAGGCTTTCCCAGCAGAAGTATGTACTCTAACGTGTCCATATCAGGAACACAGCATGTCACATACTCTACCGAGGGGGATAGATGGCGTAGCAGTGCGGTTGTGTACTCTGTAGTGTGTCCGTGTAAATAGCGTGTTTTTTGTTTTTTTTGTCTTTTGTTGTATATATTTCCCTATCACACTTTTCATCCTTCTACTAAATATACTTTCCTGCAACCCGCCTCACTCAATGTGGAACGGATTCTATTATTTACTTACCTTTTATCTAGAATCTCCAGTTGAAACTAGCTAGTCAGCTAACTAGCTACTTGCTATTAGCCACCGTTAGCGGTTTTCACCCAGAACATCGGATTTTCTGCCAGAATAACTGAATCACTGGACCTTAACACCGGATTGCAACCAGCTAGCCGCATCCGAATGGATGTTGCTGTTGGCTAATCACCACTGCCCCCGAAGCAAGCACCAGTTAGCCTTGAGCTAGCCTCGAGCCAGGCCCATATCCCGACTATCTACCTCTCTGTCTACCGGACGGGAGTAGCCAGCTAACTAGCTACTTGCTATTAGCCACTGTTAGCGTTTTTTTCACCATTGTCCGTGGCCTGCACTACCTACCAGCCAGCTCTAGCCTGGACTATTATCGGCCAGTCTGCACAGCGCGTTATCGACCGAGAACATATCGGATTTTCTGCCGGAATCACTGAATCACTGGACCTTTAACACCGGATCATCGCAACTAGCTAGCTGCAACCGAATGGATGTTGTGGTTGGCTAATCAGCCTTGAGCTAGCCTCGAGTCAGGCCCATCTCCCGGCTATCTACCTCTCTGTCAACCGGACGGGACCTCCTAGTGTTGACACGGAGCCCCGCCGATCCATCACGACTGGTCTGCCGACGTAATTGTCAGTGGTTTCAACAGGCTTCCCGTTGCGACGACCACGAAGATCCATCTGCTAGCCCCGGCCCGCTAGCACACGCAATTCAACAGCCGTGCTTCCTTATCGTCTGTGCTGTAGCACCAATTCGAACTGCTCTCGGACTCACATTGCTGTTCACTGGACCTTACGATCACTATGCTGCACAGCTGATGCCTGCTGGACTGTTCCTTTACACGGTACCCGTGGTGGCAGGTAGCTTAGTGGTTAAGAGCGTTGTGCCAGTAACCGAAAGGTTGCTGATTCTAATCCCCGAGCCGACTAGGTGAAGAATCTGTCGATGTGCCTTGAGCAAGGCACTTAACCCTAATTGCTCCTGTAAGTCGCTCCGGATAAGAGCGTCTGCTAAATGACGTAAATGTAATACCCTGTCCTGTTTAGCCTCAGCCCAAACCTCCATTACCAGTTGTTGTCTTAGCTCTCTCTAATAACACCTGTGATTGCTTTATGCCTCTCTCCCATGTCAATATGCTTTGCCTATTGCTGTTCCAGTTAGTTCTTATTATACAATTTCACTGTAGAGCCCCAAGTCCCTCTCAAACTGCCTCAAATAGCTCCTTTGTTCCACCCCCCATACACGCGGAGACCGGCTCAATTGGTGCCTCCAGTGATGCTATCTCTTTCATTGTTACCCAACGCATAGGTTTACCTACACTGTACTCATATCCTTCCATATCCTTGTCTGTACATAATGCCCTGAATCTATTCTACAACGCCCGGAAATCTGCCCCTTTTATTCTCTGTACCCAACGCACTAGAAGACCAGTTCTTAAAGCCTTTAGCCGTATCCTTATTCTAGTCCTCCTCTGTTCCTCTGGTGATGTAGAGGTTAACCCAGGCCCTGTAGCCCCCAGTATCACTCCTACTCCCCAAGCACTATCATTTGTTGACTTCTGTAACCGTAAAAGCCTTGGCTTTTTTCATGTTAACATCAGAAGCCTCCTTCCTAAGTTTGAGTTATTCACTGCGTTAGCACACTCCGCCAACCCTAATGTTCTAGCAGTGTCTGAATCCTGGCTTAGGAAGGCCACCAAAAATGCAGAAATGTCCATCCCCAACTACAACACTTTCTGTCTAGATAGAACTGCCAAAGGGGGTGGAGTTGCAATCTACTTTAGAGATAGCCTGCAGAGGTCTATCATACTATCCTGGTCTGTGCCCAAACAGTTTGAGCTCCTACTTCTAAAAACCACCTTTCCAGAAATAAGTTTCTCACTGTTGCCGCTTGCTACAGACCTCCCTCAGCCCCCAGCTATGCCCTGGACACCATATGTGAATTGATTGCCCCCCCATCTATCCTCAGAGTTCGTACTGCTTGGTGACCTAAACTGGGATATGCTTAACACCCCGGCCATCCTACAATCCAAACTAGATGCCCTCAATCTCACACAAATTATCAAGGAACCTACCAGGTACAACCCTAAATCTGTAAACTTGGGCACCCTCATAGATATTATCCTGACTAACTTACCCTCTAAATACACCTCCGCTGTCTTCAACCAGGATGCTTTGCTTTATCTTGGCCAGGTCGGAGTTGTAAATGAGAACTTGTTCTCAACTGGCTTACCTGGTTAAATAAAGTTGAAATAAAATAAAATAAAAATAAATACGTGATGCAAGCCTGAGCTAACCGACTCTGCTGACTACTTCAGTGGCCTATAAAAGGGAAAAAAATATTAACCATTTGGGTTTCACCATACTTCTTAATACCATAAGCCATGTAGAGTGTGTTTGCTGTGTCTTTCATCATTTAGGTGTAATTGTCTGATTGACTGTTAATCTGAGAGGAAAATATAAATATCTCTGTCTTTATATGTTTACAAATGTCTTTATATGTGTGGAAATATGTATTTGTATACGGATATTTAGTGTTCTCTTAGTAATCACCATGTTTGTTTACAGAGAGCTATGAGAAAGCAGGTTTTTGCCCTTAGGTTATCATAAGGAGTAGGATAAAAAGGCCACACAGTCACTATGACTGCAATGTTTAGTACACTATACTGTATATCATCTGTGACTTATAGGTAATTGCCCATGAAGAATCTGTATGTGTGTCATTACATGCAATATGGTAAAGGTCACCCAAGCTGAAGACTGAATCTAAGATGACAAAATAATGTCTTTATCCTGTACGTTACTTCATTACTGTATATTCAGACTGATAACCAGGTAGACTGTTGTAAACACTTTCCGTTATCTGAATACTCTTGACATTTTAAAAAGGTTGTTAATAATGACTTCTCAGGTTATTAAACACAAAATGATTATTATGTTGGCCGCCTCCTTTACCTCCTGTTCTCTCTATCTCTCACTTTCTCTCCCTCCCTCCCTTCCTCCCTCCCTCCCTTTATCTTCTCTCTCTCTTCACCCTTCTCTTTCTCCACTCTCTCTCTAACCCCCCTTACTCTCTCCCTCTCTCCCCAGCAAAGTCTATTGACTGTCACTTCATTCAGATGAATCCAGTTCAGTCTGTTACTGTAGAAGCGACGACCCCAGGGCTCATCAGATTGCCATTCAATAAGGAGGAGGACAGGGTGCGTCCCACTCACTTCACTTCATGGCCTCATTAACTCTACCGTGCGTGATGTCACATCTTTAACCCACCTACGGCATACCAAACAGCCACACAAGGATCATAGAGACTTGTTGTCAGTCCATGTAAACCTAACCGATTTATTTTCAGATACCAGCCCAGAATTTTTATGAAGCTTTGACTTGATATTGTGAAACAGGGAGCTGGTGGGCGGAGTAGCAACTCAGCTGATCACTCAGATGAGAAGTAGACAAGGGTAAAACATAACAAGGCTGTGTCTGAGACAATTTAAAAATATGGCAAGGCATTCTAGATCAGGGACATTCAGGTGTCTTACAATATCTCTTTAACCCAATCTTATCCATTCCTATGAGCAAGAACATATCTTACAGAAATAATGACAATATACTCATAACCCGACATTAGAAACCCCAGTATAGTCCAGCATGTTCTACAGTGACGTCATCTAAAATGCAATTGCCGGGCCCACCACAAGAGGGTGGTTATAGTTGAAAAGGCTGCACACTACACTAGTGTCTTTGACAGGTCTCAGTTGATTCAAATTTTTTATTTATTTATTTATTTCACCTTTATTTAACCAGGTAAGCCAGTTGAGAACAGGTACTCATTTACAACTGCGACCTGGCCAAGATAAAGCAAAGCAGTGCAATAAAAACAACACAGAGTTACATATGGGGTAAAAAAACAAAGTCAAAAATACAACAGAAAATATATATACAGTGTGTGCAAATGTAGCAAGTTATGGAGGTAAGGCAATAAATAGGCTATAGTGCAAAATAATTACAATAGTATTAACACTGGAATGCTAGATGTGCAAGAGATTATGTGCAAATAGAGATACTGGGGTGCAAAAGAGCAAAATAAATAACAATATAGGGATGAGGTAGTTGGGTGGGCTAATTTCAGATGGGCTGTGTACAGGTGCAGTGATCGGTAAGGTGCTCTGACAACTGATGCTTAAAGTTAGTGAGGGAGATAAGAGTCTCCAGCTTCAGAGATTTTTGCACTGTTCCAGTCATTGGCAGCAGAGAATTGGAAGGAATGGCGGCCAAAGGAGGTGTTGGCTTTGGGAATGACCAGTGAGATATACCTGCTGGAGCGCAGACTACGGGTGGGTACTGCTATGGTGACCAATGAGCTAAGATAAGGCGGGGATTTGCCTAGCAGTGATTTATAGATGGCCTGGTGCCAGTGGGTTTGACGACGAACATGTAGTGAGGACCAGCCAACAAGAGCGTACAGGTCACAGTGGTGGGCAGTGTATGGGGCTTTGGAGACAAAACGGATGGCACTGTGATAGACTACATCCAATTTGCTGAGTAGAGTGTTGGAGGCTATTTTGTAAATGACATCGCCGAAGTCAAGGATCGGTAGGATAGTCAGTTTTACGAGGGCATGTTTGGCAGCATGAGTGAAGGAGGCTTTGTTGCGAAATAGGAAGCCGATTCTAGATTTAACTTTTGGATTGGAGATTCTTTATGTGAGTCTGGAAGGAGAGTTTACAGTCTAACCAGACACCTAGGTATTTGTAGTTGTCCACATACTCTAGGTCAGACCCGTCGAGAGTGGTGATTCTAGTCGGGTGGGCGGGTGCCAGCAGCGTTCGATTGAAAAGCATGCATTTAGTTTTACTAGTGTTTAAGAGCAGTTGGAGGCTACTGAAGGAGTGTTGTATGGCATTGAAGCTCGTTTGGAGGTTTGTTAACACAGTGTCCAATGAAGGGCCAGATGTATACAAAATGGTGTCGTCTGCGCAGAGGTGGATCTGAGAGTCACCAGCAGCAAGAGCGACATCATTGATATACACGGAGAAAAGTGTCGGCCCAAGAATTGAACCCTGTGGAACCCCCATAGAGACTGCCATAGGTCCAGACAACAGGCCCTCTGATTTGACACACTGAACTCTATCTGAGAAGTAGTTGGTGAACCAGGCGAGGCAGTCATTTGAGAAACCAAGGCTATTTAGTCTGCCAATAAGAATGCGGTGGTTGACAGAGTCGAAAGCCTTGGCCAGGTCGATGAAGACGGCTGCACAGTACTGTCTATTATCAATCGCGGTTATAATATCGTTTAGGACCTTGAGCGTGGCTGAAGTGCACCCATGACCAGCTCGAAACCGGATTGCATAGCGGAGAAGGTACGGTGGTATTCGAAATGGTCGGGTGATCTGTTTGTTAACTTGGCTTTCAAATACTTTCGAAAGGCAGGGCAGGATGGATATAGGTCTGTAGCAGTTTGGATCTAGAGTGTCACCCCCTTTGAAGATGGGGATGACCGCGGCAGCTTTCCAATCTCTGGGGATCTCAGACGTTATGAAAGAGAGGTTGAACAGACTAGTAATAGGGGTTGCGAAGATTTCGGCGGCTAGTTTTAGAAAGAAAGGGTCCAGATTGTCTAGCCCAGCTGATTTGTAGGGGTCCAGATTTTGCAGCGCTTTCAAAACATCAGCTGTCTGAATTTGTGTGAAGGAGAAGCGGGGGGGGCATGGGCAAGTTGCAGCGGAGGGTGCAGAGTTGGTGGCCGGGGTAGTGGTAGCCAGATGGAAAGCATAGCCAGCTGTAGCAAAATGCTTGTTGAAATTCTCGATTATTGTAGATTTATCTGTGGTGATAGTGTTTCCTAGCCTCAGTGCTGTGGGCAACTGGGAGGAAGTGCTCTTATTCTCCATGGACTTTACAGTGTCCCAAAACTTTTTGGAGTTAGTGCTACAGGATGCAAATTTCTGTTTGAAAAAGTTAGCCTTTGCTTTCCTGACTGCTTGTGTATATTGGTTCCTAACTTCCCTGAAAAGTTGCATATCACGGGGGCTATTTGATGCTAATGCAGTACGCCACAGGATGTTTTTGTGCTGGTCAAGGGCAGTCAAGTCTGAGGAGAACCAGGGGCTATATCGGTTCTTAGTTCTGTATTTTTTGAATGGGGCATGTTTATTTAAGATTGAGAGGAAATTACTTTTAAGGAACATCCAGGCATCCTCTACTGACGGAATGAGATCTATATCCATCCAGAATACCTGGGCCAGGTCAATTAGGAAGGCCTGCTCGCTAAAGTGTTTTAGGGAGCGTTTGACAGTGATGAGGGGTGGTCGTTTGACCGCGGACCCGTTACGGACGCAGGCAATAAGGCAGTGATCGCTGAGATCCTGGTTGAAGACAGCTGAGGTGTATTTAGAGGGTATGTTAGTCAGGATGATATCTATGAGGGTACCCATGTTTACGGATTTAGGGTTGTACCTGGTAGGTTCGTTGATAATTTGCGTGAGGTTGAGGGCATCTAGTTTGGATTGTAGGATGGCCGGGGTATTAAGCATATCCCAATTTAGGTCACCAAGCAGTACGAACTCTGAGGATAAATGGGGGGCAATCAATTCACATATGGTGTCCAGGGCACAGCTGGGGGCTGAGGGGGGTCTGTAGCAAGCGGCAACAGTGAGAGACTTATTTCTGGAAAGGTGGATTTTTAGAATAGAAATACATGTAAGTATAGGTGTATACATCGTTAGGTTCACAAAACCTAAACAAACATACACAATTGTTAGCTTAGGGGTAGAAATGTGCTTCCAGGAGTATGGACAGTACAGTATGGAGATGACTATGACAGTTGCTGTGTTAAGACCATGATGCACAGCCAGAATACACACTCTCCTCCTCATTAAAAAGCAAGATGCTGGGAATGTGTCTTCTGTGGTTAACTTCCTCCCATCACTGCAAGCCATCAATACTATCACAACACCGTGGAATGTACCTTCTGTACCTATGCCACCCATATTGGTAAACAAAACAGAAAACAATGATACATACTGTTTGCCAAGTGTTTACAGTATGTAAAGGAATGCATTGTCAACTCTGTACAAGCCATACAGATTCCATGTATTTATAAAGGCATTTTTGACTTTAGTGACACACTGGCCCATACTCTCTCCATCTTTTCATAACGACTTCTTCTATACGTTGACTTATTTGTGGAGGGAATTCCTACTAGTTCTGGTTGACATGTTGATTCCCTTTCCTCTCATGTTGTCACTTGGCACAGTTGGCAGGATGGTCCCCTGATAGTCCATCAGTATGGAACCCTCTGACATCATCACCAGGAAACACAAGACACACAGCAGGAAATGCATTCTCTTTTTATTACTGAATGGAAGCTCACCAAAATAACTATTGAGGAAAGGGGGCATCAATGTATCAATAATAAGGGAGAAGCTGTCTTGAAATGTGATTGTTCTATCTAAGGCTTTGTTAAATATTGATGCGGCTGTATATAATGACAGGCTGAGTACTCACAGAGAGAGATATCGCATCAATGTTTTAACCCGTTTTCATACTCCCTATATTTATATTGCATACACTTTCTTTGTATATTTGATAGAAAATATGCAACAATAGAGAAACATTAATGATACAATATGAGTATTTAAAACCATGTCAGTCTTCTGTCTGAATCTTTATTCCACACAGAAAACAGAGCCTGAGACAAAAAGTGAGAGAGAGCGAGAGAGAGAGAGAGTGTGTGTGTGTGAGTGAGTGTGAGAGAGAGAGAGAGAAAGCAAAGAGGGAGAGAGACATCAACCTCAGGTACAACAGTACCGTTGAGTACACCCTGGAGCTGTGAGAACCCCATACATTGTCCTCTACCTGAAATCAAACTGCTCTTATCTGACTCACGTCACAGATTGAGTTCTGAAAAGCCTGGGGTCCACGTCACTCTGTTGCCCCTCATCATTTTCACACTGTCATGCCGACCCAAACCACACTGCGCTAGTTTGGATATTTTGATTTTCACCTTACCTTGGCTCAGCTTAGTTCGGCCCAGCTCAGTAGTGTGAAAACATATAAAAGTGTTACAACTGATAAGCTTTTCCAACAGCAGAGTGGGTTTTCACTCTCTTCCTCTTAATAACAGAGACACTGATATTGGGTAGAGTTTGATCCTTTAGCCTCAGAGGCACTGTGGAGCATTTAGGATGGGAGAGTGGGAGAGAAGAGCCCTTTGTGTTGTTCAGCCCCATAAATGCCATGTGAGAGGTGTTTCAATCGTCAGTGGGTGTGTGGCATGTTGGAGCTCCAGACAGAGAGGGTATTGGCTCAATAGAGCGGTCTGTTTGGTACCTAATCAACAGGAAGAGCATCCATCCAGCCTGGAGCAGAGTACACAGACTAACTCAGGAACTCACTTACATAAAGAGGAGCTCACTTATCATGGTGCTTCCAACTAACAGAGGGATCTACTGTAAATATCTAAGAGGAAGATACCTGAAGGAACTGACAAGGTTTTTTTCCTAATCTTTTATACAAGTAAGAGTCAAGAAGAATAAATATAACTTGGTTGTAGTACATACTGTATAGCCACTGTAAACTGGTAAAATAATTTGCTGTGGTAACAATTGTGCATCTGCAGTAGCTAGGTTTCCATCCAATTGGCGACAGATTTTCATGTGAATATTCTAAAATGCGCAAATGCGCATTTTCTCACCAGAGATGTGTTTCCATCAAATTGACTTGTTGAGGATAAAAGGCTGTGCGTGATGACGTGGTGCACATAAAATGCCTTTTGCGAGGGCCTCCGGAGTGGCACAGCGGTCTTAGGCACTGCATCGCAGTGCTTGAGGCGTCACTACAGACACAGACCTGGGTTTGATCCCAGGCTGTGTCACAACCGGCCGTGACCGGGAGTCCCATAGGGCGGCGCACAATTGGCCCAGCGTCATCCGGGTTAGAGGAGGGTTTGGCAGGTGGGGCTTTACTTGGCTCATTGTGCTCTAGCGACTCCTTGTGGCGGACCGGGTGGGGTGCCTGCCACAGTTGAACAGTGTTTCCTCTGACACATTGGGGTAAAGGGGGTAAAATACACACACAAAAAAAATGCCTTTTGCGGTTAAATTCCAATGTACCGAATAAAAAATACAGGTTAAATGGGTTTCCATCGGGTTTCAACTCTACTGATGGTTTTCTCACAAAACAATGTGCGTTATATAGGGAGTGTGCCCACTCTGTTATTGGCACGTGCGCTCTAGCCAACAGCTCACAGATACAGTTAATTGTAATTATTTTGCACTATGGCCTTTTCATTGCCTTACCTCCATAACTTACTACATTTGCACACACTGTATATAGATTTTATATTGTGTTATTGACTGTATGTTTTGTTTTATCCCATGTGTAACTCTGTGTTGTTGTTGTTTTTATCGCACTGCTTTGCTTTATCTTGGCCAGGTCGCAGTTGTAAATGAGAACTTGTTCTTCAATTGGCTTACCTTGTTAAATAAAGGTGAAATAAAAATAATAAAAAATTAAAATTAAAATAAAACAGTGTGGGTATAGCCTACATGATGAGATTACTATGGACAAAAGCGTGAGATTATTTTTATTTGTCAAATGGCAGCCAAGCATCGATGATCATGTCACCAGAATAAGACCCTCGATATTTATTGGAAAGGAGCATCAAGCTCATTACCTTGTACTTTCACCACCCTGTGAAGTTCATCATAACTTATTTAATCTGTAGCCTAATAAACTGCAAGCTTTCCTGACGAGTCGTAGTGGGAGGACCAAACAACATGTCATCACGTGACTCCAAGTTTACTTCGATATGTTGGTTATTATTATATAAATATTTTTTAAAATACTTCAATATTTGCACCTTTCCATCGTAGTGGAATGTATTCATGGATGCCAAGGCAAGCCATGCTTCCCCAAAAAATTGACCAAGAAAAAAAGAAAATAACATATAAAATAATGTATCTTTCGTCTCTCTGTGTTTTGTAATTTTCCTTCAATTCGCAAGAGGCTGAATGTATCTCACCGGAGAAAGCATCCGAGTAAGCAAAACAGCACCCCTCTGTCTCTGTATGTGTAGGCCATCTATATGATGTTGTCTGGTCCAAAAGAGTATGACATTGTTGCCACCCGTAGCATCGAATGCAAGGGAAGCCAGCGAGCATTTGGTCTCCCTTGAAAAAAAAGCATAAAATAATAGCCAATCAGCGTTGAGCTAAACTGAGTGAGCTCAACTGTGAATGGTCCTGGTGCACCAAAAAAAAGTGTAAAGGGAAGCCAGTTTGGATTCGGCGTCATTCCTATCAAATCGCATTGAGAGCATACATCACTGACAGAAACAACTTGAATTTTTGCATCTCGTTGTGTTGTTGTCCTCCGGTGGCTAGCTAGCTAAAATGGTCCCTTTCCTAAATTAGCCATGGATGGAAATAGAGATTTGGACTTTCTCCGTACATTCTCCGTACTGGCTAATGTTTATAATGACGATTCTGATCCAACCATTAATTCATACATTGTGCCCCTGGCCTGAGAGGATGGAAGTTCAATATGTAGCTAGATGTAGAAGGCTAATGTTAACTAGCTAACGTTGCCCATGAAAGGAAGTTAGGCTAGCGATCAAGCATTTTAGCCAGGTAGCCTAGGACAACAAAAACTAAAAGCGTATACTGTATGACAGAGTGATAGACCATTTCGTCAACATGAAAGAGAGGAGGATGGTATTGGCGATGTATTTTCTACTTGCACGAACGCGCACGCACACAGAACCATGGACAGCCACATCATATTTAGCTTACGTTGATTGGACTACATTGTTTTTGGTATCTTTCAGTTGTCACTGTATTAGACTAAGCATAGGTGATTATGATGTTGCAATGTTGAAGTTGAAATGGTGCTGGAATAGTGGAGGCAGCTCCTGTTTTGTTTGCAACTTGTGGTAACTCTCTGTGGTTCTAAATGAATAGTTGTTTAGTGGTCTGAAAATGCTGTAGGTTGTGTAGGCCTAACTGTTTGGTACATGCAATATGCTTTGTGGACTTCACGGACAGAGGCTGCTCTCTAGTTTTGTGATGAAACAAAGGTGTGGTTGAGTTTACTCTGCATTGTTATTGTCTCGGCCTTAGGCCTATATACTGTATCACGGTGACAAGGCATATGAACTAACACGTTATAGAGCAAACAGCGCAATTATCATAACACATAGGTTGTAATATGGATTTTTTTTTTACTTCCCCAGTAATTTTATCCACGCACCGTTACTGTTCCACAGACATTTCTCGCACAATTAATTTTACCAACACAAAAAGATCACACCTCATGTGGAGAATTTTGTTTTGTCGACATTTGGAAAGTTTATCTACAAATGTTCTGTTTCCATCAGGCCTGTCATGACATTTTTTATCTGACATAAAAAGGTTGGGTGGCAACCTGGTTAGTGAGGAAAATGATCATCAGCATATTTCACATGCAATATGTAAAGTACAGATCATCCACAGAATCCATATGAAAGAGTAGTTTTTCATTCTTTTTCAAGTGTTCCAGTTCATGCTATCTCCAGTTCATGCTATCTCCAGTTCATGCTACCTCCACTTCATGCTATCTCCACTTCATGCTATCTCCAGTTCATGCTACTTCCCGTTAATGCTACCTGTCACACCTCTTCTATCAAGGCTATAGTCCATCTGTTTGCATCCTGTGTCCATTAGGGCCTGTACAGTATACAGCAAAACCCAAGGGATTGTAATGTGATGTGTCTGATCTGCACCACTTCTTACAGGTATTGTTGTCACTAAGGTGAGACAGAGGGTACCAGACAGTGGCATAGTTTCATTTGGTTGGTTGGGAGTAGCTGGCTAGTTACAGCATTATTCCTTTGGTCTCAGTAACTCCGAGAAATTTGGTGTGTCACAGAGTCTCAGGGAGGTTCTGAAAGCCTTGCGTAGATATACCCCAAAATAATGATGAGCAGATTGAGTATGGTCCCGATGATTCCCAACATAGCTAGTATGGACTCCTCTTTATTTTACGCCCAGAGAGGTCCATTGTCATCAGTCGGAATGGTTCTATCCACCATTTTACCCATAGATTTTTTTAGTCAAACATTTCCATCTCTGGATAGCCTACATGTGAAAGACACAAAAACATGACAATCAAAAATGTGTCACGATCGTCTAACAGAGATGAGGACCAAGGCGCAGCGTTGCAGGCAAACATACTCTTTATTAGAGACACGATCAAAAAACAACAAAACGATAACGTGACAGTTCACGGTCTAACACAACAGACTAGAAACAAGATCCCACAAACTCTGTGGGGAAACAGGCTGCTAAAGTATGGTTCTCAATCAGAGACAACAAGCAACAGCTGAATCACGTTGCCTCTGATTGAGAACCACACTGGCCAACATAGACAAACAATACTAGAATGTGAAACCTAGAACAAAACACATATACTTTACACACCCTGGCTCAACATATTAGAGTCCCCAGAGCCAGGGCGTGACAGTACCCCCCCTAAAGGCGCGGACTCCGACCGCGCCCACCAAATACCACAGGGGAGGGACCGGGTGGGCACTCCGCTTAGGCGGCGGATCCGGCTCCGGGCCTGATCCCCGCTCCCTCTCCAACCCCCCAAAGTACCCCTGGTCCGGTCTGGCCCCGCTGGCCGGAGCTGGACTGCACACTGGTGGAGCGGATTGCTCTAGCTCCGGCGTGAAGCATCTGACCGGTGCCGGACCAGCCACCAGTGGAACAGGCACGGGCCGTGCCGGACTGACGACGCACACCACTGGCTTGGTGTGGGGAGCAGGAGCGGGCCGAGCCGGCCTGACGAAACGCACCACTGACTTGGTGCGGAGAGCAGGAGCGGGCCGGACCGGGCTGACGGGCGCACCACTGACTTGGTGCGCGGGAGCAGGAACGGGCCGAGCCGGGCTGACGCAAACGCACCACTGACTTGGTGCGGGAGCGGGCCGAGCCGGGCTGACGCAAACGCACCACTGACTTGGTGCGCGGGAGCAGGAGCGGGCCGGACCGGGCTGACGAAGCGCACCACTGACTTGGTGCGGGGAGCAGGAACGGGCCGAGCCGGGCTGACGAAACGCACCACTGACTTGGTGCGGGGAGCAGGAGCGGGCCGGACCGGGCTAACGAAGCGCACCACTGACTTGGTGCGGGGAGCAGGAGCGGGCCGGACCGGGCTGACGAAGCGCTTCACAGGCTTGGTGCGGGGAGCAGGAACAGGCCGGGCCGAGCTGGCGACGCGCACCGTAGACTTGGTGCGAGTGGCAGGAACAGGCCGGACCGTACTGGGAACACACACCACTGGCCCTACGTGGGGATCAGGAACAGGCCGGACCGGACTGGCAACACACCCCAGTACCTCTCGCCGTGCCTCTACACCTTCCATCCCCTCTTCGACCAGTGGCCCCCGTAACCTGGCGGCCTCCTCTGCCAACCCGCTGGGCCGCTCTATCGCGGCCTCCTGCTGCCCCGACGTCGTGAGCCCCCCCCTAAAAATTTTCTGGGAGTCTCTCTTCCCCGTGGGCCAGGCCTCTATGGTTCTCGTCCAACTCTCGCTCTTCTGCTTCCAATTCCCGCCATTCAGCTCCTCATTCGGCTTGACCCAGTCTAAGCTCTTCCTCCACTGTTCCCAAGTCCACCCTCTCTGCTCCTCACTAGGCTGCTTGGTCCAGTTCTGGTGGGATCTTCTGTCACGATCGTCTAACAGAGATGAGGACCAAGGCGCAGCGTTGCAGGCAAACATACTCTTTATTAGAGACACGATCAAAAAACAACAAAACGATACCTTGACAGTTCACGGTCTAACACAACAGACTAGAAACAAGATCCCACAAACTCTGTGGGGAAACAGGCTGCTAAAGTATGGTTCTCAATCAGAGACAACAAGCAACAGCTGAATCACGTTGCCTCTGATTGAGAACCACACTGGCCAACATAGACAAACAATACTAGAATGTGAAACCTAGAACAAAACACATATACTTTACACACCCTGGCTCAACATATTAGAGTCCCCAGAGCCAGGGCGTGACAAAATGAAACAAAAAACATTGAAAAACAATGTATTAAATAACTTTTCTACTGAGAAACATACTTTCTGGAAAGACTTTCGTAGGATAATTTTCCTCATGTTTCTCTGCCGCTTAACTCCTTCAAAAAATACTCAAAACTAAATCACGGAAAAGTGGTGCGTGCATATGTATTCACCCCCTTTGCTATGAAGCCCCTAAATAAGATCTGGTGCAACCAATTACCTTCAGAAGTCACATAATTAGTTAAATAAAGTCCACCTATGTGCAATCTAAGTGTCACAAGATCTCAGTATATATACACCTGTTCTGAAAGGCCCCAGAGTCTGCAACACCACTAAGCAAGGGGAACCAACAAGCAAGCGGCACCATGAAGACCAAGGAGCTCTCCAAACAGGTCAGGGACAAAGTTGTGGAGAAGTACAGATCAGGGTTGGGTTATAAAAAAATATCAGAAACTTTGAACATCCCACGGAGCACCATTAAATCCATTATTAAAAAATGGAAAGAATATGGCACCACAACAAACCTGCCAAGAGAGGGCTGCCCACCAAAACTCACGGACCAGGCAAAGAGGGCATTAATCAGAGAGGCAACGAAGAGACGGAGCTGCAAAACTCCATGCACAAGTTTTCTGTTTTTCTGTCTTATTTCTTGTTTGTTTCACAACAAAAAATGTTTTGCATCTTCAAAGTGGTAGGCATGTTGAGTAAATCAAATGATACAAACCCCCCAAAAATCTATTTTAATTCCAGGTTGTAAGGCAACAAAATAGGAAAAATGCCAAGGGGGGTGAATACTTTCGCAAGGGCATTTAACTGCCCTCTCTAACGTGCACTCTTTTTTTGAAAGCATCACTGCTCTAACTACTGAGCCACCAGAGACAGCAATGTCCATCAGATCTTTAAGATACAATCTGCAATATTTACTGCTATTCAGGTTTGTAGATTCCGTGACTGTACTGCTAACACTAAACAGTGACAAGAGTCAGGGCAGTACTTACCTTATGAGGGATGCCACAACAGACCCAATGGTCCTCAGAGCCAAAGGCCCATCTCATCCTGTAGTGAGTAGATGAAACTAGGATGAGAGGGGAGGTGAAGAGAGGATGAGAGGGGAGGTGAAGAGAGCACAGTTGATGAGATTAAAGGACGGGTGAGAAGATTGGAGGAAAGGTGAGGAAAGGAGAGGTTACTAGAGGGGAGAAGTAAAGAAATTAAGGGTGAACGGAGGAGAGGAGATAAGAGGAAGGGTGAGAAGATTAGTTGAGAGGTGAGCAAAGGAGTGGTTACTATAGGAGAGAAAAGTAGAAACGAGGAGTGAATTTGGGAGATAAAGAGTCAGAGATATACTTCCCATTGGGCTCTTCTTCTTGCTTGTCTTTCCTTAGCCTAAAAGCATTGGACTTTCAGACCACTGCAAATTATTATCCAATTTATTATTTATTTGGATCCCCATAGCTAACAACTTAGTGACGGCGAGTCTTCCTTGGGGTCCACAGGGGTCTTCCTGAGGTCTGCTAGTCTTCATGTGGTCTTCTCCCCCTTCAACACACACCAACACCACACTGAGATTAGTATGATATTTGACGTTTACATTTTTCATTTAGCAGATGCTCTTATCCAAAGTGACTTACAGTAGTGAGTACATACATTTTCGTACTGGTCCCCCGTGGGAATCGAAACCACAACCCTGTGTTGCAGGCGCCATGCACTACCAACTGAGCCAGTAGTGATATGTGTGAAGAATATCCAGCCTTCATTCCTGTTGGTCTTGTCTTTTTTTTATTGTATTTTTTACTGTGAATATAAAGAGAGAATAAAGGATCTGACTTGTCTCCCATGGTGCTAGCATTAACACTTATATCACCATGCAACCCAAACTCCCTTCCCTTCCCTTAGCTTAATGAGGAGTTTGGGGCAGAAGAAGGAATCCTCTGTGTCGGAGGGTTCCAAGACATCAGGCACTGTAGCTTTACTTCTATAGTAGAGCATGTAGGCCACCTATACCATACTCACTGTTGTCTTGACTGACCTGATTCTACCAATGGTAAGTTTAAGACAAATGCATTCCCAACTCATCCTGGTGCGCTTGACAAAAAAAAAAAAGACTTATTTTGCTTAGTAACCAGCTCAGGGGATCTACAGATTGCTGAGGAAGTACAATTGATTGAAACAGTTTTCATCAAATATTATGCAACAATAGTGGTATCTTTGCAAGGATGGAGAGAAAAAAAGCTAGAAGCGGAGAATAGATTGCTATAATGTGTCTGGGAAATGCCAGAAACAAATGACTTTCTTGTGAAATGAAGGCTATTCCATGCGAGAAATTGCCAAGAAACTGAAGATCTTGTACAACGCTGTGTACTACTCCCTTCACAGAACAGTGCAAACTGGCTCTAACCAGAATAGAAAGAGGACTGGGAGGCCCCGGTGCACAACTGAGCAAGAGGACAAATACATTAGAGTGTCTAGTTTGAGAAACAGACGCCTCACAGGTCCTCAACTGGCAGCTTCATTAAATAGTACCCGCAAAACACCAGTCTCAACTTCAACAGTGACTCCGGGATGCTGACCTTCTAGGCAGAGTTGCAAAGAAAAAGCCATATCTCAGACTGGCCAATAAAAAGAAAAGATGAAGATGGGCAAAAGAACACAGACACTGGACAGAGGAAGATTGGAAAAAAGTGTTATGGACAGAGAAATCGAAGTTTGAGGTGTTTGGGTCACAAAGAAGAACATTTGTGAGACGCAGACGAAATGAAAAGATGCTGGAGGAGTGCTTGATGCCATCTGTCAAGCATGGTGGAGGCAATGTGATGGTCTGGGGGTGCTTTGGTGGTGGTAAAGTGGGAGATTTGTACAGAGTAAAAGGGATCTTGAAGAAGGAAGGCTATCACTCCATTTTGCAACGCCATGCCATACCCTGTGGACGGCACTTGATTGGAGCCAATTTCCTCCTACAACAGGACAATGACCCAAAGCACAGCTTCAAACTATGCAATAACTATTTAGGGAAGAAGCAGTCAGCTGGTATTCTGTCTATAATGGAGTGGCCAGCACATTCACCGGAAACCTATTGAGCTGACAATATAAATAGTCCGGGTAGCCATGATTAGCTGTTCAGGAGTCTTATGGCTTGGGGTTAGAAGCTGATAAGAAGCCTTTTTGGACCTAGACTTGGTGCTCCGGTACCGCTTGCCGTGCGGTAGCAGAAAGAACAGTCTATGACTAGGGTGGCTGAAGTCTTTGACAATTTTTAGGGCCTTCCTCAGACGATCCCGCAGCCTTAGAAGCCGGATGTGGAGGTCCTGGGCTGGTGTGGTTGCGTGTGGTGTGCGGTTGTGAGGCCGGTTGGACATACTGCCAAATTCTCTAAAATGACGTTAGAGGCAGTTTATGGTAGAGAGATTAACATACAATTCTCTGGCAACAGCTCTGGTGGACATTCCTGCAGTCAGCATGCCAATTGCATGCTCCCTCAAAACTTGAGACACCTGTGGCATTGTGTTGTGTGACAAAACTGTGTAATGATCATGCTGTTTAATCAGCTTATTGATATACCACACCTGTCAGCTGGAGGGGATGATCTTGGCAAAGGAGAAATGCTCACTATCAGGGATGTAAACAAATGTGTGCACAAAATTTGAAGGAAATACACTTGTGTGTATGAAAATTCAGGGATCTTTTATTTCAGCTCACGAAACATGGAACCAACACTTTACGTGTTGAGGTTTATATTTTTTTCAGTGTAGATAAAGTTCATGAAAGTATAGTATTGTCCCCAGAGTTTGTATTCTCACAGAGTGATCTGCCATTTGTGGTGGAGACATGGAGTCAGTGATCCCGACTGCTATAGCACAGTAACATCTTGCATCAAGCACCACCCACAGCCAAATAAGGGTATTTCAGTTTATTCCATAAAAATAGGTTGCTAACACACCAAATTGTCATGCAGTATTATATATCATGATCATACTGTCAGCAATTCATATTTCAAAATCTGTTTCTCACAGAAAACTATTTAAAAAATACTCTTCCTATGACTGTATTGTATTGCCTCGAATAATATACTGAAACCTAATGAAAACAGTCAAGAATTAATAACACACAATATGAGATAAATATATTGCTCAACATTATAAAAAATTATTGTCGATGACAATATTGCTTTTACACGTATGTCTCAGGTGGATAGTCAGTAATGTTGCAATGTTTTCATGTTGCATTGGAATGTAGAGAAATAGTCAGCATTGTCGCGACTCAAGTGATAACCCATCACTTAAAATACATCAAATGCCCTTTCAAACACATAGCCTTGTCACGATCGTCGTTACAGGAAGCGGACCAAGGCGCAGCGTGTGATACAAACATGACTTTATTTTAATTAACGAACAAACCAAAACACGACTCGTGAAGTCCAACGGTTAAACATACCGAAACGGAACAAAAACCCACAACACCCACAGGAAAACATACAGATTAAATATGGCTCCCAATCAGAGATAACGAGCCGACAGCTGACACTCGTTACCTCCGATTGGGAGTCATTGACCAAACATAGAAATAAACCCAACAGAAATACAAACATAGAAATACACCCAACGAATGAACACACCCTGGCTCAAATTACAGAGTCCCGGAGCCAGAGCGTGACAGTACCCCCCCCTAAAGGCGCGGACTGCGACCGCGCCTCAATACGGGCTAAACAAGGGAGGGCTGGGTGGGCATACCTCCTCGGCGGTGGCTCTGGCTCTGGCCTTGATCCCCACCTCCTCTCCCACCCCCCAAAGTACCCCTGGTCCTGTCTAGCCCCGCTGGCCGGAGCCGGACTGACGACACGCGCCCCCTGGCTTGGTGCGTGGAGGACGAACGGGCCTTACCAGGCTGACGACGCGCACCACTGCCTTGGCGCGGGGAGCAGGAATGGGCCGGACCGGGCTGACGAAGCGCACCCCTGACTTGGTGCGGAGAGCGGAACCGGGCCGGACAGGGCTGACGACACGCACCACAGACTTGGTGCGGGGAGCAGGAACGGGCCGGACAGGGCTGACGAAATGCACCACAGACTTGGTGCGGGGAGCAGGACTGGGCCGGACAGGGCTGACGAAGCGCACCACAGACCTGGTGCGGGGAGCAGGAACGGGCAGAGCCGGGCTGACGAGACGCACCACAGACTTGATGCGGGGAGCAGGGACAGGCCGGGCTGAACTGGCGACGCGCACCACAGACCTGGTGCGGAGAGCAGGAACGGGCAGAGCCGGGCTGACGAGACGCACCACAGACTTGATGCGGGGAGCAGGAATGGGCCGGAGTGGACTGACGACGCACACCACTGGCTTGGTGCGGGAAGCTTGGATGGGCCGGACTGTACTGGGGACACACACCACTGGCCCTACACCGGGATCTGGAACGGGCCGGACCGGACTGGCAACACACGCCAGTACCTCTCGCCGTGCCTCTACTTCCTCCATCCCCTCTTTGACCAGTGGCCCCCGTAACCCGGCGGCCTTCTCCGGCAACCCACTGGACCGCTCTATCGCGGCCTCCTGCTGGTCCGCCGTCGTGAGCCCCCCCCTAAAAATTTTCGGGGCGTCTCTCCTACCCGTGGCCCAGGTCTCCATGTCCCTCGCCAGCTTCTCGCCCTTCTGCCATAATGTCAAGCCCCTCTCTTCCTCACTCGGCTTGACCCAGTCCAGGAGGCGAAGGAGATCTGTGAGGGATCTCCCCGGCGATGGCTCCTGGACACGCTGCTTGGTCCCATCTTGGTGGGTTTTTCTGTCACGATCGTCGTTACAGGAAGCGGACCAAGGCGCAGCGTGTGATACAAACATGACTTTATTTTAATTAACGAACAAACCAAAACACGACTCGTGAAGTCCAACGGTTAAACATACCGAAACGGAACAAAAACCCACAACACCCACAGGAAAACATACAGATTAAATATGGCTCCCAATCAGAGATAACGAGCCGACAGCTGACACTCGTTACCTCCGATTGGGAGTCATTGACCAAACATAGAAATAAACCCAACAGAAATACAAACATAGAAATACACCCAACGAATGAACACACCCTGGCTCAAATTACAGAGTCCCGGAGCCAGAGCGTGACAAGCCTTTGAAAAATGGCACAGGAATGTAATAATGAAATACAGAACTGATAGTTAATAAATATTTGCGATTGTTGAATAACAGAAGTGCTTTATAAAGGAGTTGTGCCCATACAATGTCTTATAGCCCCATCTACTGCCTAGCAAACCAAACTACTGGTCATTCGACTTTCAGTAAAGAAATAGATAAGATTGTTGTATTGAAAAGAGCCAAACTTGTAAAGGAACTGTGTTGTTCATTTTTTATTAACAGGGAAAATCCAGTTGATCTATTTCTTTATCTTCCTCTTACAAGGGAAGAATACTCTCCAGAGCTGGGTGAAAAACATATGTTAAATACTGTCAGAATACTTGACAAGATAATATAGCCTAGTCTGTGCTTAATTTAGCTTAGAGTTTGTACTTTTGGGACTATTCCATTGGTTCAATTGTACCAGGCAGACCAAATCAGTTGCAGTTCAAGTATGTTAAAGATTAGCATCTGGTCTGCCATAGTGTTTAAGTACAGTATAGTGCTGTACATTCAATGTGTCCACTTTGCTGTAAAGAATGGCCCTACAGTGGGGTGAGAAGAGTGGCCCCAGTGGTCCATCCTCAAGACTAATGCTCTACCAGGGAGATGCTTGGAGAGGAGGTCCGTGGGAAGAGCCTCTTCTCTGGATGAGGAGTCATACCTACCCTGCTCACCCAGGCTGGGGTGGTGGTGAGACAGCATGAGACAGGAGAGATCCATTACATGGGCCGGGCTGCAGCTCACCATGGATGGGGTGGTGAAGCAGTCAACACTGGGACAGTACTCTTCTACATCTCTCTCATGCTCAGTCTCCTTATAGGATAGACAACAACAGAATAGTTCATAAACATGCCAGCAACCCAAGGTATATAGGCCTATACATAAAAGGTCTGACCACTGGAAGTGGTCATTCTCTGAATACTTACTCCTTGTACTTGGTCAGTCAGCTCTCTCCTGCGGATGAGACACTTGGCAGCAGCCAGCTTGTTCCTCTCTCTCCTCAACCTCATCCTCTCTTCCTTGGCTTGGTTCAGCTAATGATGGTATGATGACAAACAGTGAGAAACAGCATTTGGCTGGGTGTGCCATTCATTTTGATAAAAACGGTCAACTCTAACATGAGAGAGAGCCTATACTTAAAGAAATGAAATAGAGTCAGGTCCATAATTATTGGCACCCTTGATAAAGATTAGCAAAAAAGACTGTATAAAATAAATAATACAAATACTGAGTTATTATATTCCATGGTCAGAAAAATCTGAAAATAATATTTTTTTATACTCATATTTTTTTAAAAACATTCTAGTCATTTAGCAGATGCTCTTTCCCAGAGCGACTTACAGTTGAGTGCATTCAACTTAAGATAGCTAGGTGAGACAACCACATGCATGTATCACAGTCATAGTAAGTACATTTGTCCTCAATAAAGTATCTACAGTATCAGAAAAGTCAGAGCTAGTAAGGGGGGCAGGCGCGAGGTGGGGGTGCTGTGGGATTATTTCAGATACTCTTTGAAGAAGTAGGGATTCAGATGTTTTATGAAGATGGGCAGGGATTCTGCTGTCCCAGCTTCAGGGGGAAGCTGGTTCCAACATTGTGGTGCCAGGATAGAGAGAAGCTTGGACTGGGCCGTGCGGGAGCTGCCCTCCCATAGGGTTGGGAGGGCCAAGAGGTGGCAGAACGGAGTGCTCGGTTTGGGGTGGAGGGTTTGAGCATAGCCTGAAGGTAGGGAGGGGCAGTTCCTCTTGCTGCTCTGTAGGCAAGCACCATGGTATTGTAGTGGATGCAAGCTTCGACTGGAAGCCAGTGGAGTGGGCGGAGGAGCGGGGTGACATGGGAGAATCTAGGAAGGTTGAACACCAGGCGGGCTGCAGCGTTCTAGATAAGTTACAGGGGTTTGATGGCACAAGTGGGGAGCTCAGCCAACAGTGAGTTGCAGTAGTCCAGATGGGAGATGACAAGTGCCTGGATTAGGACCTGCGCTGCTTTCTGTGTGAGGTAGGGTCGCAAAGGGGAACAATACAATTGCTCAGATAATTATATTTTGTTTAATAAGTAATAAAAAAATTGCAAAAAGATAGGGGTCAAAATTATTGGCACTCCTGTTTTCAGTACTCCAGCACCCTACTGTTGTGAGCATAATGGCACTGAGCCTTTAATTTTTTAATTATTTTTTTTTAGATTGGAGAACACATTCGGAGGGATCAAAGACCATTCCTCCATACAGAATCTTTCCAGATCCTTGATGTCCTTTGTCTGCGCTTATGGACTGCCATCTTCAATTCAAACCACAGGTTTTCAATGGGGTTCAAGTCCTGAGTCTGAGATGGCCATTGCAAGATGTAGATTTTGTGGTCAATTAACCATTTTTTTATGAATTTTGATGTGTACTTGGGGTTATTGTCTTGCTGTAAGATCCACTTACGGCCAAGTGTCAGCCTCCTGGTTTTGGCTAAAATGTCCTGGTATTGTCCTGGTAATGTCCTGGTAATGGTGGTGTGGCCACTGGTGTGCGTGGCCAAAGAGCTCTATTTTCATGTAATCTGACCATAGCATCACCTGGAGTTTGATAAACAGCATTGGCACTTGGATTGGATCCAGTGCTATGGCCAAATATGGTGGTGGATCGTTGATGTTATGGCACTATTTTGGGGCCCTTGTTAAGGTCAACGGCATCATGAACTTTAACAAGTACCAGGACATTTTAGCCAAAAACCTGGTTGCCTCTGCCAGGAGGCTGACACCAGGTCGCAAGTGGATCTTCCAGCAAGACAATAACCCCAAGCACAAAATCCACAAAGAAATTGTTAATTGACCACAAAACAACATTTTGCGATGGCCATCGCAGTCTCCGGACTTGAACCCCATTGAAAACCTGTTGTTTGAATTGAAGAGGGCAGTCCATAATAGCTAACGAAGGATATCAAGGATCTGGAAAGATTCTGTATGGGGGAATGGTCTAAGATCCCTCCCAGCATGTTCTCCAATTTCATAAAACATTTTAGTAAAAGGCTCAGTGTCGTTATCCTCGCAAGGGGAGGGTGCTAGAGTATTGATATATAACTTTGACCCCTATCTTTTTTTAAAGATTTTTTTTAAATGACTTGTTAAACAAAATCTCTTTCTCTGAGCAATTGTATTAATATAAACGAATATAATTTCCCAAACATGTTTTGCTTACAATGTAGCTCAGTATTTGTATTATTTATTTGATACACTTTTTTTCTCATCTATATCAAGGATGCCAATAATTATGGACATGACTGCAGTATGAAGTTATTTATATTTTGATCTACTGTGATATATATTGCAATAACAATATTTTATACTTAATATTTTCACAATAAATGAACAACATATCCATATCCCTTAGAATATAATGCCTCTCATTCTTACTGTACAGAATGTTTGCTGACTGTGTTACCTGATCACTCCACCTGCTCCTTCCATGCGTGTTGCCCACTGTCCGTATGACCCCGAGCCGTGTGTGGCTCCCAGGCCCCCAGCTATTGCTGATGTCCAGGGGCTTGTAGGGTTGAGAGCGAAGGCAGTGACCGGGCATGGAGGCTAGGACGGCTGGCTGGACCATCCACTGCAATTCCTGACTGGACGTGATGGCATTGATGGTGGGGATAAAGGGACCGCTGGGTAGCTGCATTTTGATAAGATACTTGTGAGGAAGAGAAAAAAAACTATTCAAAAACAATAGGCTACACTGGCATTTGCATTATTAAGTGTTATGGGCGGGCCTTGGGGGGCCTGGCCCTCCCTACTGTACTTCCTTGCCCGTCCAAATAAAATACAGAAATATTGATAATTTATTTGACCAAGACGCGCACTGACAGAAAGATGCATCCATCTCAGATAAAGTAACCGAGCCAGAGTAACAGCGCCCCTATGTCTCAGTACGTGTAGACCATGTATTTCATGCTGTCTGGACAAAAAGAGGATGGCATGTCATACTCTTTTTGGCCAGACAGCATCAGATACTTGCGCTACATATAGTAAGACAGAGGTGCGCTGTTTCGCTAGCTCGGATGCTTTCTCCAGTGAGATAGTTTCAGCAAAGAGGAAGAGGCGAAGCGAGAGGGCTCACTCTTGCCAAACTCTGTTCAGATTAAGCCCAATTACTTAATATGCAGACCTAAGCTTGTCGCCTGCCTTCCCGCCTTTGGGACAACGACTACCATTGTTAGGGCAGAGACATGAGCATCTCGTCATTATATCTCTTGTTTCAGCCACTTGCAAATTGGAAAGGAAAGTTGGCGGATGCACAGTGCACTGTTCGGATGCTGGCTTCCCCTAAAGTAAATGTATGTTTTGCCAATATTATATAATTATTCCTGTGTAAATACAATCATTACAAATACTTCACCAGAGAGCATGACTTAGCTACTGAGGATCATACGCTTATTTTAAAAAATTGCTGTGGATTGTTTCAAATCACAAGTGCATAGGCCTATGCCTATTTGAGAAGCCTGCAACTTGGGAACACACGTGGCAATAGGCCTAGCTGATTATTGAGTTGCGGCTGTCAGTGAAAAGCATCTAAAATACTGTATGTGTGAAGATAATGTGTTCATGAGTATAATTTAAAAAGGCTGAGACAAGAAGAAAGGGAGGGTTGTGTGGCGAAGATATGTTGCATCTCTCTCCAGAATGCATGGACTTAGTTCTCCAGAATGCGCTCAGCTGTGTCCCGCCAATTCTTGTGGATTAATTGTTTAATTGTGTGAATTGTTTGCCCTTTGATTGTTTATTTTGATCAATTCCCCATTACATATGTCACCAGTGGTAAATGTAACATTAATCTCCGTCATTTGGTTACATTAATTTACAGTACATTCGGAAAGTATTCAGACCCCTTGACTTTTTCCAAATTGTGTTACGTAACAGCCTTATTCTAAAATGGATTCAATTAATTTTGTTCCCTCATCAATCTACACACAATATCCCATAATGACAAAGTGAAAACAGTTTTTTAGACATTTTTGCAAACTTATGAAAATTAAAAAACAGAATTACCTTATTTACATAAGTATTCAGACCCTTTGCTATGAGACTCAGAATCGAGCTCCTAACGTGCATCCTGTTTCCATTGATCATCCTTGAAATGTTTCTACAACTCGATTGGAGTCCACCTGTGGTAAATTCAATTGATTGGACATGATTTGGAAAGGCACAAACCTGTCTATATAAGGTCCCACAGTTGACAGCGCATGTCAGAGCAAAAACCAAGCCATGAGGTCGAATAAATTGTCCATAGAGCAACGAGACAGGATTGTGTCGAGGAAACAGATCTGGGGAAGGGTACCAAAACATTTCTGCAGCATTGAAGGTCCCCAAGAACACAGTGGCCTCCATCAGTTTTAAATGGAATAAATTTGGAACCACCAAGACTCTTCCTAGAGCTGGCCGAATGGCCAAACTGAGCAATCGAGGGAGAAGGGCCTTGGTCAGGGAGGTGACCAAGAACCTGATGGTCACTCTGATAGAGCTCCAGAGTTCCTCTGTGGAGATTGGAGAACCTTCCAGAAGGACATCCACCTCTGCAGCACTCCACCAATCAGGCCTTTAAGGTAGCGTGGCCAGACGGAAGCCACTCCTCATTAAAAGGCACATGACAGCCCGCTTGGAGTTTGCCAAAAGGCTCCTAAAGGACTCTCAGACCATGAGAAACAAGATTCTCTGGTCTGATGAAACCAAGATTGAACTCTTTGGCCTGAATGCAAAGCTTCACGTCTGGAGGAAACATGGCACCATCCCTACAGTGAAGCATGGTGGTGGCAGCATCATGCTGTGGGGATGTATTTCAGCGGCAGGGACTGGGAGACTAGTCAGGATCGAGGGAAAGATGAACGGAGCAAAGTACAGAGAGATCCTTGATGAAAACCTGCTCCAGAGTATTCAGGACCTTAGACTGGGGCGAAGGTTCACCACAGACGGGCAATATTGCTGGAAATTAATTGGCAGATATTGTCTTAGGTTTGGCTTTTTAAGCTAATAGTGGCTAACCAGGGGTGGGATAATGTCAACGTTGCATTAATTATATTGTAGCTGGGAGCTTGCAGTGTCTGATACTTGTGAGATTTGTTTATGACAATTTTGCGGTGGAAAACGTGAAAATTACAGGTACTTTCAGAATTGTTTAGCGAGCTACTCACATGTGGGCTGTGAGCTACTGGTAGCTCGAGATCTACGTGTTGGAGAACCCTGCTCTAGAGAAACTGTGCAATGTGAGCTCACAGAAAAAGCCCAAACTAAATCCTATTAAAATAATTGAACCAATAGGTTAATCGCTCAGCACTACTAGATTTCCAAGGTATCCACTACTCATACTTAGAACACAAACTAATGGAACAAATTAAATAGAAAAATTATTAAATTGTTGCCTTAGCCTATTTGCCTAGCCTTCACTTTATTTAAACTTTTATCATAATTCATCACAGAATCAATATAGGCCTATACACTGATATATATATATTTTTTTACAATTTAGGCTAGTTGAAGCAAACGTGTAGGCAAAGACAGTACAGTATGAAGATATGCTAAAACGATCCACGATCACACTTGTAGGCGATGTCATGGTGACGTTGGCTAGTTAAGCTCATGCGTAGAATCACGTCATAGGGTCTAACGGTCGTCTCGCGCCGAATTGCGCATGTGCAGGCTTTCAACTCAATGGTGCTTCTCCAATATAAAGCAATTTTTTTCGAAAATGAAAACGTGTCAGTTTGTCACTTTCACGAGGTTGGAGTAATAACATGTTCAATGACCTAAGACATTGGCTTGAATCTAGGTTGTGCCTTTAGATTTCGAGAAAATGTACAACTAACAACTACTTTTTTACTTCTCTCATTGACTTCTCAAACCCCAAACCCCGGGCCTGGTCTGTTTGGTCTGTTTCGCAAATGTTCCCTGAAGTCTCGCGATGCTGCGCCTCTGGGTTGAGAAACTCTGTGGTGTAGGCCTACTTCTAATTTATCAAAAAAACATGGGGACAAAAGTAACACTCCCATTTTCTCAAATAACACAGAAGCTAGAATGATGTAGTGAAGTCAGCACGTTCCTAATGTTGAAGACGACCTCCCTGCAAAAACAAAACAGCCCAGTCCGACCATGTTTCACCAAAGTTATCAACAAAAAGTGGTTTTGAGTAAAAAAACTGACCTGGAAGTGTTTTTCGGTTGTAGAGTTGTGTAAGGTTCCAAAGATATGTCATTTTATTAACCCATCTAGTGACTAAATGACAGCATAGGTTTCAAGTATCATGTTAGCTAGTCTTGGGTGTTAGCCTGGGAGAAGTTTGTATTTTAGTTTTGTACTTTTTACCCCTTTTTCTCTCCAATTTGTAATTACAGTCTTGTCCCATTGTTGCAACTCCTGTACGGACTCGGGAGAGGCGAAGGTTGAAAGCCATTCGTCCTCCGAAACACGACCCTGCCAAGCCCCACTGCTTCTTGACACACTGCTCGCTTAACCTGGAAACCAGCCGCACCAATGTGTCAGAGGAAACACCATACAGCTGGCGACTGAAGTCAGCGTGCATACACTTAGCCGCCACAAGGAGTTGCTAGAGCATGATGGGACAAGGACATCCCAGCTGGCCAAACCCTCCCCTAGCCCGGACAACGCTGGGCCAATTGTGCACCGCCCTCATGGGTCTCCTGGTCGTGGCCG